>NC_050463.1:17876614-18216614 GCF_903995425.1 Onychomys torridus
TCAATCACATCACATACATGTATTAAAATGTCACAGTGGAACTCACTGATTTGTGTAATTGATACATGTTTATACAAACAGCAAAAGAGAGCCTTTAGGGCTTGCAGGTCAGTTAGTCTAGCTGAATCTGCATGTTCTAGGTTCAGAGTGAGAGCCTGTCTCAAAGGTGGAGAGCAATTGCAAAACGCACTTCAAGGTGATCTCTGGCACACTCTGGCTTCTCCTCTGGGTGTGGATCAAAGTTTGCCTCACAGGAGAACCCCATACTCTCTATCTACGCTCTAGCCTCAGGTCCAGATTTCCTCTTCACACTGATGTATTCTGAGCTGCATGTGATCAAAGGGGACCAGGCTCACATGCCTTGAAGATATTATTAAAATATCTCAGGTTGTTTGGCTGTACTTGTCTTGATTTTTTTTTTAAATGTTTTTGTAGGCAAGCAACAGACTGCTGTAGATTAATAGAAGTGACCCACCAAAGGTCCACAGGTTCTCTATAGAGAAGCAACCAAAGGTTCATCCTGAGCCTGGGGGAACCTGGAGACAAGGTTTCTACTGACAATGATAAGGTACCCACATGTTTACTGAAGTCATCTTGGGGCTCACAGAACTTCTCAGGTCTAAAAAGATCCTCCCACTGTGATGCTTAGCTTCTCCAAAACAAAACAACTGATGTCCGTTCACCACCGCCTTGATGTTGACATCAAGAAGAGAGCTGTCATAGCAGAAGCTCAGCATGAAGCGCCTGCCAGAGACAGAACTATCTCCAGCCACCGCCTGAAGGAGAAGGAGCACCTGACAGAAGAGGTGCAATGTTGAGCTACTTTCATCCCAAGAGCCTGCGCCTCCCCAGCCTGCCCATGCTGCAAGCCTGGAAGGCTTCCTGGTGGAAGGTTGCATCCTACCCAACTCCCTGTGAGCTACAGTTCAGCCCTCCCAACACCTCAGGTAATTCCTAGTGCAGGCAGGTGATAAGCACAGGCCTGAACTCTTGCACGCATAAACTTCAGCCCAACCCGGACCCATCCTCCCCTCTGCCCCACCTTCGATGATTAGTGATAACCATGCCCAGCAGACCAGCAGCTGGGAAGGAGCAAGGTTAGATGGCGTAAATGGCAACCCAACCTGGATATGCACCACTAAGTTTTCCCCAAAACGGACTTTGAAACTTGTCAGACCGGTTTAAAATTAGCTAATGCCCAGGAGAATCATTTATTAAATGCATCTGGGATGATTCATTGAGATCCACTCCAGTTCTGAAATGATAAACGGCAGTGAGAATGACTGTATTTATCTCCCCGAAAGAGGACACAAATGCTCTTACCGCCCTCCAGTAAAAGACGAGATAAAGAAAGCAAGTAAAGACTTAAAACCAGCGTATTATCCACGGGAGGGAAAAGAGGGCTAAGAAGAACTAAGGCTCAAGCTGAGATGCCAAGCGACTCCTGGAGTCTCCTGGCCCAAGGAAACATTTGCTAGCAAGGAGACTGCTTAATGTATGCTCATCCTAGCCCTGCTTTATTTTGCAACTTGTAATGTTTTGGACTGTACTGTGTACTTGTAATTGACAGTGGAGTCCAGTCTCCAGGATTTGCCTGCCTTCCCTGGGCTTGGCCAACCTCATCATAATTTACCTTTCCTTTTTCCTTCTCTGACGTAAAGCACCAGGTTAAAAATCAGGTATGTAGATGACTGAAGGCAAGTGGAAATCGAAATACTAGACAGGTGAATCATGGGTAACACATTGTGCAAGCATGAGGATCTGAGTTCGGATCTCCACTCCCACATAGAAAAGCCAGGTAGTGCAGGCTTGTAACCTCAGCACTGAATAGAGCAGAAATAAGTGGATCCTGGGCATCCACTGGCCAGACAATCTAGGTAGAAAAGGGAGCTCCAGGTTCAGTAAAAGACCCCCATTTAAGATAATAAGGAGGGAAATGATAAAGGTGCCTGAAGGTGACCTCTGACCTACACACACACACATACACACACACACACACACACACACACACACACACACGCATAGGTGTGTGCACCTGCACGTACACACGCACGTACACACAAACATGCACTGGTGGTGGGGGGGGGAAATAATCTAACACACATACCAAAAAAAATCTTATTACCAAAGATCATTACTTCTCTCATTCATTTCCCAGACTGGAAGTCCAGTGTCTGCTTTACTTTGACCTTCGAGGTCATCAGGAAGACCTAGCCAACTACCTGTGCCTGTTGAAGGTAAGGGCTTTTGATGGTAACCTACTACTGCTGACCTGACACCCACAGATTCATGCATTGGCCTTGACCAGAGACACTTATTTTTGCAGTAGAGGCCATTACAGAAAGACACAACTGGTTAACTGCAGAGAACAACTTACCATGAGGTGTCCAGCCCCAGCTGATCCATCAATAACCCAACCCTTACACCTACTGTTCAGGCAACATTGTAGAAGAAGGACACAAAGACTCTAAGTCTGAGGGCCAAGACATCTGCCGTAAGACAGTGTCTTCCATATACTACAGAGACGCTGCACCCATGACATCTCAACAATACAGTCACCTAAACATGACTTGCACAATGACAACACCAGTGGACATGCCAACACACATGGGAGGAAATCTCACAAGGCCCCATCCTTAGATGAAGAGCTACAGACAACTAGTATCTGCTGACAGAATCAGTCTTCTCTGAGGACAAGTCCCTGCCTGATAAATTATCCAATCCTAAGAAACCAGCCCTAAAAACACATAAAAGCAACATGAGATGGGATCAGCAGGCTGTGTTTATATATATATATATATGTGTATATACACATATAGAGATATAATAATAATTGAATAAGAGGTCATGAACTGGAGAGGGGCCTGGGAGGAGCTGGAGAGGAGAATAGAAATGATACACAGTACTCATGTATAAAATTTTCAAAAAAAGAAAGAAAGAAAAAATGAGGCTTGAAATAAAGCCAAAGGTCAAAGAAAGAAAAGAAGGGAAGGGGGGGTTACAGATGGGGGGAGGGCAGAATGGGGAGGGACCCTGAATTGTCGAGGCCAGCAGGCCAGCAGAGCGGACACTGCTGTGGACTCTCTCTTTCTCTAGCTCCAACATTTGCTTTTCCTCTTCCATTTGATTTTCCAACAGGAAGCTAGAATTTTCTTTTTCCTTGGCTTCCAATCTGAGCTCTGGGCAGAGCCATAAAATTCCTCAGTCATTTATGGCCTGCTTTTCCTTTATAGTGGAAAAGTGCTAAGCCCTCAGATTTAAATGTGATGTAATCAAGAAATGTGTCCATAAAGCAGTTAGCTGGAGCCTGACCCAGCATTCAAGAGTTTATGTAAAGACCCTCCAGCACTTGATAGAATGTGGTCTCAGTCAGAGCCCTGTCACGGGTGAGGACCTGGTTCAAGAGTCTCCTGAACACTCTTTACCTGTCATGGATATGTGCCAACAATGCACCCTGGGAGAAAGAATACTTGTTCTCCTAAATGCTTCTAAAACACCAGCCTCAGGGGCTGGACAGATGGCTCAGCATTTAAGAGCACTGGCTGCTCTTCCAGAGGATCCATGTTCAATTCCCAGCACCTACACAGTGGCTCATAACCATCTGTACCTCCAGTTCCAGGGAATGTGACACCTCCATGGGGCCAGGCATTCATGTGATGCACAGATATCCACACGGGCAAAACACCCATACACACATAATGTCAATGTCAGCCTGGGACAGAGCCATGCACCTCACTGTGCGTGAGTGTCCCAGCCACAGGAAGGAGGGAATCCCAGATGAGCCCTGGGAAACAATAAAGCACCAAAACCTAAAGTCAGTCTCCAAGTCAGCCCCAAGGACCATGTCCACATCTCTGCAGCCAAATGCTGAGATCCACCTTCACTGCAGAGCTTGAATGATGCCTGGCTCAGCCCATGTCATTCTATAGGAACAGTCTCCAGAAGGGCAGAATTGGCTTTGCTTTATAAATGTCACTGCCCATAGACCAAGCAAGAATGAACTCCTAGAATATCATTAAGTCCTGCTGGTCAGGACTCTGCCCACACTATTTTCATATATAAACAATTACACAATCTGATCTTCTTTCTTTTCCTTAGGCTCAGGTGCCTACAACTGATCAGGCTGCATGACGAAACAAGTTTGAAAACATTGCTCACATCCCAGTCATCTGTGGAAAGCAGAAATCAGAGGCAGGCTGTGCAAAGTCCTGCAGGGTGCTGAGCTTCTCAACCCACCACCTGCCTGTCTAACTTGAGTGTACCCTGAGCATTAACTGTGTCTGTCGCATCAACCCCTTTGACTATGTGGGACACAATCTGGGGACCCTGATCCAGGGGAACTGTTGCAACTCAGACCAAGGAAATCAAGCCAAGACCAAGCATGATAGACTAGGCCTTTAAATCCCAGCACATGGGAGGTAAGGGTAGGTCTTTGAGTTCAAGGCCAGCCTGATCTACATAGCGAGTTCTGGACAGTCAGGGACGCTGTCTCAAAAAACAAACAAACAAAGAAACAACAAAAAAAGAATCAAGTCATTCCAATGGGCTGATGGAATCACAAACAATGAACATCCCCAGATTACTTCACAAAATTCTGGAAGCAGCGAGGACAAAAGAGACTAAGGAAAAGCCAACCTAAGAAAGTCAAGCAACACCAAACCCCAATCCCCCACTAGCTAGTTTTAACCACCCTTCTCACATAGAGAAACCAACCACTCATGGGCCGGCAAAGTGGTTACTGCAACCAAGAGGACAAGTTTCAAGTTCGGTCAGTGCAGAGGGTAGACACTCAGGCCCGCCTCAGCCAAGGTTGAGCAACGGATTGAAAGAACAAGTGAAAGTGCTAGCGTACTAAACCTTCTGGAAAAACGTCAGTAGCATTAACTCACCACCAATAAACTCGGGTAGATGGAAAGATGAATGATGGATAAGGATGGACGGATGGGTGGTAAATGCGGGTGGATGGATGGGTGATGGATACGGTGTATTATAACATGACAATCACCCCACTAGGGATCAGGAAACCTATTCTTTCACATCCACAGTTACTAGATCCTTTTTTTTTTACTTTGATCAAACCACTTAACCTCCAAGCTATTTGTTCCATTTATAAATGAGTAGTTAATGAATATCTGACACTAGACAGTGGAGTTCTTTTTCATTTTCAGTTGGAAGGAAAATGATGTATGGGAGTTACCCACACATGGCTGTCCATAAGAGAGATAAAAGGGATAATGAAGAAGGGAAAGGGAAAGCAAGGAGAGAAGGCATTGTGAATACAGCTTCCACATAGAACTGAATAGTGATAATCCATGCACAATAGCTCTGATATCAGTAGCTCTGGAGCCAGGTCCTGACTACCTAGGCATGTGCAGTTAATATCCCCTATTAACTACATATTGTTATCCTAAAATCCAAAAGATCTGGGTGCTGGTCCATCTGCCTCAGCCACCAAGTCATCCCATCATGTGCTTGCGTCTTGTTCTCAAGTGTCAAACTAGGACTGTAGATTTATTACTGTGGTGGTGTGAGTAAGAACGGCCCATATATTTGAACGCTTAGTCACCAGGGAGTGGAACTCTTTGACAGGATTAGAAGGATTAGGAGGCGTGGCCTTGTTGTAGGAAGTGTGTCACTGGGAGTGGGCTTTGAGGTTTTCATAAGCCCACACCCAGGCTAGTGTTCCTCTCTCTCTCTCTCTCTCTCTCTCTCTCTCTCTCTCTCTCTCTCTCTCTCTCCCCCTATCAATAAGGGTGTATCTCTTAACTCCTTCTCCAGCACTGTGCATGTCTCTCTGTTAGCATGCTTCCTGCCATGATGACAACGGACTAAGTCTCTGAAGCTATAAGCAAGCCCCCAATAAATGCTTTCCTTTATAAGAGCTGCCGTGGTCATGGTGTCTCTTCACAGCAACAGAGCATTCACTAAGACAACTACTCCACTAGTTTGAAGGGAAAAAATAAGAAGAGAACATGCATATTGTTAAACAAATGCATAAACATTGTGTAGTCTCACAATGGAGGAGGCCAAAAACACCACATTCTCTGAAGTCTCTGTACAATAATCAGAAGAGGCAGAGCTGTCCTAGGCTGGCTGGGATGCAGCCAGTGCTGGGAAAACCCACCATCTACTACGGGCCATGAACACTAAACTCTCTAATCTGGATACCAATGGCTCCTAGGAACCCAGAGGCGCCACTATCTGGACTTCAAATGCCACTTGCAAGGACTTCAAGAGATGGGGGCTCTTGGAAAACAGAAGGTTTTGGTTCACTGGGGGCATGTCTGCATCCTTAGCTGTTACAGATCCAGTCCTGAAGAGGAGGCAGGCAAAGAAGCATAAGGGTCCATGCATGCACATCTGATCCATCCCCACCCAATCGTTAGGACCAAAGTCAATGTCAACCCCTCTGGGAAGCCTTTCTTTGTCTCTCCCTGGACAATCTTAACACGTCATCCTTTATAGAACTCTTTGAGCGCCAAAATGGGGGTGCTGAGTGCAGGGACCCCCTCTTCTTTATTTTCTCACCTCTACCTCGCTCACCTTAAAGTAGGCTGGGTGAGAAAGTCTTCTAGGACACGGTCTTTTTTTTTTTTTTTTTTTTTTTTTTTTCTAAATTGGAACCAACAATAAGAAAGCAGAAGCTAGGGAGATGCCTTGCTGGGTAATGTACTTGTGCAAGCCTAAAGACCAGACTTCAAATCCCCAGAGTCTGTGTGAATGTCAGCCAGGTATGGTGGCTGCCTGTAATCCCAGCACCTAGGAGGCAGAAACGAAGGATCTCTAGAGCAAGGTGGCTAGCTAGACTAGCTGAGTAGGTGAATTCCAAGTTCAAGTGAGAGAAAAGCTCTTCTTCAACATAGAAGGTCGGGGAAGACCAAGGAAGATGTCTGGCATTGACCTCGGGTCTCCACATGCATTTGCACAGACACATATGTACACCAGCCCCTCATACACATACATCCCACATATGTGAATACATACACACATACACATGCAAAAAAAAAAAATCCTGCAGGGTTTAGAAATCAATACTTACCTGCCTACAAGGCATTGTAATAATGACTATAGCATTCTATTTTCATATTTAAAATTGCAATTTGAGATTTATTTAAATTTGAGCTGGAATGTCAGAAAGTGAGAGAGAAAAACCTATTTAGCATGCGCAAGATCCTAGGTTCAATTCCCAGGAGAGAGTGACAGCAAGTGAATGAGGAGAAAGTCTACATTTGGAAAGGAATAAATGAATGATGCTGAGTTCCCGAAAACCCAGATCCCATTAAAGAGGCACATACATTGTTAATCTTTCTGTGAAGAAGGCTACCTTGCCAGCAAAGACAAATGGGATCTGGATAGCTTACAGAGTATTAGTATAACATAAACAAGCATGTGTGCACATGCACTCGTGTACACACACACACACACACATACACACACACACACACACACATGCACACACACACGCATGCACGCACCACACACAAACATACTAGTACACATGCACCCCAATACTCAAAAACAGAATTTTAGTGTCTATTACAAGCATCTTAAGTTTTGAAGCTACTACTTGCCAAGAAGTACCTCTACTCACATCTTGTTCTTCCTGTGACCGATGATGTCTTTTCAAATGTGGACCCCACAACCCCTTGTGGGGGTCCCCGCTGTGCCATCCCTGTAACAGAACAGAGTAAGACCCAGCCCCCTTGCACTACAGAGAATAGAGCCCGGAGATGAGGCCAGAGCACCAGGCAGAGCTCAAGGGCACCCATCTGAGCTATAAACCTCCTTCATGGGGGCCTAACTTGCTCTCTAGGCACAGAGGCTTCCTCAGCCCAAGCCACAGCTGCAAATCCCCCCGCCAAGGGACAGACACGCGACTCCACCCCCACCCCCCACCCCTGCTTGTTTCGGAATCTTATCTGTCTTCCTCCCTTCTTCCCCTGAAATAGTCAGGCTCTACGGGCGCCTGCACACAGTCACGATAAGCAGTGATAAAGAGAAACTCTTAAAGAGCCATGTAGGGATAAGGAGGCTGAAACCATGTTCTCCTGCAGGGGTGGGGAGGGTGCCTTCTACAAGACCACTATCCTAGAAGTACATTTTAAATCTTCACCCCCAGCAATGGTATGCGTGATGTGGACAGTCAGGCTAAGAAACCAAAACGCTGATGAACCTGGGAAGTCTCTTGCTTCCATGCCCTCACTTATATACTTTGGATGAAGATATATCACTTCTCTCTCCAAGTCCCAAAGTGCCCCTCATTAGAATTTAGATGTGTGTGACACATTTTCTTCTTTCAAGGCTCTACAGGCCAGTGATGTGAGTAGACCCAATGTGGTTGTCCCACTTCACAACGGAGGAACTCGAAGCTGGGAGAGGTTAAGTCTCTTCCCAGAGGTCACAGCGCTCATTAGCAGCAGAGTCAGGCTGGCGAAAATAAACAAGCAGGCTGTGAATGCTGCACTCTGTGACTATATACTGGCCTATAAATGCTTGAAAGCGGGCAGCGAATGCAAACTTGGCAAACTGCAGCCATTTGCCATGCAACTCATTCTAACGAGAGCTACCATCTGTCTAAGAAGTAGCCCTCAGATGAAAGGCACCCCCTAAACCCACGCGACACTCAGACACAGAAATTCAGTCAAATGGCCTCCTTAACAACATAATCAGTCTCAAACCACAGAAGTCAAAATTTACATTTCACAATAGAGTCCTAATAACCAACATTTGTGTGTGCTTATCATCCGACAAGCATTTTCTAAGTACTCTGTATACACGATGCTATTTATTCCAAACAACACACTTAGCTATCACAGGCTTTGTGCTACAGATGAAGAAATAAAAGAGGTTATGCAATTGGTCCATAGGTCACGTCGCTGGTTCAGTGGCCAGGGAAGAAGGCAGAGATTAGAACTCCCGTCCTTCTGACGTAAACCCTGGCACTATGGTAACCGTGGAGTTACCTGCTTCGGCATGTGGCAGGCACTCTGCTGAGCCCTTCTCAACTTCTAAGTTTAAAAATATATACACATGAATAATTACAGTAGAGGAAAGTGTGTGGAGTGCAGTGGCACTCTGTGCCTTATGCTCCAGTTTTTAATGAACCAAATATGGCTTTAAGAATTTAGTTAGAGCTGGGATGTAGCCTGGTGGTCAAGCACTTGCCTAGCATACACGCAGCCCTGGGTTCTAGTCTTAGCACTGCAAACAGTAATGTTATTATTATAGTTGCCACTTTTAGGGTGATGCTAGATTCTAAATAAATGATTGAAATCACCCTTGCCCTTTTGAATTTTAAGGTGTGTATGTGTGTGTGTGTGTGTGTGTGTGTGTGTGTGTGTGTATGCTCACAAGCATCCAAATATAATTTTAATACCACATTCTAATTTCTTATGAAAGGTAGAAAAACACTTCAGCACGAATAACTAAAGAGCGTATAACTTAAGCAGCTGTACAAAATGTTTATCTAACCAATCCACATCTGTGCACAAGGCGGTACACCAAGTGATGGCACCAGACAGCAGGACTCTTCCAGTCAGAAATCTTCCCTGCCTCTCCTGGAGAGCAGGCAGGAAGCACCCCACCATAAATGGCCCGGCAGGAAGACTTCCCAACAGAGGCACAGACAGTGGATAGGCACTACCGTGATTCAAAAGAGTTGCAGCCAGGAGCTGTCCAGAAAGAGGGAGATGGGGGCTGGGGGTGCTCTAGGAATGGGGGTGTAGAAAGCAGAACAAAAGGAGGACCTGAAAGGCCAGGCTTCAGCAGGGAAGTTCCTGCTGGGAAGTCAAGGTGGCCACCAGCAGAGAAAGGAAGATGGTGTGTATCCCACAGGCCCTGGAGGGCTGGCCAGGTAAGGAGAATGGGGTGTGTTATGCGGACTGTGATAAGGATAACCCCTCATGCTGAGTGGGAAGGTCTATGCTACCACAATCCTACATAGATCTCACACAAGTCCCCTGGGTTCCTTAGAAGTAAACTAACAAATATACAATAACTAATCTCCAAAGCTTCTCCATGACTTAGTTCCCAGTCACCTGAACTCCAGTACAGTATTCTTTCTAAACTGATAACCAGTAGGGTCACCACGACCAGGCATTGCACACCACTGGGGATTGTCAGTGTGGGAGGAGAGGTGCAGGGTCCCATGGTAAATGACAGGATAAATCACTAATTGAGGCTCCCCCTTGGTGATGGTTGATATCTGTTATCAAATTGATAGGATCTAGAGTCATCTAGGACAACCTCTGGGCATGTCTATGAGGGAGTTTCTGAAGACACCCTGGTTGTGGGATGCAGCATCCTATGGGATGGGGTTCCAAACTAAATAAAAGGAGAAAGTGGGGTGGGCAGCAACATTCACCTCTCTCTGCCTCCTGACTCCAGACAATGTGACCAGCTGCCTCATGCTCCTGTCACCATGCTTCTTCCCATGCCATGGAGGACTGCTCTCAAACGATGAGCCAAAATAAACCCTTTCTTCCTTAAGTCTCTGTGGAGGTTAGTTTTCACTGTCAACGTAATCTAGAGTCACCAGGGAAGAGAGTGTCAATGTGGGCTCATCTATGGTAATTATCTTAATTACGTCCCTGGAGGTAGGAAGACCTTGAATGTTGGCTGCACCATTTCATAGGCTAGGCCTGGACTTGAAAAGCAGAAAGAGAGCTGAACACAAGCATCAGAGAATTAATGCAAGGCTCTCTGCTCTTGACAGTGGATACATTGTAACTAGCTTCCTCAACTTGCACTAGTTTTGACACCCTAGCCCCTGGGGTATCTGTAACCTGAGGACTGACTGTAACCTGAAACTGTGAACCACATAAACCCTTTCTCCTTTAAGTTGTGTTTGTCAGGAGTTTTTTTTTTTTTTTTTTTAAACACAGCAATAGGAAATGAAACCAAGACAGTTGCTCTTGTCATAACCACAAGAAAAGTAACCACTACACATCTGATGGCAGAGATGACCGCTGTGATTTTACAGACTATGGAAGGGAGCTGCCAAGCAAAAACATCTCTTCACTTTGATTACTGCTAGAATTATATTTAAAAAAGCTAATGTCCCTCCTTTGTCCTCAGAGGAACAAGATGCCAAGCATGACACTCCATTCCTGCTCATGGCCATGCTTACATAGCTGCTAGGACTGTAAGGAATAGATAGACTCAAAACACCACTATAAAAATAGAAGGCCCCAGCTACATTTTATTTCCAGGTGAACATGGATACTTTTTTAGTATAAGTATGCCACCCATAATATTTAGGACACATCTTTGGTTTTAAAAAAAAAAAAAATGATACGCTGTTTATCTGAAATTCATATTAACTGAGCATCCTGTATTTCATTTGGAATCTGGGCTCAGGGTGGCTGCAAGGAAAAAAAAAGATGGATATTTCAGGGCAGCAAAAGGACACAAAGGAAGGTGCTCATGGCTGCCAGAGAACACCTGAGAAAAACACCTTAAGGAAGGAAGGGTTTACTTTGGCTCACAGTTGGAGGAAACGGTCATCCTGGCAGAGGAGCTATGGTAGCTGGAACCTGAGGCAACCAGTCACATGGCATAGTGAGGAGGCATGGAGTAAGGTGCTCAGCTCACTTTCTCCTTCTCTTCTGTCTGGGACCCCAGCTCCTGGAATGGTGCTGCCGACATTTAGGGGTGGATCTCTTTACCTCTTTACCTTTCTAAGGTAGAAGAGAGAAATTCCCTCACAGTTATGTCCAGAAGTTTGTGTCCCACGTGTTTCCAGACCCTGTCAGGTTGACAACATTAACCATCGCAGACTGTTTTTATCTGCTTCTAGATTTGGTGCTCAGGATGCAGCTCGGTGGTAAAGCACTGGCTTGATATTTATGAGGCAAAGGATGGGTTGTTCTCAGGGACTCATCAGCAGGGCAGGCATAGAGATATTTCTTAAATGCCCAAGTACGGTCATGTAACTTTATCTAATTTAACTCTTACTACAACAACAATAGCTAAGAAGACCCTTCTATAAACGAACAAGTTTCAAGAGGTTAAGACTTTCTCCATCTCACAAAAACACAAGAGCCAGGCTTCTTATTCCAGACCTCCTACCTCCGCCCTCCTACCCCAGACCTCCTATCCCCTACCCCCTACCTTCCTACTCCAGACCTCCTACCTCCACCCTCCCCAGACCTCCCACCCCAAACCTCCCACCCCAGACCTCCCACCCCAGACCTCCTGGACCTCCCACCCCCACCCTCCCACCCCAGACCTGTCCTTCCCCAGCCTCCTAGTCCTGATAAACCCTGAACACTTGGAAGGTAGGAAAGAACTTCATGTAGTTGAAAAGGAGAAGAATTACGAATGTCTAAGAATAATCATTTATGACAGTCAGAAGAGCAACTTGCCTTGTTGATTTCTGTCACTTACGGGCAATTATCTAAATGAAGTCCGAGCTTATGGATCAAAGCATCATAATAGAACTAAAAAAGAAACATCTAGTTCTTCAGAGGAGCATGGCCTGGCTATTTGATGTTTTGGTGTTGTCCATTTATTTGTTTGTTCTTATTTATTTACTTAGTTTTATATTTTAACTATGTAGCTTAGCATTTAAGTAATAGGTTTCACCAGGGTGTTTTGTTTCATTTTGTTTTATTTTATTGGCTGAGTTCTTTATTGAGACAACTTACACTGTAGCCTAGACTGGCTTGGAACCAGCAACATTCCTACCTCAGCTTCCCAAGTGCTGAGGTTAGAAGCACGGACCATCACCCTCTCTCCCTCTCCCGAAACTGGGTGGGACTCGTGCACGGCCAGGCCCAGCATTTGACATTGGGGTACTAGTGGAGCCAATCAGCTTCTAATGCCTTCACAATGAGCACTTCCCTGAGCTATCTCACCTCCCCAGCCCTGTTGGGGCCCTAAATAAAAGTCTCTGGCACACTAAGGTACATCTGACTTTGTAACATTTCCCAGCCTCTTTGATCACTGAGACCTGAAAACACCACAAGACTCCTACCCCTTAAAAGACAGTCTGACAAACACTGGTTGATGCTATGTTCCATCTCTAATGGCTGACGGGTGAGTCTCTCAGCCACCTGAAATGGTTGAAATAACCATCAATGCAGAAGGCAATGGCATAGAACCCTAGATCTTACATTGTAAAAAGTCTGCTTGCTTCTTGGTTTGTCTTTAGAATATCCCCGATGGTTCTACGGCTTGATAATACACAAAGAGAGATCATTTTAAATTTACGTTTTGTGGTCCTTGGACTCTAGGTAGAGAAGCAAGCTATGAAAAGTAGCGTGGTGGTCTTACAACAATGGAAAAGGATAGAGGGGGGGAAAACTGGGCAGTTTCCAGAGTAAGCAAGACAACTTTGGGGAAATGAAAGAGACAAAAAAGTATCAAGAGGCAGGTTGAGCAGAGTCAAAGCCCAAAATGCAGGGTTCGAGAAGTCGGTCAAGACCATGATCAGCAGGAGCCCAAAGAGCATCTGGCCATGCTAACCCCTGACTTCACATATGTGGAATGTAAGCGCAGTGCCCCTGATGGACAGGTATCATCTGACTCCTCCTCAGTCAATAAGTTTCCGGGAGAAAGAAAATGTCGGCCCACCCAGCCCTGCAGAGAGGTAGTATTGCCGCACTCACAAAGATCACACTAAGCACTTCCTCTCTGTTGTGAGTTTATACACCAGTGTATTTCTGATACTCCTTGATAAACACCGTGTCTCCTATTAGGCCATTTGCTCATATGACATGGTGCTCAGCACAGAAGGCATTCAATAAACATTCGCCCAATGGATGAAAGGAAAGCCAGAATAATAAATGACTACTCCACTCTGGCCACTGCTCAGCAGCTTCTGTGTGGCCCACTGCCTTAGTTAGGGTTTCTATTGCTGTGGAGAAACACCATGACCATGGCAACTCTTATAAAGGAAAACATTTCACTGAGGTGGTGGCTTACAGTTTCAGAGGTTCAATCCATTATCATCATGGTGGGACATGGTGGCAAGCAGGCAGACATGGTGCTGGAGACGTAGCTGAGAGTTTACCATCTTGCAGGCAAGAGGATGTGAACTGTGATGCTGCACAGTATCTTGAACATATATGAGAACTCAAAGCCTGTCTCCACAGTGCCTCATAGTGCCTCCTGTCTCCTAATAGTGCCACTCCCTTTGGGGGGCATTTTCTTTCAAACCACCACACCCACCATCTTCCTTTTCTGCTCAGCTGGTGAGTTTCTAAGAGTGCATCACGAGTCGACTGGATTACAGGATAGGCAGATGGGCGCTCCTACAAAACAGGCCTGGACTCCAGAGAGTCCATTGACTAACTAACTGGTGAGTGGGTTTCTCAGACTTCCTGAACAGCTCACGCTCTGGGGAGCCGTCAATGGGCGAGAAAGGACACTTCCCATTCACAAGACGCTTCTATCCACATGGGAAGGAGACTGGCACTAAGGATGTAGGTAATATCAAAGTATACTTCACCCCCCCAAAAAAATAATAAATTCTAGATTCACCCACCATTTTTTTTCCAAACTCTTCTTGAGTTGATTACATTGCTGGCCTTAAATACTTCCCAGGTGGCAAACTCAGTGCATGTATGCCTATGCTACCAAATAAAAGCATCTCCTCCTTCCCCCACCTCCCAAATGCTGGCTGGGGTTACAGGCACACATCGACACAGCTGGCTTAAAGGTGACCTCCACAGAGAGGGAGATAGGATGGGAAGATGGGAGGCAGGAGGTAATTCTGGCACTGGGGTTTGGTGGCAGGCTTGAGTTTCTCTTCTGGGCAGGATATTACAGAGTCCAAACCTGTTACCTCTGGAGTTTCTATTTTGTTTGGATAGGGGGTGAGTTACAACAACACAGTACGACCCTGTCCTCACAATTCTCTCAGCCCAGCAGAGGTTTTGGGCCATTTCCCATGGTTTCTGTCAGAAAACTAAATTTCAACCAGGTGCAGCCCTGCTGATTAACATATAATAGATTGTAATTACTTAACAAGCCCATATATACCCAGAGGAACTTGGAGAGAAATGCGTTTTGCCAAGTGAAGCTTTTATTTATGTAAAACAGTGCCGGCCTGCTCTGGAGTTCTGGAAGCTGCAGGTACATGCTTCAGTGGGCTCCATGAGTTCAGGGGCTGGTGTCTTGCCACTGCTAACTGCAAGAGGTTTGGGTTTTTTGGTTTGGTTTGGTTTGGTTTGGTTGTGTGTGTGTGTGTGTGTGTGTGTGTGTGTGTGTGTGTGTAGAACAACCCCGGAAAGAATTTAAAGCTGATTTTAAATTCTGCAAATAAGAACAAGTGGGGCCAGGTGGTGGTGGCGCATGTCTGTAATCCCAGCACTTGCGAGGCAGAGGCAGGTGGATCTCTGTGAGTTCAAGGCCAGCCTGGTCTACAGAGCTAGTCCAGGACAGGATCCAAAGCTACAGAGAAACCCTGTCTCGGAAAAAAAACAACAAAAACAAACAAACAAATTAAAAAAAAAAAAACAAGTGGGCTTTCTGTGTTTCCTCTTACCACAGCACCTTGTACAGGCCCTGGGTACCCAGTGGGTACACAGCTCCCACTTTGAGAAGCTTCAGACTCCATAGAAAGTCTTTGGTGTAGTGCAAATAACAGCACATTCTCCTGCCAGAACGTCTGCAAAGACTTCCGCGGAATTCTTCCTCCTCTCTTTCAACTGTCAAAGGGATTGTTTGTATAAACCCAGAAGCTAGTGCACCTCTCAACCCTCCCCAGAGAACCTTCCTTCTGCGGCAGATGGAGATCCATACAGAGATCCACACCAGGACTACTACATGCAGATAACATGAGACTGTGGAAAACTCAGCCTAATGGGCCAGCTACATCACCCCCTCTCCCTGCAAGGCTCAAGGACCATTCTGGAAGGAAGGAACGATTATGAATAGTCAAATGGAGTAGACCCCTACAGCGGAACGGTGGCTGTGACTACATGTATGGGACCTACAGATGATCAAGCAAGACAAAAGCCTGGCATGGATGGGGAGGACCTGCTGAAGACTCACCCCTAGCTGTGGTAATTGATGGCAGCTGGGGAGGGAAAGTCAGCTTTCCTGAGGGATGCAGCTACTAAGAGGTTGTCTATCTGCTAGTAGAGGGTTCTATATCCATGACCAGACAGCACTAAGTGGACTGAGAGAGTTTATAAACAGAATAAACATGAAATTGGGAAAGGAAGAGGAACATGGTGGGGTGGGTGGGAGAATCATTGGCGGGGAGGGAATTAGAGATGAATTTGATTAAAAAAAAACACATTATAGGCATGCATGAACTTCTCAAACAATAAAAAAAAAGGATATGGCAAAAGATATCCTCTCAAACGCTTGCCCTTCTGGTCTTCTCAAGCACGTGCCAAGCTCTCACGCTCCCCAGAGGCAGGAACTGTGCCACACATACCTTCAGCCTGACCAGCACCCCACTATCTACCACTGTGCCAAGCCAGGCCTGGTAGGTGAATGCATTTCTCCATTGGCATTCACCAATACACTAACTAGGTACTGATTGGGTTGCTGAAAGATGAAAATGAATAAAAACTTCTGTCTTAATAGAACTTCTGTCCTGATGTTAGACAAGATAAATAAGAAAAATTCGAAGCACAGGAGACAAAGATAAGGAAAAGGAACCATGTAAAGGGTGTATAAAGTGGAAAGGGAGAGATACAATCAAAGTACAATGACACACACACACATATACATGTATATATGTGTGTATGTGTATATATGTCATGATGAAACCCATTACTTTGTGTGTTGCCTTAAAGATTAATAAGCCTTTAAAACTAAAACAGTAAAATGTCTGGGAAAGCCAGGCATGGCAACTGTTCTCCCCATACTTGGAAGGCTAAAGCCAAAGAATTGAGGGCTTGTGACACAGTAAAGCTCAGTCTCAAAACAATAATCCAATGATAAAACAAAATCATAAATCCTGAAAGAGAGTGACAATTTGGATAAGACCTTTAGCAAAGACTTTCCTGGGAAAGTGGCATTTGAGTAAAGGTTTGATCCAGGAGGCTCTCTGTAGAAGAAACACTCAGGAAAACGAGAGAGAAATGAAGGAAGACCGAGGCGGGTTCGAGGTGAGTATGTCTAAGGCGACCATGGGCCCATGTGACAGAGACTCACAAACAAGGTGACAAGGAGTAGGCAATAAGCCAGGAGGTTCTCAAGGCCTGGCGGGTTGTCATACAGGAAGGAATTGGGTCCCCCCCCCCCCCCCGAGGGATTTTTTTTGACAAAGTTCAGGCAAGGGGGAACCAATTAGGGGACTATTGAGATAATCCAGACACAATGTAAGGGACTCAAGCCCAGGAAAGACATGGAAAATGGTAACACTTGGGATCTAGTCTCGCGGCAGACATGGCACATGCTGCTGCCATGGATTGGATACAGGGTGGAGGCGAATATGAGAGGCATCAAGGACAGCACCTCCTGGTTGATGGCCTAGGTCTACAAAGGTAGAGTTGACGTTACTTGAGCTGAGAAAAACTACCTTAGATTGGGGGGCAGGGATTAGGCATACAATACCACATGCATTGATTTTTAGATATACCATGCACAATCAAATGTCACGGTTGATAAGAAAAGCCTTCATATAAATTATGGAGTTGCAAGTTCAGTATGATCTAGAGATAGGATCTAAAGGTAACAGCGTTGAAAATGTGTTTAACTCCTCAAACTAAATAAGGCTGGTATAGTCAAACCAACATCAACTCGTAAATGCTCCTATTTCTGATCACTAATCATCCTCTGAAAATAATGAAACATTGTCCACAACAGCCATCCTTCCTAGGTCTTCCAAATCAATCTGATCACAAGTAATTAAATTGCTTTCAAAAGCTGGGGCACGATTGGCAATTGATAGCTGCTGATGGGAGGAGACTGGGTTTTTTTTTGTTTTTTGTTTTTAGGAATCTGGCGACTGGCTGGTCCACTATGCTCCAGTGGGTCCCCACACACCTAAGAGTAGGTGGGCAGCACAGACTGGGGTTGACGAGTTTTGAAAAATGAGGACACAAAGTTGGGTGGCTAAGGAAGGGGCTGGATCTGGGAGGAGTTGTGGAGATTAACATAATCAAAATACATTGGATATATAATTCTGAAAGAATTAATAAAAGAAAAAATTGTTAAGTATAAGTAGATTAAATTTATTTCTAGACTATCTAAGACTTTTCATGAAAACACATTCACAGAGCAAAGGAAAAATATCCTTCACTGGGCCATATGTTCATCTTTAATATGTTCATCTAAATCTGTAAACATAATTCTTCAGATATTAACAAAATTGCTGAAGCACAATATGCCCAGATCTTTCTCTGCGAGCTTCATGTAACTTCCTTACTTCATGCACACAACAACATTAAGAGGTGAGAATTATCATTTTCCCATTTTACAAACCAAGAAATAGGCATTCAGGGCTTAAGTCACATGTTCAAAGTCATAACGAGTAAGTGTCTGGGAAATACAGTGAGAACTCAATGACTCAATGGCAAGTGACCTGGGAAGCAAGAGAGTCTATGAGAGAGAGAGAGAGAGAGAGAGAACTAATGCTTGACTGCCATGAAGCAGGAGTCTGGATGTGCTAGCCCTAGACCAAGAACTAATGGAAAAAATAGTTATACAATACCCGATGTGCTGAGGGAAGCCATATTGAATTAGATGGATGGCAAGTATCGTAAGAATAGGGAAGGCATATACAAAGGGATCCTGGATGGACAGTTCCCAGCCCCATCGAGCCTTTCCGCTGAAAACTGTCAGAAATTCCCTAAGAGGATAGAGATATATCCTTGTGCAATGTACAAGGACCCCATCAGGAGAATATTTAACAGAGCCATGCCTGCAGAATCCACAAGGTTATCAGAATCAGAACAGCTAGGGGCTGGCCCCTGGCACCGGTGCTGTAAGAACCTCCCTCAACTGATTCTTGTTGACCAAGGGCAGAGCCAGTCCACTAGCCTACCCTTTCCAGTGCTAGGGGATTCAACAGGGCAATTATTAAACATTCTTTGAGTAGATAACTAAGGGCCAGGCATTGGTCCAAGCACACTGTGTGTATAAACTCAATTCCCCCACAACCACCATTTCAGGCAGATGATTTCACCATCATCCATTTTTTCTTAAACAGAGGAAGAAACCAAATTTCAGAAAGGTTAAATGGCTTGCTAAAGGTCATGGAAGAAATAGGTCACGGGGAAAGGTGGCCTTAAAATCCAAGCAGTCTAACCCCAGCATGGACCCTTCACAGCTGTCACAGTGAGCTTCAGCTGTCCCTTTGACATATCCAGGAAGAAGGACCTCTTCTCCATCAGATTGGCCTGTGGCATGTCTGTGGTGTATCTTCAAGATTGCTAACTGAAACAGGAGGACCCAGCCCACCATGAGAGGTGCCACTCCTGGGCTGGAGGTCCTGAGATAGATGAGAAAGTCAGCTGGGTACAAGCTGGAGGAAGCCAGCCAGTGTGACCAGTGTTCCTCCATGTTTCTGCTTTGGTTCCCACCTGGGGCTCTGACCTTGGCTTCCCTGGCTGATAGACTACAAATAAACCCTTTCCTCTCTGAATTGGTTTTGGTCAGAGTGGCTTATCCCAGCAACAGAAGGCAAACCAGGACAGGCTCTCTGGAGAACTGCCTCCCTCTCAAAGGATGGTGACATTCAGACATAGCCACTATATTATAAATATATCTGTGCCAGGCGTGGTGGCCCACACCTTTAATCTCCACACTCGGGAGGTGGGCAGACCTCTGAGTTAGAGTCCAGCCTGGTCTTCAGAGCAAGTTCCAGGACAACCAGGGCTACGAAGAGAAATCCTGTCTCTAAAAACCAATAAATATATCATAAATAAATGCACTTGTGACCAGATAAATCAAGGAAGTGGCACAAACCAAAGATTCTGCCAGCATAGCACAGCTGGTCAAAGAGAGAGCCGAGCTCAGTTTGTACATGATTGAAGCAATACATGAAGAAACCCAGAGCAAAGGGGCAACTGTCACTTACAGGCTGCCCTCAACGCCTTCTCCCTAGATTGTGTCCCCTAAGCCAAAGCCACCACATTCAGCCTTCATCCAACCTCTGTCTCAAACATGAATCCCAATATGTATGGTTGACACAATTATCCTTACAAGTCTTGTTTAAGAAATACGGGGCTAGGAGATGACTTAGGCAGTCCCGGGCTTGCTACACAACCCTGAGGACCCATGCAAAAGTCAGGTTCTGCCTCAGGGGCCTGGAATCCCAGCGACCTGATAGCTAACCAGAGCAGTGGAAACAAAGTTCCGGTTTAGTGAGGAGACTTTGTTGCAAAAGATAAAGGAGGGCCAAGGAAGATGGTTCAGCTGGGAAAGGTGCCTGCTGCTGAACCTGACTGTAAGTGTGATCCCTGGAACTTACAAGGTAGAAGGAGAAAACAGCTCCTGCAATGTGTCCTCTGATAAACACACACACACACACACACACACACACACACAGACACACACACACACACACACACACACACACACGTGTGAGTGCACGTAAGTGTGCATGCTAAGTAAATCAAAATAAGTAAAGGAAAAAAAATGTGGACACCAATAAAGAACGACATCCTGACATCAACCTCTGGAGCCCTTCTTCTGTTCACAATTCCTACTCTAGCTATATTTCTCAAAGCAAGCAACTCAAAAGACAGAGCACTAATGCAGATTCCTCACAATTGCCTCAAGCCACGGAATCAGGAGCTCTGAGGGGGGCAGAGCAGAGACTCTACCTTCCTGGTACCTTCCCCTAGTGACACCTATGCACACCTGAGTCAGTAGCATCTAGTTCGTCAAAAACTTAGCTCAGATCTGTCCTTCTCTTTGCCTCGAGCTGTGTTGACAGCAGGCAGCCCCCTTTGTCATCATAACCTGGAATGTCTATCTTCTTTGCTGTCTGGAGGGGAGTTCCCTCAGCCTGGGCTTCTCACATTCTAAAATCCACCCCAGTCTTCTCAACCCCCTGCTCTGGAGTTTCAGTGTTCAGCCCCACATCCCTAATGATGTCAAAAGGCACTGGGATGAGCTTCCTTTCTTTATATTCCACATTCATATTTATCTGAATTTCAACAAAGAAAATTAAACAAACTGAAACCATCGGATCCAAACGTGGGACTCTATAAGGCAAAGTGGGGCTTGGGAAAAGATTAGCACAAGGAAAAGAATCAGTTTGGGGTTTTTATTGTTTGAGGCTTGTTTTTTTTTTTTTTTAATATTAAATTATAGCTCAGTTGGTAGTGAATGAAAAGTCTTGAATTGGACAAACTTTGCTCTGCCTTGTCCTCAGCTCAGCCGTAATTATGCATTTCACAGCCCTGAACATTGGCGCTTTCCATGCCTTTCTGCCAGCGTTGCCCAAGCTTGGCACACCATGTCCTCTGCAGGTATGTCTTTGAACATGACCTACACTTTTACACTCAATGTGCATGCTGCCTTCTTCCAGGAGCCTTCCTGGATTCTCCCAACCCTCCTAGCACAGCCTGGTTTTGAACTTCCAACCTACTTTAGTACCACTCATTTGGAACCAAATGACCACGCCAGTGTCTATATGCAGCAGTTTAGTGTCCTTTCCCTAGAGAAATGCAAGCCCCTTGAGCATAACCTGTGGCCTCTTCTTTATCCCTGGGTTCCTTAAAATGGTCGAGTTGCTAGTAGGATTTGATCACATAAGAGGAACTCAGTGAACAGGTGAGTACAGAGCCAGCTGAGATATTCCACAGTAAAGAGAGGAGCAGCTGCTTTATGCTCTCCAAATGTTCTACACATCCGATTTCTTCAGGCCAGGTTTCAGAGCCATACCTACAAATGGACATGTCTCTTCATTTCTTCCAAGAGGGGAGCACAAAGGTTTGAGCGCAGGAAATTCTCCCTACAGCTGTGATGCTGTGGGGGTACTTGGGTGACAGACATGGGGAAGGTGGCCCTTTGGCACTTGTCTCTGTTTCCAGCCTGGTCATACGTGTTGCTGGGATCCCCATATTCATCTCAGAGAGCAGCCACAACATCCCTGAGTCAGAACCAGCTCCATGGTTTGATTCATTCTTTGGGCTGCTCTCGGTCTTGTTTTTAATCTGTCCAGTGCCTGTCATATCCAATTCACACTTGCTACAAGGCAGAAGAGATAATGATTTTGAAAGCACTTTACGTTATCGCACACAATAAAAATGTCAGGGCCACAGCATATGAATCTGCAGGGCTAATAAATAGCCTGGGAGGCCAGACAGGCTGTTCCCCACTGGGCAAACAGTGAGCAATAGGAGGTGAGGGATCAACCTCCAACCCACCTGTGCTCGCCATGCGACCTTGGGTACCCACTTAACTTCTCTGGAACTCAGTGTCCTTGTCTGGAAATTTTGCCTGTGCACTAGAAGATCTGGTCTAGAGCCAAATCCAGCATAAATGTAAGAGCCTTGGAGAATAGCTATCAAGCAATGAGCTAGATTGCACACTTCCCTAGAAGAGCTGAGGATCTCTGTGGGTAGCATCCTGTTCTGCCCTGCGTCTGGAGTAGACCCCCATTCAGTGTTACCAGAGACACTCTGAAGCAGCCTTCCAACTGGAACATGCATGTGGAAAACATGGACCTGCTGTTCACCTTCACTGTTCTCAGCCCACTGTTTATTCCTGCTTAGCACCTCCTGCAGATGCCCCACCTTCCTGCTACTCAAAGTGTTCTTCCCCTTTTTATGCAAAACCACAGATGCTTAACACTCAAGTCTGTTTCTGAAGTTAGTAATCCCCCCCCCCCCCGCCCCTTTGGGCATCACCATGGATAACAGTAAAATGACAGGGGGCCAGAAGGGAAGGAAAACTGAGTTCAGGATCCTACAGTTTGCCTGCTGTCTAACGTGGAAGGCACGGATCTCTTAGAGCTCCTCGACTCATGTGGTTTACTAGGCTTGCCCTAAGAGCCCTTTAGTAACCATGGTTCCCAGAAGGCTCTATCACAGCCGGGAGCATAAAGGAGCAGTTTCCCCCCGCCCCATTCCCCCTAAAACTCCCTGTCCTTGAAAAATACGTTTAAAAATATGCTGTAAAGTGATATGCCAAGGACATGTGCACCCTTCTGACCCCTGATATTCATGAAGTTATCTGTGTTTCCAGCAGAAAGTGATTCTTCTGCAACTCCTCAGTAGGCAGCAGAGACAGCTCTGTGCAAACCAAAGAATCTTGAAAATATAGTCATCCCATAGCAACACTTGCTCCAGATAGAAACATGCAACACATCTGAAGACAGAGCCATTCATTTCCTAATTTAACATTGTTTCTCCAAGAAGAGACCGGGTGGGGGAGGACTGCTTTCTCTCACCGTCCAAGTGCCAAGGTTGAATGCATTTGGTTGAAGGTATATGGGCAAGGCTTTTTTTTTTTTTTTTTTTTTTCAAATTCCTAATACTTGACAGTTATAATCAGTTAACAATTAACTCAATTTCAGAAATAGTGTTTGATCCTACAGTGTCTTGGCAATCAAACCATGGAAGCATGTCATCTTAAGATTCAGAGTCCTGACTTCCTATAATCACGAACAGAACCCTTTTTTAAAATACAGCATTCTAAATAGATGGGCAAAACTAGCTGGCCTGGTGTTTCTGGGACTCAAACCTTCTTCTTGTATGTCAGCAGACGAACTAACCAGTGATTTAGGAACAAGGGGGGCTTTCCACCAGAGGGATCTATAAAGCTACTCACTGGGCTACCTAGAACAACGCCAGGATGCACAAGAAACCTCCAGTCTGAGCCCCACGTGTCTCTCCAAGGACGGAGAGACTCACCCACACACAATCACTCAGCCAGCCCACCAGGCACAAGCAGAAGGTAGCAGGTGCCCTCCGCCAAGCTTTGCACCTGCGTTCTGGGGCTCTCCCAACTTGCAAGCCCCCTGTACTGCCCATTTTCCGGAGGGCACAGAGGGGCCAAGGGACAGTGCCCACTTGACACATCTCATATTTCTTATCCTAATGTGTATGTCTCTCCAGCTACGAAATGAAACGTGCCTCTTTAAGGAAATTCACACACACACACACACACACACACACACACACACACACACACACACACACACCCTTGAGCCCCATGACCAATCCTGAGGCAGCAAGTCTTTTCCTGGGACCCCGGGCTCCTGGACGTGGAGGGGCTGGACTCACCCAGTCCTCGAAGTGATGGCTCCCATTCTGCAGCAACTCCTCGAATTGGATGGTGCAGTTGGCCACGAAGTCGTCGTAGCCTATAGGAGCATCATGAAAGACAGCCAGCTCGATCTTGCGCCCATTGCACACATCAGTGACGAACTCATCGTGCCAGGCCGGGCTGTTGGTCTTCTGCTTGGTGGCTGTTTGGCCGATGCGCGAGTCGTCCACGTTGAGAGCAATGTAGGGGTCCAGAAGGAAAGTCTGTGGCCGGGGTCCCACTGCATGGCGTAGCGACCAGGCTGTGGGCTTCAAGCTCACGGCCTCGCAGATTTTGATCTTAAGAAGGCCATTGAACACTACCATGGTCGGGGCAGGGAACTGGAGCCGGGGTCACTCTGTCCGCCCCGAGGGCAGGAATGAAGAGCAGGCAGCAGGCGCGCTGGGAGCCTGGGGGACTCCTGGGTCCCCTCTCGCCCCACCCCACTCTCTCGTTACACCTTGTGGCGCTGCGCCCTGGCGCCGGCGATTCTCAGTGAGTGCATGTATTTCCTCGCCGGATTCCTAACGGAAAACAGGGAGGGGGGAGAGCTGGAGACGTCCGTTTTTGGAGCAAGTCTCTCCCCCCACCACCGGAGACACCTCCACGGGGGGAGACGAGCTGTCGCCTCCGCTGCAAGCCGCGGGGGCTGTCTCGCTGCTTCGCTGGTTCTCCGGGTCCGTGTGCGGAGAAGCAGGCGCCGCGCCCGGCGCTCACCTACCTTTCCGAAACATAATCCCCCGGCAATTTCGAGTCCCGGAGGGGGAGGGGGCGGCGGGACGGGGCGGGGACGAGAACCGGGGGCGCAGATTTCAACCCGGATCCTCTTCGCCCACCCAGCGCCTGCCTCGGACAGCGCGGGGCGGAGGGTGGACTGAAGGATGTGCAGTCTATCCGGAGGGATGCATGTCGAGAGGAAATGGTCCTCCCCGGAGCCAAATTTTTTAAAAATCCACAAGCCTCACAGTCAGCCGGGCCGCCGCCTCCTGGGCCAAGCAGTGGAGCACAGCAGCCGGCGATCGGGAGGCGCCCGGCTCCCGGGATCTCACATCCGCGCGGGCTCGGGAGGTAGAGGTGGCCGCCACTCGGGCTCGGGGCGCAGGCCGGCACCCGGCGGTGCGCAGCGCGGCGGCGGGGCAGGGACTGCGACTCGGCGCGGCCCCTCCTCCCGGCCGCCGGCGCCCGCCCGCCCGCCCGCCCGCCGCGCTCCCCGCGTCCGCGCTCTCGGCTGTCGCCGGCTCGCCGCCCGCCAGAGCACTCAGCCCGCGATCTCCTTCCCTTGATCGCCTCGCGAGCGATTCTCCCTCCCTCTAATGCAGGAAATGCGCAAAAGACGTCAGTCTGTGTGAGTGTGTGTGTGTGTGTGTGTGTGTGTGTGTGTGTGTGTGTGTGCACGCGCGCGCGCGCGCGCCACTGTTTGGGGAAATAGAAAGTTTTGCCGGTTGGGGGAGCAATACGGGAAAAGTGAGCTGAGCAGAAAACAGCAGCGAGCCGGCCAGCCCGGTCCGGTGGCAGCGACGCGCGAGGGAGCTGAGGGAGGACTCCGCCAGGGTCCCAGGAAGGTGGCGGCTGGGATCTGGGGGCGAGTGTCGCAGGCCGAATCTGTGCGCCTCTGGTCCGCACTGGGAGAGCCGGGTCTGCACCCAGAGAGCGGGGAGGCCGCGCATCTCTCGCTCACTCTGCTGCCAACACTATCTTTTAGAGCCGGGGCTGGAGGAATGGAGGGGGTCGCAATGTCCCAGAAGACTCAGCACCTTTCCCCACTCTGCCTGAACCGCGGCGGTCACCAGCCGCCCGCGGTAGAGCTGGCCTGTCTGTCACTCTGTCCCGGGATTCTCTACTGTGCCGCGGTGGGGGAGGGGGAGACCCGGACTGTTGAGCTCTTTTGCTGGGTGTGAGTTTTGAAACCTAATTTTCCTCTTCCTTTTCCTTGGGGAGATTTTCGCCTCTGGGGATCTGTCCCGGACTTGCTCCGATTGCAAGAACTTGTTGACAAGTGAAAGCCTGGTAGAACCCCGGCCCGGCTCGGTTCGAGTGTCTGTTTATTTCTCAAAGTGACTCCTCCTACACATGCGGGACCTCGCGTGTGCCCCTTAAGGGGACGAGGCTCGGATCCACGAGCTGACAGCGGGCGTCCGGGCTGCGGGAAAGCCAGCTGCGCCCTCCTGGGGGCCGGTGGCTGAATCCATGCTAATTTCCTCCATAACCTTTAAACTCTCTCTCTGGAAGCGGCGGCGGCGGCGGCTGGTCACGTGAGGCGAGCCCTAGGCTGCTGGGGAAGAATTTCCTCCGCCCGGGATCGGGACCCGGGAAGGCGGCGGGCGGGAGACAGCCCTGAGCCAAGGGGACTGGGTAGAACCTAGCAGGGCCGGGCGGAGTGCGCCAGGCCCCGGGAGCCGAACAGCGGGAACTTCCAGCCTGCGCCCGGGAAGGGGCTGGTCCAGCAGCTCCGGGCTGTGTGAGTGGAAAAAGAAAACCTCCGCCCTCACTCGTGTGCCAAGGCAAGTCCGGCTGTTTGTAGGGATCGTGAAAAGCTGGGTGTTTATCTGGCAACTCTGATAAGTGTAGACCAAAATGTACAAACTGCATCCCGTCCACTTTTTCCTCTGTGAAAAAGGGTTATCATTCCCTGTGGCTTAAAGACGAGGCAAGAGGCAGTCTCCAGGAACGCCATATCAAGTGCAGTACAATCCCCACCACCACCACCACCACCACCACCACCCCGGACACAAACACACACAGCTCAAGAGTTTCACTGGCATCTGGCAGATCTCCTCCCAAAATCGAAGCGTGCAGTCACGCCCCCCCCCCCCCCCGCCATTTACTGATATTAGTTGGAGAAGGTCCTGTTGCATGGGATAACTTGGTGTACAGATGGTGATAAAAATGCAGCGTTGGGGACGATTATGATCTTAAGATCACTAACACTTAAAAATAATAATTTTAAAACTTCCTTTCAGGACATGCAGTATTTAAAAAAAAGTAATGGCGAATGAGAATTTATCTTCAGAATGTGTGTTTAGGAAGCAGACCCGGTGCTAAAAAACAAAACAAAGATTCTAAGTTTAAAGAATGCCAAAAAGCTCATTAAACAAAAGAGTATTTAAGTCATTTTTTAAAAAGTAAAAGGTAGTGTGAGGGCTGGAGAGATGGCTCAGAGGTTAAGAGCACCGACTGCTCTTCCAGAGGTCCTGAGTTCAATTCCCAGCACCCACATGGTGGCTCACAACCATCTGTAATGAGATCTGGCACCCTCTTCTGTACACATAGTAAATAAATAAATCTTTAAAAAAAAAAGTAAAAGGTAATATGGATTTCCAGGAAGAACAGAACATGCCATTTTTAGATCATTTTAAATAGTTCCAAACGTACAATTTGCTTTACTTAGTTTATTGCCACCCATTAAGCTTTTTACCTGAATGGAATGTTTCATTTGCCCTACCCTAGTCCTGGGCCTGCTAGGCAGTCAGCAAGTCAGGGATTTCTTACACTTAGAGATCTTGGCTTAACTAGTTAGTGTTCCTGACTTAACTAGTTGGTGTTTCCTACGGTCTTGCTAACTTTACCCATCAGACCCTATCTGACACGCAGATAGACTTGGCCTAAATCCCTTCTTTGGGGGCATATTAAACAAGAAATTAGTTTGGCATCAAAGAAACAATGTGAACTTTTGGTATAACTTACCCCTTCCCCTTCTCTCCCCCACACCCTGCTTCCTGCAGGCGAACATATTAAAAACTTAAAATATAGGAGTCATTTGCCATCTCTATGACTACCTTAAAACAGATAAGCCACATGCTGCCAATACTGTTACCCTGCATCCTGGTTAAGATTATAGGAGAAAAAAAAAAAAAGTGCCTATCTCTTAAGAGACTATCCATGTACAACAATCAGACTGCCACTCTCGAGGGTAAACAGTATTAGTCTGCTTTCAATTACAGGTCTTTTGCACGGGGAATACAAAACACTTGGCGAAAGAAAGAAAGAAGAGAGAGAGAGAGAGAGAGAGAGAGAGAGAGAGAAGAGAGAAAGAAAGAAAGAAAGAAAGAAAGAAAGAAAGAAAGAAAGAAAGAAAACGCCAGTAGTATATTGGATGCAGCTTTATATTAAAAGGGAACATACTGGTGCTCTTCATGAAAGCAACTGCTCTCATTATGTCCTTATTCTTAAACAAATCTCCCAACTTCCCACTCTCCAGCGTAGCCACAGGAAGATTCCCCAGGAACTTTATGAATATGGGAGACAGCAGCTTGTCAAACACCCCTCCCCCACTCTGATTTCAAAACAGGGTCTCTTGTAGCCCTGGCTGGCCTAGAACTCTGGCTGGCCTGGAACTCCCGGAGATCTTCCTGTCTCTGCCTCCTAAGTGCTGCGATCAAAGGCATGTGCCACTACAGTATAAGGGAGCATTATTAAATTTACCTGGAGGGGAGATCCATCTAAAATAAGCCGCTTCAGACTACAAATGAAAAGGAAAACAGGCCCTTGCCAGCTAGGGCTTAGAATGTAACTTCTGATCATAATTACTACATGGTTCACCCTTCTCTTGGCCCTGTATACAATGTAAAGGACAGGAAGGCAACTGTATATGCATTGAGTAAACTGCCCTTTTAGATTGTAACCATAGTCTGGTTATTTCATAATCTTTGAGAGAGGGCAGAAGAGAGGAAGAACAGTGAGGTAAGAATGTAACAAAGACAATCAAGCTGGGGGCATGGAGAAAGGACTGATATAATATAGTACAGTGCAGTAAGCCTACCCAGGGCGGCACAGTCCATGTCGCAACCACAGTTCCAGGAATAGGAGCAGCATCCCTTGCCTGCAGGGGCTTAGGGAAGTATCATCACTACCAGTCCCTTTGAGCCAGAATTCCATCAGCAGCAGACAGGGAAAGACATAGGAGGCAAGGAGAGCAGACCATGAAGCATGGGGGAAGGAGCATCTAGAGTGGCTTATTCAGGAAGGAACAGGAGGCAAGGTGGGTAGAAACAGGTCCTAGGGCTCGCAGATGGCTTTGAACTTCTTCCCAGAGAGACATTGAACATCCTAGTGGTTGGGAAGTGTTGCTAGAATAAATTCTTTTAAAACACAGTTTGATATAACCCAAGGGTGTAACTCAGGGGTAGAGCCTTTTCCGAGTGTGTTTCAGGGGGGCCCTGGGTTCACCCCCTAGAACTGCAGTGAGGAGGCACAGAGAGGATAGCAAATGGATGTTTTTCTCTTCTGTAACTTTGCCCCAGCAGACTCACCTCAAAACAGGGTACCAGAGATTCACAACTGAAGATGATTTGCACTCTGCTCAAGAACAAAACCTTCTGTGGGTGTTGTTTAGATCTGCTAAAGGCAGCAAGGAAGGAGGGGCCAGAACCTTAGAGGCGTGTGTTAAAGTCTGTGTCCCTGCTGCTGGCCAAGTCTTGCCATTTAAAGGCACTTAATGGGCCTCGAAAAGGTCACCATGATCAGTGTCTATCGTCCATCCCTCACAGGCTCCACTGAGAAGAATTCAGCCACCTGGGCCTGGGGATGGCACACACACTGGCAGAATAACAGAAGCCTTCCCTGGCCTTGCCAAGCCAGCTCCATCCCAGCTCCCGCACACTCCCAACTCTGCCCTAGGCTCTCTGTGGGCTGGCTTCTACCTGGCCTACCATGGCTAATTTGGGCCCTGGCTCTACTCTGAACTCCGTTGCTGTAATTCAGAGGCCAACTTTCACTTGAACCTGCAAGGAGATAGTCACCCTATAAAGATTAATGGCCACTCCATAAAGATTTAAAAAATGTATGCAGGGAAGTGATAGCTTGATACCTGCTTTCAATAGTTCCCTAGAATGACAGCCCACTATCTAGGACTGTCTGCTCCTTTTTCTTATGTTGTTCTGTGTCTAGAACCTTTAAATACCCACGAATCCAAAGGTCTTTACTAAGGACTTGCTATGTAATAGATTTCAGGGATAGAGGGCTGGGTATGTGGCTCAGTTGTAGAGTACTGGTCTTGCATGTGGGAAGCCCTGGGTTCTGTCCTCAAGAACACACCCACCCTCCCACTCCCCCCCCCCCCCCCCACACACTCTTCTAGGTTGGGTGCTCTGGAGAAAATAGCTGTTGACTAATTCCTCCTCAGCCAAGGAGATGACTAGATCATTTCATTTCATTGTTTATTACTCAGGGTGGAGGCGTCATTGGTTTAGATGAATTCGGATGTGCTGCTGGCTGCCACAACATGGTCAGCAATCCCCAGGTGGCAAGACATGTGACACGTTGGTGGGAGCTCTGCCCCATCTAGCATCACCCTTGTCCCTGTGTCCAAGCTCAATGAACATAGCTGGTGACAGGCACAGAGCAGGGGCTGTCTGGAGGGTCTTCCATAGGCAAAGAGTGCTGGGAAACAACTAAGTCTCTGCTACTCACCAGCTGATAGCTAAAACCAGTAACATAATGTGACCCCTCTCATCTGACTGCAAGGGGGCTGGGCAGTTATACCATCTGCACAGGCAAGGCTCTGGAGTATTGAATGAAGAGCCCTGGAGACTGCTTTTGATATTACTCTCAAATGACCAATACAGTAAGTCTGTATCCACTGTGGTAGATAAAGAGCTCAGCTGGTAAGTGTCATAAAGAGTGTGGAGCATGGTCTCAGCCATGATCACAGCAAATTTGGGGCTGTCTGGTCCCCAGTGGACCTGAGCCACCACATAGTGAAGACATGGGTGACATGGGAAACCAATGTTCCCCCACCATGCTCCCTTCTTTCCTTCATAGGTCACTCTACAGGACCCAGAGACCCTTAATGCCACACTAGAACCAAGACAAACTAAGGAGACAGCCATAGAGCTGAGGGGACTTGTTTGCTTCTCTGCAGGATATGACAGAGAACTTTATCTATCTTTATTGTTAGGAATCTGGGACTAAAGGAATCTGAGACTTGCCAAAAAAAAAAAAAAAAAAAAAAAGACAACAAAAGAAAAACACTAATTAGAGGTCTACACCCAAGTATTAAACCTCCTAGTTAAATTTACTGCTAAATAAATAAATAAACAAACATTGTCATACTGGAACCAATACAGCATCGTTTAATGATGGCAATGTCAGTTACATTTAATTCCTTAGTAGCGATATTTCTGCATACCCAAGGTCTGGGCTTATCTTAATTTATTGATTCTAAATCAAACTGACCTTATACCAGTATAATATAATTCTTATAATAAAGTACTTAATATATTATGATAACGATATACTTATGCCCAAAGGGTCAGTGGAGTTCTTGTGTTGTAGTGGTGGCACACACCTTTAATCCCAGCACTCAGGAAGCAGAGGTAGTTGGATCTCTGGGAGTTCGAGGCAAGCCTAGTCTACAGATCGAGTTCCCGGGCTACATGAAGAAAAATCTAGTCTTGAAAAGCTGGGCTGAGGGGGACTTAAACCAAAATAACTCCTCTCTCTCTCTCTCTCTCTCTCTCTCTCTCTCTCTCTCTCTCTCTCTCATTCAAGACAGAGTCTCACTGTGCTCTGGCTGGTCTGGAACTCACAGAGTTCCTCCAACTCCTGACTCCTAACACTGGGAGCAAAGGCATGCACCACCCTGCCTGGCATAACCTTGTTATATTTGTGCATCTTGACTCCTAACACTTCTAGATACATCAATGTCGGCATATGGCTTCTGACACCTGTACAAGTGTAATAGATGCTCCCATTGGCTTCTCTGCCTCTAGCACACTCTGGACATCTAGCTGATCCATTTCTACTTTCTCACCTACCTTTCGGGATCAACAAGGGCTCCAGGGTAGGGAATATTGCTGTTTATCACTGATAAGAATCAGGCACAATAAATGTATTACCAGAACCTGTTAAATCTACTCATTCTGTTGCTAGACCTTCCCTTGGTAAAGGCCCTGGTCCTCCATGGACAGGGCATCCCTGTCCAAGCTGAAGCTAGGGCCCCCTTCTGGAACTCTCTACCACTTTCTCCTTTACCTCTTTATTCATGATAGAGTTATTTGATGCCTGTCTTAATCTGTTACTTCCCCAAAAAAAGGTTTAAAAGTCCAGAGACGCAAGCATGACTCATTTTGGAACTCCCAAGTATCCTAATGATTCTTCTGTGATAATGCTACTGATAGGGTTCTTAGGGTGTCAAGAGTCAAACAAAAGAACTTTTTTTGTGTTTCAAACAAAAGGACCTTTTTGTATTGATAACCTTTGCTCTAGAAACTTTTAAAGAAAAAAAAGGGGGGGGGTGTTATCAATGGCTTTCTTGTAAGTTCTCCATTGTTTCTCCAAATGCCTGTTTGGCCTCAGTTGGACCAGAGAGGGCCTGGGCAGCATCCCTGGCCAGCGCCCACATGCCATGCACAGCTCTGTAAGCCCATGGCGCCCTCTGGTGGACGCTGGCACAGTCGCTGCTGTGAGTTGAGCTGAGGAAGAGGACCATCCCTTTTTGCCCTGGTTTGCTCTGGCTTCTCTCTGTTAGATGCTGAGTACCCCACCCAGTTCACAGTCCAAACCAGCAATGAACAGATTGGGGAACGGAGTCTAAAGGAGGTTCCAGAGGCTCTGTCATCTCGTGCTGAGCATCTGCACAGTGACTGGGCAAGGGAAAGAGTGCTTTTTAACTCTACCAGGGCTTTTGGAAGAGGCACCTAACCCAGGAGAAGGTGATCCTAGGAGAATTCTGCTCTCATGTCACGTGTACGCCATTACCCTCTCTTTCCCCCCACTAGTCGCCATCTCAAGAAAATGCTGTTGTTCTGAGATGCGGTCTCATTCTGTTAGAGAGGCTGCCTTAACTCAAGTCTTCCGGCTGGCCTCGAACTTCTGATCTTCCTACTGCTGTGCCTCCAAAGTGCCCGGATTGGATATGCACCATCATGCCCATTTTTCACCTACTTTGGATACAATGCTTTTAACCCTTCTTCACTTCACATTTCTCTGCTGCCTCCGCTCAGCCTCAGTCCTTCCTCCTCCCATGTCTTGAGTTCCTTATTTTCACTGTCTCCATTTCTGCACTGCCTGCCCTCTGCCCACCCACGGTGCTCACTCTCCCATTTCCACTGTCCTCAGCCCCGGTTTGTAGTCTGCACCTGACCTGATGGAGCCGAGCTCTGCAGAGGACGATGTAGGGTCCCCTCCCTCCCTGGTTTCCATGACATCTGAGCTCTCCGTGCTCTCCCCCACCTCCTGGCTTCTCTCCTCTTGTTTCTTTAGTTTTCTCTTTTGGCCTTCCTCTCTAGTGCATCATTATTCCGCAGGCATGATGCTGAATGCCGGGATAAAGGCTCTCTGGAAGAGGGGAGGTGGAAAAAGGACTGGAGGATGGACAAACGTCCCACCAACTGCACAGAGAACTGAAAATGAGAGTTAACCCAGTGTGTGTGTGTGTGTGTGTGTGTGTGTGAGAGAGAGAGAGAGAGAGAGAGAGAGAGGCAGAGAGAGAGACAGAGAGACAGAGAGACAGAGAGACAGTGGGACAGAGAGAGATCTACAAGGGGGCTCATGAGAGGGGAGGAAGAGATCTTCTGAGAGGTGAGAAATAGGTTTGTGGGTGGCATGAGGTAGGACAGCTGGCAGGGAAGTAACCGCAGGAAGAAAGGGAATTAGAAGGGAAGAGGCACCAGTGTACACAGGGTACAATGAGTGTCACATGCACATGAAGGTGGCAGGATAAACCTATTACTGTGTACTCTAACATAAAAAGTTAATTTTTCTTGTAAAAATTTGTTGTGGCATTTGTTTTGTGGATGTTGGAGTCAGAGGGCATCTTTCACTGGCCACTTCCTTCCTTCGACCACATGGGTCTCCACACTCCAATTCTTGTCATCATCGGGATTGGGGGCAGCTTGCCGGTCCTGAAAAGTTAACTTTAAAAACAAGGAGGGGACTTAATCTAATGTGCTGGCTGGGTTTGTTTGTTTGTTTGTTTATTTGTTTTGTTTTTTTCCTGTAAACTTGACACAAGTTAGGGCCATCAAGGAAGGGTAGCCCTAAGGGTGCTAACCAGTAGAAAGACGACACCGCAGTTAAGAACATCTAATGTCTTTGCAGAGAGCTGGCATCACCCATGTCCAGATGTGTGGGAGTCCTAGACCTCTAGACACTTGAGGCCTCTCTCTCGGACCAGGTTTGTCTACTACATCTAAGCCACAACCAGAGGCTCCCAGGACATCTTACTGCCCTGTAGGTGAGAGCTGATGCCAGGTCGCTTGCTGGGATCTTCTCTTTACATTCCACTGCAACCTGGCCTGTGGATGCTGGAGCGGTCAGAACCTGACCCTCTTCCCCACCCCACTATCCCACCTCTGGGCTCTTGGGTCTCTCAGGGTCTCTCATGTTCTCACCTCCCAAAGGCACTTCCTTTTCTGAATCCATCTTCCTTCACCCTCCAACCCTCCCCTCCTGTCTTTTGGAATCCGTGGCACTGCGCTCGGGTTAATGTCTGACCATCTGACCAAGGAAGCTTTTCTAGGAGGCTGAGTCTTTCAAACAGTCATAAACTGACCAGGAAAGCAAGGCTGATTGAGGCTGTGTTCTTGGAGGGTGGGGACAGAGGACAGGGCCTTTCTTCTGAGAGACCCAACATTTTCCCAGAGATCTCAGGGGAAAGCCAGCAGCCCTGTCTGGGATGGTCCTAGTAACCTGTAGGACTTGACACCTCAGGGCCATGCATTATGAGTTCCTAGGGGATCTGGTGAGGGGAAAGAAACGGAGGCTTTCCTTGCCTTCTCCAGAACTCCTACCAGTCCCCTTTCCTCACCCAAGTCCGGCACATGGGTTCTCTCCAACAGGACTCTCTGGTCCTACCTGTGAGTCTCAGCATTGACAAAGTTCTTCGAGAAGATTCCATTGATCCCCTCGCTGCAGCTCTGGAGTCTCAGGTTGCCATTGCTGGTGTCCTGGTTGCCATGGCTGGTGTCCTGGTTGCCATGGCTGGTGTCCTGTTGCCATGGCTGGTGTACTAGTTTGCTTTGCCCTAGAACAGTATTTTAGCAGCACTAACATGGCTGAAGCCTCACTGCCCTCATGAGCGTACTCTTGTGGAGGAGTACTCTCGCCCAGGGCTGGCTTCTGATTTGCTGCTTTGTTTACCCCTTCTGTCCTTTGCTCCTCTCTCCCTCCTCCCTTCCCTTCTTTCCTGTGGCAACAGGATTTTACTATGTAGCCCAGGCTGGCCCTCCACTTAAGATCCTCCTGCCTCAGCCTCCCAGTGCTGATTGATAAAATTAAAAGCATGTATCACCAAGTCAACATCCTTTTCCTTTCCTTTTCTTCTCTCTCCCTTTCTCCTCCCTCTCTCCCCTCCTTCCCTTCCTTCTTTTCTGAACATGTACTCTACCACTGACTTACAGACTCAGCCTCCGTTCCTAATTTTTACCCCTCTTGCATTCACCTTCCCAAAAGGCCTATTAAAAGTGTTTAAGCTTTAGCTCCCATGAAACCTGGGTCCGCTGTGGCCTTTCTCTTATTCCCATTTAAATATGGTTGGTCCCTTCCAAAACTCATACCGGAGTTTGTGATGGTTATTCTTGATTGTCAACTTTACTGACCTCGGAATCATCATGGAAACATACCTCTAAGGACATGTATGAGAGATCTTTTCCCCCAAAGGACTTGACTAAGTAGGAGGGCCCCACCATGAATGTGGGCCACATCATTCCATGGGGCCAGTCTCGGACTAAATAACAAGGCTACAGTGAGAGAGCATCAGAGTTCCTCTCTCTGCTTCTTGAATGCGGGCATGATGTGAGAAGCCACCCTATATGCCTACCGCCATGATGGATTGAAGACAAGCCCTTCCCTCCTGGAGGTGCTTTGGCCAGGCATTTTGTCCCAGCAACGTGGCTAGTAAAGAGTTGAATCCCCATTGTGAGGGACTCGCCAGGTGAAAGAAACTTGATTCAGTACTGCTATTTAGAAATGGAAACTTAGGGAGGTGGTTGGGATTAGACAGGGCATCAGGGTGGATCCCCCAATTGGATACTGGCGATTTAAATTTTTTAACTTTCTTTTTTCCGTGTGTGTGTGTATGTGTGTGTGTGTGTACGTGCAAAAGGACACAAGAGGTTAATATTAGATATTTTTCTCTACCTCTGTTTTATTTATTTTCTCTCACTAAACCTGAAGCCCACTGCCACTAGACTTTATGTGAGTGCTAGGGATCGGAATTCAAGTTCTCATGCTTCTACAGCAAACATTTTACCCACTGACACTACCTTAGTATTGTTGTCTTTATAAGAGGACACACACACACATGCATGCATGCATGCACATGCACGAACTGATGCACACACGCACGCATGCACGCGCACATGTTTGATCTGTCTCTTGTCAAGTGTCACCTCCAATTGATTCAGCCAATCAAGAAGCCCATTCTCCTGATGTTGGAGTAGAACTCTGAGACCAAATAAGCCTCTTTGCTCTACAACTTCCCAGCCTGTGACAGTCCGTTACAAGCAACAGAAAACAGAAATGCTACACCATGGCTGGCAAGCTCCTTGAATTGGAGACTGTGTGTCAGATTCCTTGGGACACTGCTGGTGTCTTCAGCACATACTAGGCTCCCAGTAAACACTGGAGAGATGAAAGAGTGAAGAGAGACGGTCCTTAGTGTCCACTTAGCTAATGTCTCTCACAGAGAGTCCTCAGCACCGTCACCAGGGCAAACCAACGGCTGGCCTGGAGTGCCTGTCCCTCCAACATAGCCCAGTTGGATGTTTGGGACTTTGTTCTGGGACCCTGAGTAAACTACCCACCACTTCAAGGGCCTCAGTATATAATCAAGTGTAGACCATACAGAATGACCGGCATGTGGAATTAGGGATAGGAACAAGTAACTCTTAGGAAATGCCCTCCCTGGGGAACATTTTGTTCTTAATCCCTTTATCACCAGCTGCCAGCAACTTCTTCCCCTAAGGTGACTCATGGAACACAAAGGGATTTTCCTTGGGTCTGGCATCCTACTAAGGACAGCCACAAGCCCAGGTCTGAGTCGCCCCCACCCCCTGCTCTGCTCATCCCTGAAATAAGAGACGAGGCTGCAAGGGGAAAAATTCAAGGAACCTATGTAATGATGAAAATTAAAACGTGAGAACCAGCATGGCTCGACAGCTTCCCTATGCAGCCGAGGCCAAATTCTCCCATTGTCTCACCTAAGCCCTGTTTGTGCGTCTCCCTAGGATGACTGCCAAGAAGCAGTTATTTCCCGGTCCCGCACAGGACAAACCACAGCAGAAGTAAACTGAGTCACGGGCCAGAGTCGACAAGTGGTAATAAGAACTGTAGCCCAAGTCCGTGTCCTCCCCGAGCATGACCTCGAATCCCTAAGCTTCCACCCAGACTGGTGAGATGTGCCCCTCAGTTATCTGCTCAGAACCGGAGTGCAGCCGTGTAAGAATGAACCGCGATGCCGCACAACTCACCTTGTCGTCGCTGTGGGTGGTCTCCAGGAACATGCCACAGCTTAAAAATCACCAGCAAATGTGTTAGGGCACATACATGGAGGGTGGGGTTGGAGAAGCAAGCCTTTTAAAATCATTTCAATACAGGTTTCCCTGCTCTTTCACGGCAGTGATAGCAAACCACTATTGGCTGAGACTCCTAATCAAAACAGACCAAAGAAATAGTATCGCTTAATTTCTCTAAATTTTTTAAATCACATGTTAACATTATAATCTGAGCTTTAAAAAATGAATTGTTATAATTGCTGAGGTTTTAAGATTTTAAAAGTTGGTTATGTATATGTGTGTGTATGGTGTGTCTGTACATGAGTGCAAGTGTCTGAGGAGACCAGAGACTTCAGACTCCCTCTGGAGCTGAAGCTGGAGCTACAAAGTGGTTGTGAGCCACCAGAGGTACTGAAATTGGACTCTTGTCCTTTGCAAAGGAGTACGTGCTCTTAACCTCCGAGCCATCTCTCCAGCCTGCAACCAATGATACCCCTGCGCCCCACCCTAGAACCAACAATTCTCCTGCTCCACCCCCGCCCCCTCTCACACACAGATGGCCTTACCTCTGTATCCCCAGCTGACCTGGATCTCAATGTATAGACCAAGTTGGCCTGGAATTTGAGATTTGCCTGTCTCTTCTTCCTGAGTACTGGGATTAAAGGCCTCCTCAGGCATTGTATGTATGTGGTACACAGACATACAAGCAGGCAAAACACCCTTTCACATAAAATAGAGGAAATCTTCCATTAAAATAGTATATTACATTGGTTGGTTTTAAAATGTTGGACAATCCTTGTCTTCCCAGAATAAAGTACACTTGGTAATAAGATACCGATTGTTATATATTTCTCTTTCCAGTTTACTGTAACTGGAGTTTTGCTGTGTCCTGCCTGGCCCGCGATCAGGACAAATTTCTTCCATTCATGTCTCCCAAGTAAACACACAGAGGCTTATATTAATAAAAACTGCTTGGCCATTAGCTCAGGCTAACTACTGACTAGCTCTTACACTTAAACTCAGCCCATTTCTATTAATCTATATGTTGTCACATGTTCCATGGCTTTACCTGTGTGTCATTACATGCTACTCCCTGGATGGTGGGCTGGCATCTCCTGACTCAGCCCTCCTCTTCCCAGAATTCTCCTTGTCTGCTTGTCCCACCTACACTTCCTGCCTGGCTACTGGCCACTCAGCATTTATCAACCAATTAGAGCAACACATGTTCATAGCGAACAGAAAGACATCCACAGCAATTTACCAGTGTCTTGTTGGGGACTTTTGCATCAGTATTCTTGAATGATACTGATCTAGTTTCCCCCCTTGTTCTTATTTCCAAATGTAAGCATTTAGTGGTTGAAATGTCCCTCTGAGGGCTGCTTTAGTTACCTAATTTTCATTTAGTTCTATAATATTTTTAAATGTCCCTTGACATATTTTTCTCTGATCCATGGATCAGAGAAATAAATAATTGAAAGAGTCACAGATATCTTCCTGTAATGATTATCCTAGTCATATATCATATATTATTTTAAATATAAATTGAGGTTTATTTTATGATCTAGGATATAGTTTGTGTTAGTGATGGTTCAAGAGCTCTTGAAAACACTGTAGACTGAGCTGTCAGGATGACTCCGTTGATAAGGATGCTTGCTGACGGACCTGATGGCCAGAATTTGTCCTGGGAACCCACATGGTAGAAGAGAACTGGCTCCCACGAGTTTTTAATCATCACTGGTGTTTTGTCACACCCACAGGAAGGTTGTGGATACAACACAGGAACCCTGGCTCCGAGCTTCAGGGCTTCCATAGGAAGAAGAACACATTTGGCAGATTCATCCCCTCAACTGAACCTGCCCGGGTGATCCAGGTAGCTGGAAAATCTGGAAGAGGTGAGAAAGAAAGCTGGGGACAGAGAATCAATGCCTTTTGTACAAGTATCTCATGATTAACTGGGCCCCAAGTTAATTAAGTAAGAAAAATCTCACTTGAATCCCATAGGGACCACCTAAAATAAATAGTAATTGTGTACATGGAAACAGAGGGTCATGGGTGGGGGGAGCATTACACACATAATCGCACAGTTCCGAAATGTGGGAAACAGAGTCAGGTCGGTCTATTTGAGTCCATGTTTTCTAGATTAGGGATTGCTACCTTCGGCTGGAATCCTGAAAAGTCTCTAGAATGAGGTCAAAGGTGGCTGAGGACACTGGCAGTGACACCAGCCTTCCCCGGCCTCCCTGGCAGCTTTAGCCGCTCCAATCCCTCTGGTCACTCTGCTCTGGGTTTGTTACTGCCCAGGTCTGGTGATGGGCACAGGTATGAGCCAGTTACCTTGCAGAGGTTCTTGCTTTTGACCTTTTCTAGCCTACATCCCCCAGGCCCTAGCCCACACCCTCTGGTCCAGAAAACAGAATATCCTGGAAAAGGCATATCTGTCGTGTTTGTACTGGGCAAGGAGGTCTCAGGTGTAGATTAACTGGGAACAAGCCCTAGTCCCCCTTTCCTCAGCCCTTGTGAACAAAAAAAAAATTTTTTTTCAATGAGCAACAGTTAAGCTTTAAAGGGAAAAAGTTAAGCAGACAATTACCATAGAAACACAATGTCTCAATCCCTCAATTTCCTGGTTATCACCTATTTCTCTCTTATATCCCACAGTTTAGGAAGATTATCCTTCCTTTCAACTCTCCTATCTTCTTTAGACAACAATTGTCCTTTACCCAAGAAAGGAAACTGTCCAACTATTCAATTCTCAGATCAAGTAAACACACACTTGTTCCTTGAGTTAATAAGCATGGTTGAGAAGAAGCAGGTGGAGAGCTCTATTTGGGAAAGGATTCTGGAGATGCACGTTAAGGCTGGTTTCCTCTTCAGTGGTTTGTTTGCTCTAATTAGCTTTGAAGTCTATCAAAGGCTCCTCTGGTTGCCTCCCAGACCCATCAACTCACCTACAGCTCAATTTCCCTATGCCATTTCTCTTAGAACAGGGAGAAGATCCAAGTTTCCAGGTCCCTGTCTGACGAGTTACCAGCTGTGTGAACTGGAGCGAACCCCTTAATGTCTCTGAATGCCAATGTTTCCATCCTACGAAGGAAGCAAGTCATCTCAAGGAGGCTTGCGAAAGCATTGAAAATTCCAGAGGCCAGTGCAGATGTAAATAACAGCTTTGTGAAAAAAGAAAAACAAATAAACAAACAAAAAGTTGTTCCTCCAAGATGACAGCTGTTGTTTATTATGTATACAGTATTCTGTCTGCACGTCAGAAGAGGGCACCAGATCTCATTAAAGATGGTTGTGAGCCACCATGTGGTTGCTGGGAATTGAACTCAGGACCTTTGGAAGAGCAAACAGTGCTCTTAACCTCTGAGCCACCTCTCCAGCCCGAGAGAACATTTCTTTGTATTTCAGGTAAGAGCTCATCTATGAGCCACTCCAAAATGTAGGTGTGTCCTAAAACTGTATCCCAAACAGGGAAAAATGCCTTCTGGTGTCCTGAAGGAGCTAGCTTTTCTTTCTCCACACAGACTTCCTAGAACAACACTGCCGAGCATCATGAAGCCTCCCTCCTTCAGGAACCATCTGTCAGTTCTTCCTAAGGATGCCCTTCTCATGTGGATCAATTATGTTTGTTAGAAAATGGCTCTGAAATGAGAATCTGAACATGCTTCCACCTAGCATTTTGCCTGTTAGGTCACACAGGAGGTCTGACCTTCATAGCCTGCAAGTCTCTCGTACACACACACTGGGGCCTTGTTAGACTCCCTCATCCCAGACAAGACACCTGAAGTGCACTCCCCACCATCTTAATTAGCTTTCTATTGCTATGAGCAAGGCAACATATAGAAGAATTTATTCTGGACTTCCAGATTCAAGGGGTTAGAGTCCATGACCAACATGGCAGTAGGCAGGCAGACATGGCCCTGGAGCAGTAGCTGAGAGCTTACATCTCTTCCTACAAGTACCAGACAGAGATAGCTAACTGGGAATGGTGGGAGCTTTAGAAACCTCAAAGCCCACCCCCAGTGACATACTTCCTCCAACAAGGCCACACCTCCTAATCCTTTCCAAATAGTTTCACCAGCTGGGGACCAAGCATTCAAATATATGAGCCTATAGGGGCTGTTCACCTTCTAACCACCACACCCACACAACAGAACTTCCAGTTCCAGTGCCCACCTGATGATGGTCCTTGGGACACACTGAGGTTGTCAAGGTCCCTTCAAGTGTTCGTGGGTTAGTCTCCTGTTGCTGTGAAATAAATTGCCCTAAACCCTCATGACCTAAGCATACATCATATTGTTCTCAGACTCAGGAATCCAGAGATGGTTTAGCTGGGGGGTTTTACTCTGGCTCCATCATGACGGCCCAAATGTCATCTGATCTGGAATAGATGGAACCTAAACCACATTTCATCACTTCTGCCAATATATCATCGCCAACACAAACAAACTCAATATCTTCCAGATTCAACTTGGTCTGTCAAATCAGAGTCAAATGTAACTGGTAGACAGTTAATTAAGAATCAATACATAGTTGGGTGTGGTCATCCATATCCATTACCCCAGTGCTCAGGAAGCTGAGACAGGAGAATCACCATGAGTCTGAGGCCATCCTGTACTACACAGTAAGTTCCTTGTTAGCCTAAGCTACAGAATGAAGTCCCATCTCCAAAAACCAAGCCAACCAACCAACTAAACAAAGAAGCACACAAAAAAAACAATAAATGCAAGCCTTTTAAAGAAGGCAAAACAAAATGAAAGGAACTACCTGTCATTACTAGTATTGTCCAAAATGAAATTTCAACCCCGTTTTATTCAGCACCTTGGCATAGTTGGTGTTCTCATACATCACTCAAAGAATGGGTGAAGAGAAAATGGCACAGGTCATTCATTTAAGTCTCCTTCTGCTACTTGCCCCAACCTAGCAATGATGTAACATTTCCTGCCAAAAATGTTCTTATTCTTTGTTGATTTATGTTATTTTATTTTATCCTCTGGAAAGAATCTCAAGGATTAAGACAATCTGGAGAATACAAGTATGTATGGGAATATAGGTAAGGAACAACAGAGCTGAGAGGATTTCTATTGCACTTTCTTTTCTATCTTGCATTTCAAATTAAGCTAACTATATTAAGAAATGAAACATTCTGAGCTCTTGCCTAGCAAGCTCAAGGCCCTGGGTTCGGTCCTCAGCTCTGACAAAAAGAAAAAAAAAAGAAATGAAACATTCTGATAACAGATCCTAAATTAAAAAAGGACAATTGGACAGAAGTCTTTTGGACCCTACTAGGTTGTGCAGATCTCTTCAGTTTCCCACTCGTTCTTAATGAAAGTCTGTCAACACAGAGACAGTAGGATTGTGTTATTGTGTACACTGTTCTTCACCCAAAGTCTAGCACGATAGCTGGCCAGGGACATACTCCAGTTGATATCATCCCTTCCTCCCAAAACACCAGTCTCCTGTAAATGCTAACCAGATCCTTACTGGTTAACAATTAAGTTCAAATGTAACTTTGACCCATTTTTTTCTTTACTTTAAAGTTTGCTACAAGGCATGGAATACTTTCATATGATGTTCTACTTTGATTAGCTTCTGGCTTCCAGAAGAACCTTGAGCAGTTTCTGGGTTGGGGACAGGTAAGAAGAAGAAAAAAAAAAAAAAACTTTAATTGGTGCCAACACACTTGCCAACAAGTCATGTTACCATGATGGCTCAAACATAGAGAAGGGATCACAGGCAGTGACTAGAAGACTCAGGCGTGTCACTGATTCATGCCTATTGATGGATGGTATTTACCTGAGCAAATAGCCATTCCACAAGCCACTCCGAAGGTTATAGACACACAGGTAAGGTCATATTAAAGTGAGCAGAATTAGTCTCAGTCGGCCTGAGACGGAAGGATAACTGATGTCAGGCCTCAAACAGTAAAAACATTTAATAGAGTTGAAGAGGAATTTGCAAGGCCAGAGCTTTCCAACTTAGAGATGGAATCCAAGTCAGTGCTAGTGGGTGTGGGAAAGGGCAGCTTCTGGGGCAATTAGCGTCAATTCCTGCTGGCTCTTGTGGTTCACTCTTATCAGCTGGCCAACGCAAACCAAATCAAGCATTAAGGCTTTCAAAAGTAAAATGAACAACTTCTGTGGCTTATGCAGCTGCAGTATAGACAAAATTTCTAGACTTAGACCAGACCTACTTTTCCATAGATTTACTCTTTAACTTGATTGGTCATTTAGGGCTGGGAACATAATGTTTGCCGGGTACACATGATGAGGTCTTCAGTTCCATCATTAAAAAATAAAAAGAAGTTGGTATCTTAACATGGAACAAACATGAAATGGTTCTTTCAGTGATTTTCAAAGTTAAAGAATAGAAATTTGGGCAGGCGGTGGTGGCGCACGCCTTTAATCCCAGCACTTGGGAAGCAGAGCCAGGTGGATCTCTGTGAGTTTGAGAACAGCCTGGTGTACAAAGTGAGATCCAAGATAGGCTCCAAAGCTACACAGAAAAACCCTGTCTCGAAAACCAGAAAAAAAAAAAAAGAATAGAAATCTGTTCTAATCTACAGAATATGTAGTATTCTTACTTAAATACTAGGACATAAATACTGCTCCTACCTCTGCTTGCTCTTTCTTTCTTGTGTGAGACCGAGCCTCATGTGTCGTGTGTCCCAGGCTGGCCTTGAATTTGATGCATAGCTAAGGGTGATTTTGAACTGAGTTCCCGCCTCCTCTCCTCTTCCGACTGCTGGGCTTAAAGACATATACCACCGTGGCTGGTTTTACGTGATGATGCTTGAGATCAAACCCAGGGCCTCATGCATGCGGAACAAGCGCTCTACCAACAGATCCACACCCCAGCCCTTTTTTGTGGAAGAGCTCCAGGGTCCACTGTGGCTCCCCCCCCCCACACACACACCGCACACAGTCTACTCCGTGAGACAATTCTCCCACGAGCCTTGTGCCAGATGTCTTTGTTCTTCCGGGGCTACTTGGCCCCTCTCTATAGCCTCTTTGCTACCCCAGGAGCCTGCCATTTGGAACAAGGGTGTCCACCAGGTTTCTTCTCAGTTTTTTCCCTACAGATAGTGGGCAGAAAATCAAAAGAGGGGGATTGGATAGTGGTATTACTTCTCGTCTACTTTTAACAATCTAGGTTGCTTGTGTCCTTAGGCCAAAAGCCACTGTTTCTCCCCAAGAGGCCAACTGTATAAGACTCCCTGGAGCTGTAGTAAGCATTCCCTCCTTTTGCCCTTTCCTGCCCAGGGATTGTAGTAATATTCTCTTCCTTCCCTCTGTGATCTCTTCACTCAGTTCCAGACCCTTGCAAACAGTTTGAGACTCTGACTAATAAACTCTCCTATAGGAGATCTGGCTGAAATTTGACCAAATTAAAAAAAAAAAAAAATATGGCCTCTAAGCCAGGGATTGAAAATGGGTGTCTGGTAAATGGGCCACATCACAGTCATTGAACTCTGATTAAAAGGCATGTTCCCTGAGAAGCAGGGGTACAGCTCCACGTTAGAAAGCTTGCCTGGCCTATGTGAGCCCTTGGGCCCTGGATTCAAGTACTTTTTATGGGAAGGATCTGGAATTCAGGCAGGATGGTTGGTGGGGGTGGGGAGCAGATGTCATTGTGCTTGGAAAGCCATGCAGCCTACATCTGGACGGATCAAGCAGAGGAACTTGTCACAAGGGAACAGTATTTTAAATATTCTGCTAATGAAACTAAAGGTTTTTATTTCTCCCAAACCAAGGGACTGGAACATTATTCCAATTTCCACTGGGATGCTAACAAATCTCATCAGGGAGCCAGACCTACAACTCAGAAAACTCATGCAAGATAATGGCTAGTATGGATTTGTCTGCCAGTGACTAAGGGGCCTTCTCTCTGGAAGAGAAGTCCTTTAAAAATATGACATGAACCTCAGAGGTCAACATTATAAACATGAACTGTTTCAGATGGAAAAATGATTATCAGAAAATTTCACTGCCAATGCCAATAGCTAGGAAAACAAACAAATGAAAATCAAATGATAAGCTGGGGAAAAGATTCATAATCCATATTAAAGGGCCTTTCAATGATCCTTTCTGGTGACTTCTTCCATTCTACAGGGTTTTGAGGGAAGTTTGCTGACTTTTTTTACACTTCACTGTTGCTGGAAATGTTGCTGAGTCCTTAAAACACAATCATACAAACAAAACCTCAGCTGTTTTTGTACAAAGCATCTAACAGCTACCATGTGTTAACCAGCTTTCTGTCATTGTGATTGAAATGACTGAAGTCACGCCATCTTGTCCTGATCTTACCCTAGCTTGACCTTACGTCTGCTTGGGTGCTTTTTAGTTCCTGACCCTGAACAGTCACACTTTGGCAACACATTAGGAACTTTCCATGATCCTGACCATGGTCCAAATGCATGACCAAAATATCTACTTAACGTATAGCACAAACAAATGTCACCAGGTTCCCCTGAGCTACACCTGACAATAATGTCACTGTGGGTTTTGGCTTTAAAAACTCTGTACCCCTGAATTTTGTGCCAAGAGTTTTTCTGAGGCATTAGTCTGCTCCAGTTTAAACAAAGAACTCTAGCACAGCCTTATATACATGGTGATCTGTAACGTTCTCACCTGACCTATAGCATAATAAACATTGTGGACAACTCATAAAGAGAAAAAGTCTGTTTTGATCACAGTTAACAGTTCTAACCCATGGCTCATTGACCACATTGCCTGTTGCCTTCCAGTAAGATAGGACATCACTATGGGGATGTGTGGTGGAACAAAACCATCAACAGTCTAGCCAACAAGCAAAAGAGAGGGAGAGAGGGTCTGCACCCCTTTCAAGGCCATATGCCGATGACCTGAAGACTTCCGGTTAGGCCTCACCTCCTAAAGGGTCCAGCATCTCCCGTTAGTGCCACTGTGGGGATCAAACCTTTACCAAGTAGACTTTGAGGGAGATTTAAGAACCAAACTACAGCTTGAGGTTCTCCTGCCCATCCTTTGGTGAAGATATAAGCCAGGAAATAGCTCCCTTCGGCCAGAAAAGTCAAAGAGGGAGACAGAGTCAGGGAGGCAGCTAGAATTCAAATGAAGAGCTGGGAGGCAGGGGCAGGGAATCACCATATGAAAGAGTCTCCAATGATGGTTCTTCTGTGCATAAACGTTGAGAAACATTAGCTTATGACTTCTGGAAACAGACTGACAGTTACAGGAACTGTAGACCTGGGGTCTCCAAATTGACAAATCTCACAGTAGGAAGTTATAAATGGCCCTCACACATGCAATTCCTTCTTCTTCTAAAGTCTAGCTTCAGCATCCAACAGCAGTTTTCTGATGAACTATCTGGACTTCTTCATATTCAAATCATGGGCTTGGCAGTTTTGAATCTACCTGCCAGTGACTCTCTTGAAGGACCCTTGGATATGTTCAAATTTTCTTTATAAACAAAGAGGAATTGTTTTTGTTGTTGCCTGACTTCTATGTTTACTTATAGTGGCTGACTTTTTCCTCGGATCTCCAGGCAAGCTTTAGTTATTAAAGCACAAATAAAATATCACCACATGGTGTACAATAGCATTATCCCACAGCAAATATAAATCAAAATGCTAAGACAATACTTTTAAGTATCTAATGGCATGGTAAAAAAAATGATATGCTCAAAAACATGACAATATCAAATTCTGGCAAGGATATAGTTCAAGACTATATTAATTACTTTTCCATTGCTATGAAGAGACACCATGGCCAGGGAAACTTATAAAGGAAAGCATTTAATTTGGGCTGATGTTTACAGAGGGTTAGAGTCTATGAGTATGGCAGTAGCTCAGAGCTTACCTATGATCCATAGTCTGAGGGAAGAAGGAAAGATGGAAGGATGGATGGAGTGAGAGAGAGAAGGAGAGAGAGAAGGAGGGAGGAAGGGAGACAGAGGTAGATAGATAGATAGATAGATAGATAGATAGATAGATAGATAGATAGACAGAGACAGAAATACACACACACAGAGAATTGGGATTGTTATGGGCTTTTGAAACCTCAAAGCCCACCCTAATGACACACCTTCTCCAACAAGGTCACACTTCTTAATCCTTCCCAAACAGTTTTACCAACTGGGGACCGAGCATTCAAATATATGAGTCTATGGGGGTCATTCTCATTCTTAATTCTTATGCACTGCCAGTGGGAATGAAAACTATTGCAGTTACTGTGCTAAACAACTTAGTAGTTTCATATAGAATTAATCACATATACCACATACTCAGAAATCCTGTTTTTAAATATTTATTTACTCAAGAAAAATGAATACATATGTCCACACAGACACATGCACAGGGATACTCAATCAGCATTATTCATAATGGTCTTGAAGTGGAAATAATTCAAATGTCCATCTGATGAATGGATAAACTACAGTGACCTACAAAGTGGTATGCAACTGATTTCCAAAGGAAATGAACTACTAATACATGCAGTGAAATGCATTAATCCCAAAGGCATTATATACATTATAACAGCCTGAAATGATTAGCCTATGAGATTCTAATTCTATGGCACTCTGGAAAAGGCAAAATGATCAAGGATAGAGAGCAGATCACTGATCCTGGCTGGAGGGCCCTAATTACAAAAAGAGTAGCGTGTGTGTGTGTGTGTGTGTGTGTGTGTGTGTGTGTGTGTGTAGGTGTATGATGGTAGTGTCTCATAACTTAACCAAGGATGCTGTTTATTATACTGTTGTCTGATATTTTATTTGTGTTCTGAAAAATAAAGCTTTCTTGGAGATCAGAAGGCAGAGCTAGCCATTTGCTAACTATAGAGGCCAGGTAGTGGTGTCACACACCTTTAATCTCAGCATGCGCGAGGAAGAAGCAGGAAGATCAGGAGTTCAAGGCCACTCTGGGCTACACAGTCAAAAAGAGAAACAAAGCCAGGCAGTGGAGGCTCACATCTTTGATCCCAGCACCAGGGTGGTGGAGACAGGAATATAAGGCAGGTAGAGACAAGATCACCACCATTCAGTCTGAAGATCCATAGAGACAGGATCCCCCTTAGTCGGTCTGAGATTTGTAGAGGAAAGAAGTCTCTGGTGGCTGGCAACTCCTGATTCTGCCCTTCCTCTTCCCAGCATTTTTAGTTTGGTTGCCCCCACCTATACTTCTTGCCTGGCTATGGGCCAATAAGCATTTTATTAAACCAATTCCAGTGACAAATCTTTACAGTGTACAAGAGGGTTATTCTACAGCATTTCCCCCTTTTTGTCTAACTAAAAAGGAAGGTTTAACTTTAACATAGTAAGATTATATACAAGAAACATAGTTATTAAGTAAGAATTACAGTAACACTATCTAATCATATGTATTTGGCAAAATTAGAGAAAATACTTAATTATCTATCTTATCATGGTGAGTCTAAAGTTTTGTATCTAATCTCTATTATAACTAAAGAAAATTGTAATTATACAACTCTATGTGCTTGTTAGAATAAAAAAGTTGAATTTTAGCCTGATATGATAATGTACTTCTGTTTAGCACTCAGAAAACACTGAGGTAGAGAGATCACAAGTTCAAATCCAGGCTGAGCTACAGAGAAAGACTCTGTCTCTAAGAACAAGTTGAGATTTACTTTATGTAAATTATAACTTAGTGAATTTGGCTTAATAAGTGCACATTTACTTAGACATAGACTGATCTGATATACAATGTTTTTCTGAATTGAAATTCTAGTTATATGAATACTTTAGTATTAAAATTTTTAGTATAAGAATTCCTCAATTTTTCAAATAACCTTTTAAATAAGATTTGTTATTTTTATTTATGTATCTGTTTGTGTATGTCCCTGTATATGTATATGTATGTACACATGTGCAGGTTCCAACAGAGATCAGGAAAGGGCATCAGACACCCCTGGAGTTGGAGTTACAGGTCATTGTGAGCTACTTAACAATATGTGCAGGGAACCAAACTCAGTTCCTTGGTGAGCATAGCAAGGCTCTTAACCATTGAACTATCTCTCTAGTCCCTTCAGTAAATGTTTTTCAGAATTATTTGCTAAATTTGCTAAGCTGGAATTTGGGCCCAAACTACTAGATATATCTAAAAACCCAGTTCAGTTATATAGAAAGCCCAGATGTGTCCCCTTATGGTTAGTCTAGACAAAACTAACTTAAGTCAAGCCCCATTCACTATGCTATACCATTCACCTCGTCTCTGCCCCTCAGTCAGCCATGGCAGCATTAGGATCTGAAGGAGCCCTTTAGGGCTCCCATGCTTGGGTCTCAGACTGTTTAGAGGACTTAGACCTTGGAGATAATCCCTAATGAGAAATTTACCAGGAGGAACTTGTACAATATGTCTAATTGCAACCAACCAAATGTCTCCTACCATGCATGTTTGCCAGACAAGTGATGAGTGGAACAGTGGACCCCACAGTAGGTACAGTAATTTATCTACTGTTTATGGTTTTTTTGTTTTTTTTTTTAGCATTAGCCCACAGAGATCAGAAGAGGCACCGGGTCTCTTGGAACAGGAATTATAGTAAGTAAGCTCCTATAAGCTTAGCTATCTCTAGAGCCTCGGTGAGTGTTAATTTGTTTCTAATTGTATCCAGTACAAAATACTTTGGTGTATATATATAAAGAACCGGGATAACACATTGCAAATTCCAAGTTTTGGGCTCAAAATAGAAATTACATTCTATAATATAATTCAATGTGTAGGTCTCATCACTCAGTTTATGTGAGAAATTTAAACGTATGTAATCCTTTTGATCCCAGTTCCTTGAAAAAGCTGTACAATTAACTTCCTTAGGTTTAATTTATGCCTCCTCCAGATGTTTAATATTTAATCAAGGCTCAGGATTTTGATTCCTTGAATCTTTCTTCTTTTATAAAGGAGACTAACAAGCTTTCAGAGGTTAAAAATTGGTCTTAACGTTAGGCTATCACTTTTGGATTACACTGATGCTTCTGGTCTGATTGAAAGAGTAACATGAGAGGGCACAGGCCAAGTTTGAGAACTTCGTCCATCAGTCCAGTTTACTTAAGACTTAAAAAAGGTATACCAAGAAACTCCTTTCTCATTTGTGAGACAGAGGACAGTCTCATTTTGTGTACCAATCTCTAAGATTTTTTTTCAATAAATCTCTAAATTACTGGCTGAATTCTTCAAAGAAGTTCACTGGGCCAATTTATTTTACTGTCTGGGGCTGAGAGCTCCTGATGAAATGGGAACTAATATGCACATTCATGAAATAAGCCCCATTTCAATTTGTGCATTGTATAACTTGAAACATTCTTCCATTATGACAATTTATAGTTGCCAGGTCTCCCCAGAGAAACAGAGCCTAAATGATTGATATAGATAAGATACGTAAATAGGTAGGTAGATAGACAGACAGTGGATTTATTAACGGAGTCGGTTCATGCAATTATGGAGGCTGTCCTGCAATAGTTGATCTACAATCCAGACAATCAAGGAAGCTGGAAGCATCGCTCACTCTAAATCCAAAGGCCTCAGAAGCTAACCTGGGAAGCTGGTGAGCAAAAGGATGAAAGTCCTACTATTCCAAGGTTATAGACTCTGGAGTATAGCATCCTGAGGCAGGATAACAGGGGTGTTCCAGCTACAGGAAGCAGAGTATTTCTTCCTTCCTTCCTTCCTTCCTTCCTTCCTTCCTCCCTTCCTCTCTTCCTTCCTTCCTTCCTTTCTTTCTTTTTTCTGTTTTTTTTCCCCCCTCCGAGACAGGGTTTCTCTGTGTAGTTTTGGTGCCTGTCCTGGATCTTGCTCTGTAGCCCAGGCTGGCCTTGAACTTAGAAAGATCTGCCTGGCTCTGCCTCCCGAGTGCTGGGATTAAAGCCATGTGCCACCGCCGCCCGGCTCAGAGCATTTCTTTTTCCTTCACCTTTTTTGTTCTATTATGACCCCGAGACAATTAGGCAGTGCTCACCCACATCATATGGAGGATCTCTTTCGTCTGCTAAGTTCAAATGTCACTGTCCTTGGGGAACACTTTGACAGGCACACAGAGAAATAACTCCTTTCCATCTAGTGGGTGTCTGTTAATTGAGTCAGGTGGACATGCAAGATCAATTATGACACTAAGTGATTGACCCTCAGGACAAAATTGTTTGCATTTTCACAAGTACAGTGTGTTTTCAATGATAGTCGTACTTTCTGTGCAGCAGGAGTTTCAACCATGTTTCTAGTACGAGGGAAGGTTTTCTTTACTCTGGTCTAGGGGTTGGTCTATTATTTTACTGAGAATTATTTATCAATCATTATTTATTACCATACTGGTAGGAAATGGGGTAGGTTTTTTTTAAAAAAAAAATCAAGGCCTAGTTTTTAGATCCACGTAACATAGAATTCAGTTGGTAGAGCAGCTGTGTCTAAATTAAGAATTTGTGTTTGGCTGGAGAGATGGCTCAGAGGTTAAAAGCACTGGTTGCTCTTTCAGAGGTCATGAGTTCAATTCCCAACAACCACATGGTGGCTCTCAACCATCTATAGTGAGGTCTGGTGCCCTCTGCTGGCATGCAGGCATACATGCATGTGGTACACAGTATACATACCAAATCAATAATTAAAAAAAAAAAAGAATTTGTGTTCACATGAAACCAATAGAGAACACAGTTTTATTACATTTTGAATGGACAGATAGGACCTATTTAGTGTTGGGGAGGTTCAATATTTATAGAGCAACTACTAGATATATCTAATGTCTAGTTCAGATATATAGAAAATCCAAATATGCACGCCTTTAATCCCAGCACTCTGGAGGCAGAGGCAGGTAACTCTTGGTGTGTTTGAGGCCAGCCTGGTCTACAGAACGAGATCCAGGAAAGGCGCAAAGCTACACAGAGAAACCCTGTCTCGAAAAACCAAAAAAACCAAACCAAACCAAACCAAAACAAAAACCCAAATATGTTCCCTTATGATTAGTTTAGAGCAAACTAACTTAAGTCAAACCACATTCATTATTCTGCCATTCACCTCTTCCCTGTAACTTGACCAGCCAGGACAGCATCAGGACCTGAATGAGTTCTTTTGAGTTCCCATACTTGGCTTTCAGACTATTTAGTGAATTTAGTCCCTAATGAGAAATTTTCTAGGAGAAACTTGTATAAAGGTTCTAAGTATTGTAGAGGCTCCCAGAGCTGAGACAGAAAAGACCTTTGCTTTAGGCTGGTGGCATATGGATTTCTTATGAAGCAAAGTAGATGAATGAGTTTGAATCCCGGGTCTACGACTTAGTGTGTGACCTGAGGTGAATTTTCTTGCCTTTTTTAGTTTGTCTTTCTCTCGTGTATAAAAATGGGATTACAAATTCTCATCTAGTTCCTATGTGAATAAATACACAGGAACATGCAAAAAGAGTTAGTTCTATGCATAAAGCGGGTAGTCAATAATGGTATTGTTATTATTTAATGTTCTCCCCAGAGATATCAAACCCAGAGAAAGATTTGACAAAAAAGATAATAACACACAAATGGTAATAAACCAGTGAGGACCATGGGACGGTGAGCTGTGTGTTTTGGGATAATAAAATAAGTAACATTCAGATAAATCACAAAAAATGTTCTAATTTCTTCAGGACTTTATTGCATAGTCTCAGGTGGGTATCCAAAGAATCCCTGTGAGTATAAACCAATGAATTTCTTGGAATTCAGTACTTAAGATCCAAAGGTAAATAAGAGATTGGGCAAGAAAAGACATTTTAATGGTGGGGCCTGATTTGTACTTAAGTGATTACAAATTCCCCTTGACAGTTTGTGGTGGGAGTGGCTCCCTTGCAAAATTCCAAGGGAAATGTCCTTTGGATAGTCTTGTTTGCTTTTGGAGTAAGCCACCTCAGACATATTTTAGTTTTAGATGATTCTTCCCCAACATTTATTCTTCCCAGATGTCTGATGTCTAAAACCTTACTAGTTTTATTACTTTAGTATTTTTTTTTTTCTATATTCCAATTGGAAGGCAAATAATCCTGTGGTTGGTCGAAGTTCAACAATGTGCTGGTCCACACCCACTCTCCTCCTCATTGTGTAGTGTGGCTATTACTACCTGCTTAACTCAAGCCACGAATCTAGCTGGCTTGCTTGGTTTGTATCAAGTTTCTAGAATTGTTTTCAAATTTCTTCAGGGAATGAATCAAGTAGAAATACTTTGTAGAGCCAAGCCTTTAATCCCAGCACTTGGAAGGCAGAGGCAGGTGATCTCTGAGTTCAAGGCCCACCTGGTCTTGGTCTACAAAGCGAGTTCCATGACAGCCAGGGATATACAGAGAAATCCTGCCTCAAAAACAAACAAGCAAACAGAAGAAAGAGACATACTTTGTATAACAGCCATTCACCTGGACCCTTACTATCTTCTCTACCTTAAATGTGTCTGGCACATTGCAACACCAAAAGAAACTGAATACTAAATAGTACATTTAAGACTTGATCACCTGCATTTTCATCCTGTAATATTGTGTTCTCTGGCAAATAATAATAATAATAATAATAATAATAATAATAATAATAATATTGCAGGCCTGTGAACTGAGGAGCAGACTGGGATTTCAGCAGACAGTTTTGGATCTTCTAGAACTAATCGCAACAGGCAACGTAAGACTGGAGGTTAAGAAAAAAAAAATGTTCCAAAGAAATCTTAGGAACTTATCTCTAGTGGCCAATGGCTTAACACAATTTGGTTTACTGAGTTTAAAAAGAGCCCTGCTGTTCTTCCTATCACAAAAATTATCTAGCAAAACATATGCTCTTAGGATGGATCCGCAACCAAGACCCACTCCTGGATCATTTCAATACCTTGCATTTCATTACCGAGTCCCTGGTAAGGAGAGATAAGTAGAAGAAAGCTATTTTCTAGACTCTTCTAAAACAAATCCATCTTAAAAAATTTTAAATTACATTTTACTCACATATATTTTTATGTGTCTGTGTGGATGCACATGTGTGGAAGTCAGAGGACAACTTGATGAGGCTGGTTCTCTTCTCACCTTGTGGAGTCTGGGGTCATTAGGGTTAGTGCCAAGCACCTTTACTCACCGAGCTGTCTTGTCAGCCCACCCATGTTTTTTTTTGTTTTGTTTTGTTTTTTTGTTGTTTTTTGAGACAGGATTTCTCTGTGTAGTTTTGGTGCCTGTCCCGGATCTCACTCTGTAGACCAGTTCGGCCTAGAACTCACAGAGATCAGCCTGGTTCTGCCTCCCAAGTGCTGGGATTAAAGGCATGTGCCACCATCACCCAGCACTCCCATGGGTTTTTGATCTGTGAAATTATTATTTGAGACAGAATCTTCTGTAGCCCAGGTAGGCCTCCAACTATGTAGGTGAGGATGATCCTCCTATATACCTCTCAAGTGCTGGGATTCCAGGCCATGCTCTGCTTGATCTATGAAATGCTAATCTAGATGAACAACTAATTTAGTTCTCTAATTTAGAACTTGATTTCTTATGTTGTTTCTGCAAGTTTAGAGTTTAGTGGGGCTGATTAAAATGATGGCACTGGAAAAGATGCATCATTTTTAATTTCCTCTGGGAACTGACTTTGAAATGTAGTCAAAGTAGGCAGGAAGAATTGCTGGAGAATTCTTATAAATGACCAAAAAAAAAAAAAAAAAAAAAAAAAAAAGAAAAAAAAAAAGAAAAAAAGAAAGAAAGAAAAAGAAAAAAAAAGTGGGATTCAGGGTATCACCATGGGTTTAAGATTAGTCTCCTTCCTAACCCAGAGAGCATGGGAACTTTCTGTGGTTTAGGGTGTAGCTTCTGCTATTTTATTCACATGGGAACTATGCAACAGCTTAGGCATTTGATGTCACAAAAGGGACAACTAAACAAAAACCTGCCTCCTCGTGGACAAAAAGTTCTTTAAACCTAATTTAATTAAAAGGCAGAAGCTATGTTTGTGTCAGAACAACTTTGTGTTGTTGGTTCTCTCTTTACATGGGTTCCAGGAATCCATCCTGGCTTACCAGGCTTACTTGGTAAGCAAATTTATCTGTCACCTGAGCTTGATCACCAGCTCTATTTTTATATTTTGAGCAAGGAAAACAGGGATATTGAATGTAAAGGAAAATGTGCCAAGGCTAGTTTATCAGGGATGTGGTCACTGCATTTTTCTCGGGACTCTGAGTGTGAAATTGGGCAGGGTTTCCACTCTCTGAGAACGACCTGTGTTGGTCTCAAGTTAACAATCCAGTGACTATTATTTCCATGTGCTGGGTTGTCTTGACAGGTTGGATAGAGAGAGGGGCTGGGGAAACAGGTCCAGAGGCAAAGTGCAATTTGTACAAATCTAAAAAGTTTCTCAGAGGGCTCGGCTTCCAAATGGATGTACTTGGCAGTATACCAAACTGCCGGAGACCAGAGTAAGATGCAGATGACTCTCCAGCTAGTCTCTCATTAAGCAAGGTTCCCCATGGGGTAAATGAGGACTTACCAAAGGCAGAAAAATTCAGACATTTCATAGCGTGGTGCAAAATCTATTATTTCACAGTTTAGAAAACAATGAAATACGCTATAAACATCCTCGTGGACGTCATTTAACGTTTTAAAGTGACAATAGAGCCTAACTTTCTCTCTCTCTCTCTCTCTCTCTCTCTCTCTCTCTCTCTTTCTTTTTTGTTTGAGACAAAGTTTCTCTGCCTAACTCCTTTTCATTTCCCACTACAAATGAATGATGCAATGAAACGAACCATTTCTGAGTAAAAAAAAAAAAAAATAGATGAGTCGCGCTTTGTGGCTGAGACAAGATGACTGTGGCGTGTTCGAGGCCAGCAGGGGCAACGTGGCGGGAGCGCTCCAGCAGAAGTGGGCTATAGCGTGAGATTCTGCCTCAGTTCGACAACAACAAAGAAACCCCCAAAGCAAAAGTTAAGGGTGGGTGAAAAGAGCGGAAAGTAGTCCAAGGGAACCCAGAAAATAGAAAACAAAGAAGCGGGCGCTCGTTTGCCAAATCTTTACCTCCTCCCTGGGGTAAGGGCGTACCCCAATTCCCTGCAGACTCAAGTTGCGCCCCGCCCCGCCCCGGTAGTCCGCTCTGGGAAAGCAAGGCGGGACTTCCGGCATTTGAAAAACTTCCGGCGGGAACCGGAAGATTCTGCGACAGAACTCCAGTCTACTGACTCGCCAGGCCGGAAGGTGAGGTTTGTGTCTGCCCGGGCGGCAGTGCTTTGGTCTCGCTCGAATCTGTGTCCGGGCCCCGGTATTTTAGGGGCCACTTAAACGTTGTGAGTGCTCGTTTGGGAAGGAACAATTTTTTAAACCAAGTTTTGCTACCTTTTAGTATCAGCGGTCTGTCTCAGGATCTACACCTGGAAAATCTGTCACCTGGCGCGTCCTTTAATTGCACAAGCTGTTAGAGCATGACAGGCGTGAGAAAGCCAGGGCGAACTTTTTTCTCTACCCCATAGAGTCGGAGGTGAGGGAGGAAGCCCTGCCAGATCGCGGTGCTCGGAATCACAGCTTCAGAAGTGCCCTGGGCACCTCGGAGGCGCTCCAGCAGTGGAGGATGAATGTCTAGGCAGCTTGCCTCTGTCTTCTCACATGGCAGCTTGTCTTTAATATGCCATGAGAAACGAGGATAGTGTTGGTATTTGTGGCTCTGAGTTCTAGGACCATTTCATCCCACTGGGTCTCAAGATTCTCATTCATAAAAGAACACAGCAGGGCTTTCTCCTCGCCAAGGCTAGCTGCAGCTCTCCTGCTAGGATTTCCGTTGTTGGCTTTTTTTTTTTTTTTTTTTTTTTTAATCACTTGAGGAACTCTGCTAATATTTGAAGCACTTTTGTCGGTTCCCTCAGGGAAACATTTAGATGCCTCTTGAGTTCTCCCTCTTTTCTCTTAGAAGTTTACATGCTGTTTTTCCTTTTTACATATTAGTGGTGTGTGTGTGTGTGTGTGTGTGTGTGTGTGTGTGTGTGTGTGAGAGAGAGAGAGAGAGAGAGAGAGAAAGAGTCTTTTCTAACTATTTTCACTTTCCAGAGTTTATAGTTTCCACCTTAGTGACCTCACAACAACCTCTAACTTGGATCCCTGCAGAGATAAAATAATTCAGAAGAGGGACTATTTCTAATCACTAAAGAATGGGGGCCTTCTTATGTGTCATCATCTTTTCCAAATAGCGGTGAATGTTGTGCATGCACTGCCTAAGAGTGATAGAAAATGTGTTTATTTTCTGTACAGAGACCATATTTGCACATATATTTATTCAGTAAAAACTTACAGATCAGTTATTAAATTCTGGGCCCTTGGGTATTGAAGTAAAGCAAGCGTTTCTTTTTCCCCTGAATTTACTAAATTGAGGGGATCAGACAGAAAACAGAGTATTGTACTTTAAGCTCGTTTTATATACTACTACATACAGGATAGAAGGGGAAAAACAGGATAGAAAAACCCATTTTAGGTAAAAGAAGAAATGTGGGGTGAGAAGTAGCCAGATGTTTGGAAATAGGATTAGAGTACTTCAGGTAGAGTGGACCTGATGTGGTAAAGATTCATGGGGACTGAAAGACGGTGATTAGAAGCAAGCAAGTAGATGAAGGAGTAGATGGGGTTAGGAATGGAATGTGTCAGCCCTGAAGAACGTCTTAGTTTTGATTCTGCAGAAGCACAAGATGGAAAGTCACCGAGTGTTTACAGAGCATTTTAGGAATGATCTCAGGGAGATTGGGTGGTAGGGGCAGGAGCAGAAGAGCTTGAAGGCCGCTGAGAGGTTACTGAAGCAGTTAGGCAAGAGCTAGAGACTGCTGTGGGTTGTGTCCCGTGTTACCCTCCAAATTCATAGATTGGGAGGTACCTTTGCAGGGTGATTTGGATTAGATGAGGCCATAAGGGTGGGGACCTCCGTGATGACACCAGCATAAAAGGCAGAAGCAGAGTAAGCTCAGCCATGTGATGCCTTCTGTTTTGGGATACTGCAGAAAGAAGGCCTATTCCCCAGTCTCTGGAATTATGAGAAGGAAACTTGTTTTAATTAATTACCCAATCTCATCCTCTGCTATAGCAGTAGAAGACAGACAGAGGCTAGGGGCTCACTGGAGATGCTGATGAAATAAGATCTATTTTGGAGGGAGAATTCATGTTATTTACTAGTAGATTGTATATTGGAAATGGAGAAAGAAAAGATTCTCAATTTTGGCTTTATAAGTGGCTCTTTGGTGAGCACAATCTTGATTGTGAAATGTGTGTACATATGTCAACATTTAGCAGATTTGAATATTTTATTTATCTACTTATTGAAGAGGTAGTTCAAACTATGTGCTTAGGGAAAACTTTAAAGGCCCATGGTTAATCTAAATATTAACTATGATGGTTAATCTTGGTTGCCAATTTGACAGACCTGGGAAGAAGGGGCCTCAGTTGAGTAATTGCCTCCATCTAATTGCCCAAAGGCATGTCTGTCTGTGGAAGAGAGCCATCCCACTATGGGCAATGCCATTCCTTGTACAAGCAATGTGTCCCTTATACAAGCAATGGCTTGGCTTGTATAAGAAAGGTAGTGGAGTGAAAGTCTGGGAGCAAGCCAGTATGTGGTTTCAGCCTCCAGCTCCTGCCTTGAGTTTTTGCCTTGGCTTCCCTTGATGGACTGACTATAACCTGAAAGAGGAAATTTTTTTGACACCAGTTTCTTTGGTCATGGAATTTATCACAGCCACAGACAACCAACTAGGGCATTAAGCTACCAAGGATTTGCCTTTCCTAATTTAAACACCTTCCTTTTAAGGCTGAAGTGTAGCAACAGACTTGGCATATAGTTATGTGTTTTGAATTAAGATATAATAATTCTCCCTTTCAAGACCCCCCAGTGGAAGTCTGAAATGTTTAGTAATACTAAACCCTACATATACCACGTATCTTCCCACGTATATATACCTCTGGTAAAGCTTAATTTATACATTAGGTACATTAAGAGATTAACAACTACTAACAAGACAAAATAGTTTTAATTATATTGTAATAGAAGTGTTAGCATTGCTATTCATGTTTTGGGGCCACACTTAAGTATACAGATAACTTGAACTCAAGTACTGTGATATGTTGACAGGTGAGATGACTGCTGAGTGACTGACATGTAGGAATTAGTGTGTACAGATGACTGCTGGGCAGGGGGCTAGCTAATTTGTGCTCTTGGCTGGATAGAATAGGATGGAGGTTTTGTTTTTTTGTTTTTTGTTTTGTTTTTCAAGACAGGATTTCTCTGTAGTTTTGGTGTCTGTCCTGGATCTCACTCTGTAGACCAGGCTGGTCTCGAACTCACAGAGATTCACCTGGCTCTGCCTCCTTGAGTGCTGGAATTAAAGGCGTGCACCACCACTGCCCAGCTGGATGGAGATTTTTTTAAAAAGGTTTATTTATTTATTTATTATGTATATAGCATGAATGACTGCAGGCCAGAAGAGGGCACCAGATCTCATTACAGATGGTTGTGAGCCACCATATGGTTGTTGGGAATTGAACTCAGGACCTCTGGAAGAGCAGTTATTGCTCTTAACCTCTGAGCCTTCTCTCTAGCTCTGGATGGAGATTTTTATCCTGCTGCTTTAGAATAGTGTGCAATCGAAACCTATTGATTATTTATTTTTGGAATTTTCTGTTTAGTGTTTATGGACTTGAGTTGACTGAGATAATTCAAACTGTACAAAGCCAAATTTTAGATGGAAGTGGTCTGATATTACTGTGTTGATTGGGATGATCACAATGGTTGTTAAGTGAGTGGAGTGTGGGAGGGATGCTTGATGGGGAGCTTGGCATGTTTAGATTGTTTTTCCATTGTTTTCTTTGAAGCAGGCTCTCATGTAGCACAGGCTGATCTTGACCTCTGATTTTTTTGCCTCTTCTTTCCAGCACCTTTAGATTTTTATGCAGGGACCAGGTCCTCCAGGGAAGCATCTTCCATGGAGGACAAGAATCTAGCTGGTGGCTGTTTGTTTGTTTGTTTGTTTGTTTTTTGAGACAGGGTCTCATGTATCCTAGGCTCATTTTGAACTCACTGTGTAGCTGAACACAGCTTTAAGGTCCCTATCCCTCTGCCTCCACCTCTCAAGAGCTGCCCAATCACGTTTGGTTTATAAGGTGCTTGGGATCAAACCCAGGACTTCATGCATGCCAAGCTAGCACTCTCCCAACTGACCTATATCCATCCCTATCACTCGCTGGTGACTTGGGGGTTTTAGCATTCAATTGGAATGGTTTGTATGTAAATAGTTGCATTTGTTGTCTTCTAGTCTACTGACTCTGTTCTGGAAAATAAACTCCTAGACTTTTTTGTGGGTCAGTTGCCTAGTAACCTGTGGGCTAGGGCACCTAGAGGAAGATCCTTTTGTCAAACAGACACATTCAGCCCCAGATCTCTCATCCTTGGTCCTCACAATTTCAGCAATCACTTCTGTTGTCTGTTTGTCCTTCCTCTTTCCTCCTTTCTTCCTTCCTTCCTAACTTTTTTTTTTTCCAGACTGGGTTTCTTTGTGTAGCTTTGGAGCCTGTCCTGGAACTCACTCTGTAGACCATGCTGGCCTCGAACTCACAGAGATCTGCCTGGCTTTGCCTCCCGAGTGTTGGGATTAAAGGCGTGAGCCACTGTCGTCAGGCTCTTTCCTAACTTTTTAAAAAGTAAAAAAAAAATCTTTTTTAAAGGTGAGACTAAAGGCTAAATTGGTTTGGTTCTAAAATGTCTCAATTACTGGCTTGGGATTTTAATTTTTATCTAGTAAAATCTGTGAAATCTTTTTGGCTTTGAGTTTTGAGATATGCCTGCACCATCTGCATTTTCTCATCCTATTCAACATTTTAAAGAGTTACCTTTGCTTTTTGTAGAACTTTTAAAGCTTTGTTTCATGTGGTTTAAATCATTTGACATTTTAGATCGTGGTTTGCTCCCTAGGAGGGTATGGAAGTTAAATACTTGCTTTCCTTCAGAGGAGCAGCTGGTTGTCTTGTTCCCATTTACAGAGTGAATGCATGTTCTTCCCTGGCTTGGTTGGAATTGGCACTCTTGTCAACCATCAACTTCCTCTTACTTATTTATTTATTGATAGGATCTTAGTGTGTAGCCCTGACTGGCCTGAAACTCTCTATGTAGACCAGGCTGGCCTGGAACTCTAGAGATCCTCCTGCTGCTGCTTCCCGAGTGCTGGGATTAAAGGTGTGCCACATTCCTATTCAGTTCTCTTTTTACATTTTATTTTTATTGTGGTAAATTGTCCATAAGAAATCCTATTTGCCTGTTCCCTTGTGATAATAGCTAGAACTACTTACTTGAGGTAGGATGACCCTATAACCATAGAAATTCCTAACAGAGTGAAGGACGAGAGGGGAGAGTGTCCTGTGTGCAGCTGGGAGGAAACTGTTTTCCTTCTGTCCTTCTGTTTCTTTCCTAGCACGGTCTGCCTCATTAGTTCTGCACTCACTGGATGGAGCTGCTGAGAAATCATGTTCCTCTTTGTGACAACTGGTTTAGTATTTGTCTGTGGTAGTACTTCCTCTTATAAGTGGTGTTAGAACCAGAGACTTACAGTATCCCACTGGTCCAGGGGCTCGTCTCAGAGATTCCAAACATGCTAGTCTAAGGCAGTTTTTATGGCTTGACAGACATTTTTGGGGGTAATAAATGTTATCAGTTTAAGTAAGTGTATTTGCTAATTGTATTCTGTGATGTCTCTTGTCATTTGTCTTGTTTTGTGTGTGCTGAGCCTTTGAATATGGTAAATATTTTTGGTGGCATAGTGGTTAATCGTTTATATTGCAAGAGGATGTTTGTTTTGTTTTAGGAATAACTTTATTGTTTACTCAGTTAATTGGCATCATTTGTTCGACTCCTAACTTTGTGAAGATACTTCTGCTTTAATGTCATCAGAAGATACAGAAGAGAAAAAATATTTCTTATATTTGACAAATACTTTAATAGATGACTTATAATTTGTTGACTGGTAGTGTCAACATAAACTGATACTTGTGAAATACTCATTTAATTTTAAAATAAACTTATTACCCCGTAGCATCTTGTCTTTTTTTAAAAAGATGGCCCCACACTCCTAAGGCATTTGAGGCTGTTGGAAGGCTGCTGGATCCTCTTCTGATCAGCAGGCTACATCCTATGGGAAGCCAGTGTTTGGGCTTGTGAATAAACCTTATGTTTTTCTCCCCTCTATGGCATTTGTAATAGCAAAACTTTTGGAGTGTTAGTTTTGAATGGAGAATCATTTTGTAGCCAAATGAAGTGACAAAACTATTCATGTCACACTGACTTCATGTTCTATTTCTTCCAGATGTCCTTATTGCCAAGAAGAGCAAAAAAACAGGCTCAGAATGTGGAATCCCAAGATGAATTTTCTTTCTTCTCTGAGTTGTAAGCATATTAGTATAATATGTTGTTGCAGGAATTGTGACTATTCTGTCACTTAGAAACCTAAGTCATGTGGGTTGAAGAAATGTGTGTGTGTCCTTGTCATTTATCCATACAACAGCTATTTGTTGAGCTCCTGCTCTGATCCAGGAAAGAAAATAGCTAACTAAACACATTACATAATATTTACTCTGGAACCAGGCTGAAGGAGGGCATGCTGTTGTTTACATTGCTTTAGAATTGTGCTCATAATTTTTACAGCATTGCCACTGTGTGTAGTGTCATCTTTTGTTGTGGGGGCTACCTGATGCTTTGTAGAATGCTTAGTGGCATCTGTGGCCTTTTACCACATAGATGCAATAATCAAAAATGTCCTTAGATAATGCCAAATGTCCCAGGGGCTCCAAATCATCCTCTACTGAGAATCTTTGCTATAGAGTGTAGTTGGAAATGTCCTGTTCTGACCTCCCAGTCTCAAATAACTGACTCAGAGGCTGAATATGAATTATAAATATTGGCCAATAGCTCAGGCTGGTCACTAGCTAACTCTTACATTTAAATTAACCCATATTTCTATTGATGCTTTGCCATGTGGCTCATGGCTTGTTACCTCATTTTCTACACGTCCTGCTTTCTCGCTGACTGGCTGGCTGACTGGTTGGTATTCTCTTTCCCATCGTCCTTAGTTTGGTTGCCCTGCCTATACTTCCTTCCCAGCCATTGGCCAATTAGACTTTTATTAAACCAATTTGAATGACAGATCTTTACAGTGTACAAGAGGATTATTCCACAGCAGTAGAGTACCATATAGCATATGCCTCTGACATTTGTAAAGAAATAAGTGATTGATGTTAGTATTATAGCATTATAATACTATTATAGATAAAATAATAGTATTATAAGCATATAAGTATTATAAAGTGTAATAGTATTATAAGGTAAAATTAAAGCAGATCAGGGGTTAGGAAGCATGCTGTGTGTTTGTAGTAGGAGAGCATTTTGGATAGAGCAGTAATGGTATTATTTGGAGGATATGCCAAGAGATCCATATAAGATTTTCTAGGTGCTGTGGCTTGGATAAATGTCCCACAAAGGTCACTACCAGGGTAGTGGTATTTAGAGAGAGTACTTTTAAGAGTTGGGGGCTAGTCTGAGGCTCTTAGGTCACTGGAGGCAAGCCCTCCAAGAGAATTGTAGCACCTTGGCCTGTCTTCTCCTAGTTTTTACCTCAAGATGTGAATGTGTTTCAGCACATGTTCCTGCTTTTGCCACCTGCTGTTGTTAGCAGAGGCACAAGCAACGGGGCCACCTGATTTTGAAATTGAACCAAGACAGAGAGATAAATAAGCTGTTTATTAAGTTTATGTCAGTATAGTGACCCAAAGCTTACAAACATGGGAGTGCACTTTGGAGTAAAGATTTAGATTATGTTACAAATAGAGAAAACAGCAAATACAAAGACTTCAAGACAGGGATGAGCTGGTGTGTTTGGAGACCAGCAAGAGCAGTGTGGTCAGTTTGGAGCCATCATATCAGAGAGTGACAGGAAATGAGACTGGAATTGGTGGGATCTAAGAGTCTATGAGGAGGTGCTAGGACTGTGTTTGACGTAAGTTGGAAGCCACTGGAGGGCTGTGGGCAGCCCTCTGACCTCATCTGGCTTACGTTTGTAAAATATCGTTACGGTTTCTTGGTGTCACAGACTATGGGGACAAGAGTAGAGGTATTAAGATGAAGCAAGGAGGTTGGTGTAGAAGTGGAATGGTGAGAAATGGTCCAATTTGGCATATTCCTGAAGGTGGAGTGGAAAGATATGGTGATGGTTACAGACTTTCTGAGAAGACTGGAGGAATGGGGAGTGTTAGAACCAAGAGTTCTGTTTTGCACTTGGCAAGTTGGTGGTGATTGCTAGACATCTAATTGAACGTGGATCTGCAAGGGGAAATGTCAACTTGGAGCTATAAAATTGAGTTTCCTGTTATGATCTATAGGATAAGACAAACTAGAGAGAGAGAGAGGGCTGAGGACTAAAGACTGGAGAATTTCACCATTTCGAGGTTGGGGAGAGAGGAAAAGGTCCAGAGGACTAAGGAGAGGCGTGGGAAAGATGTGCTTGCTGTACAGGATGCATGAGTGCCAGGCACTGCTGACAGCTCTCACGGCGCGGGGGATGAGCATTGACTAGCTGCCTTGAGCCACTTGCTGTGTAACAACTGATTTGGGGCGATTGTGGTTTCTCTATAATAATGAAAATAAAATCCTGTACATTTAGCAACCTACCCATGTGAAATACGGTTAGTTCGAGGTCCTGCGTGATAGGTGATGATACAGGAGGGTAGAAGATGTCCTGTTTGGTTGACAGTAGGAGGGGACTCTAAGTTCTTTTGTGTTGCCCTTGCCTTTTCCTTTCCGCCTTCCCCTTCCCTTCTCTTCCCTTCTCCTTCCCTCTGTGTGTGTGTGTATAGGGTGTAGGTAAACATGGTCAGAACTTGTGGTCCTCCTGCCTTCAGACTCCCAAGTACTCAGAGGACTGTCTGGCAGAACACAGGTTTAAATGGCGGTTCCCTTTGACTCTACTGTTGGAGGGGTTTTGGTTTAGTCTCAGGCTGCTTACCGACCTCTGAAAAGAACTCTTTGATGATGTCAGTGCTTTGGCCTGCCATCGTTAGGTTTTCTTGGAACATAATTTAGCTGAGAATTCATCCAGTGAGGTTCTTACCTCTGGACAGAACTGAGACCCTTCAGGAACTCAGACAGCCTCACTGTTTAATCTGAGGTCATTCTTCCCACCTGTACTGACCTCTTTAGGGGAAATAGAGTGAACCAGATGGGCGGAGGGCTGTGCTCTCTCTGTTCCTGATGTGGGTTTGATTCTTGTTAGACAAGCAGTGTGGCTGCCCCTGACCCAGTCTATTCAGGGCACAGAGCTGTGGAAGGAAAAAGAGTCAGTAAAATAGTTAGCTGAAGGTCTTAGTGATGGCTTTTTATGCAGTTTAGGGTATTTTAAAAGCCATTTCTCAGTCCTTTCATTGGGTTGAATAACTTAGTACATTTTAAATGGATTTGATTGGCATTTAGGAACCTAAGTGCTTTTTACTGTTAAGACTGAAAGGCTCACATTGACAAAGGTGCGACATGACCCAGTAAGTGCCTTGAGGTAATGGTTGATTTTCTGTGTCACGATGGTGTGTGTGTGCTTATCAGGTGGGGGAAGGAGAGTGGAGAGACTCGTTCATGATAGTGTGTGGTAGGGAGAGGGCTCTGATTACTGTTCACTTCTTAGTAATAATTGTGCATAGCCTGTGCCCATGTCACTCCACTTCCAATTATCATTTAAGAATCATATGCCTCTTTTGACCTTTGTCATTTGGTTTCATTTTTTCCTGGAAGTTCTCCTGTCAATTTACTTCTAGGTCATCTGGCTCTGAAGAAGATGACAAGGAAGATAGTATCTGGGAACCTCAGAAGAAAGTCCCCAGAAACCGTAAGCAGCCTGCTTCCAAGGAATCCAACCGTAAGCAAAGGCCTCGGGTGAAGAAGAACACCCCTCCGATGGATGATGTATCAAAAGACGTGGCTGTTAAGGAGGAGTTGGTAGGTGGTGTTGCTAGATGTGGGGAAGGCTACTGTATTTTCCAGATGGGGAGGGACAGTTCCTTTTTCTTTATACAGAATAGGGCAGAACATGTAAATGACAAAACTTCAGGGCAGTGGTATCCCCTGTCTCCGTCTCAGCTAGGTGAGGAAGTGCTGGTTTGGATCGTGATGTCAGCAAATATCTGTGCATATTGTTAGCCAGGCAGCATGCTCAACATTTCACTCCGAAGATCTTGCTTGATCCTTACAACCATTGGGAATGACTGTGGTAACTATCCTGATTTTATAGATAAGAAATCTGAGGCAAGAAATGTTAAGTGACTTACTCATAGAACACAGCTAGTGAACGAGGCAGCTTGGTTTCTAAGTCTGCAGTTCAAAAGCCGATAGATATGCCTCTCGGGTACTTTTATATCGTCCATGCTTGCTAGAATGATGTATATACACGGAGTGCTGTTTTAATAATTACTACTTAGAATAATCATCAAAAGGAGGCTGAAGTGAGGATTAAATAGTTAGAAGCGTGCCTGATGAAGCATGGACTGGGAAGAGGGACTAGACAAGCCCATTTCAGTTTGTTGATTGCCTCTGTGGTCACGGCTCTCTCTGGTCATCAGAGTCACACTTGCAGGTCATAGTCGTGTGGAGTTAAGGTGTCTGAAGCAGCCATCCATCACACAGCAGGCTCTCTTATCATTGGGGCCGACACACCCAGGATCTGTTTGTTGACTTTGCTTTGCTTTATTATAGATAGAAGAAAGCTGATCATACTTGGTTTTTTGTAGGTGTTTTTTTTTTTTTCCTGTTTCTTTGATGACTTCCTTTATGGTAGATGCATTCTTTAGTTATGCCAGCTCATAGGACTTGTAGACTCGTCATTTTATCTTCTTATCTCTGCTTGGATCCATTATGTTTTGAGTGCAGGTGTAGTACTCAGAAAACTGCATTTTCAAGTATACACGTGGTGGTTGGCCTTGGGTAGAAGTGTCCTTACTGTGGTTCTCGGTACTTACTGTCAGTAATTCTGGAAAAGTCCTTGATAGCAGTTTAATCTTGAGTGAAATGTTCTTGTGGGTTGTGTTGGTACCATCTGTGTCTCTTGAATGATGGACGGGCTAGCCTGTGACTGTAAGCCCCTGGAGGGCAGCCCTTGCCTGATCGCTACCACCCCCAGTGCTGAGATGGCGGTCAGGTAATGTGGCACATCGGTAGGAAACAGTGGTGGTACAGATTGCTTCCTGGGTATCTCTGTAGGCTGCTGGGCAGGCCCCTCCTAAAGAAAAAGGATGCTGGCCATGGTGCTGTACACCTGTTATCCTAGCACTTGGGAAGCCGGGGCAAGAGAATTGCTCAGAGTTCAAAGTTAGTCTGGGCTCCATAATGAGTTCGAGGCAGCCAGGGCTATAATGTGAGACGCCATCTCAAACAATATAAAAAACAATTGAGAAGAAAACTTCCTGCCTTTGGCTGCTGCTGCTCTGTTTCCGGTCCCCCATTTTCTGTCTGAGCAGGTGGCAGGTGTAGTCTGCTGAATTTTGCAAGCATGTGGATGCTATTCTCCCTCTAGATGGTTGACTTTGATTGTATTATGTTTGTTCATTTATCAGTTTATTTATTTATTTTTAAGTCAGGTCTCATGTAGCCCAGGCCAGCCATATGACTGAGGATGACCATGAACTTCCATTCCTCTTGCCTCTACCTCCCAAGCTCTGGGATGACAAGCATGGGCTACCATGTCTGTTTTTTATGAGGTGCTGGAGCTCAAACAGGGCTTTGTGTATGCAGGGCATGGATGCCAGGCAAGCTCACACGCAGAACTGAGCTGCATCTCTAGCCCCCGGCTACAACTTACCTTGTTTCTCTGGCACATGTAGACCTATCGTTTACATGTTTTGTGAAGTTAAACTTTATATGTAAAGGATCCACATGCTATTATAAGAAACAATAGCGAGGGATTCCATATACCCTTTATCTAGTTTTCCTCAATGGTAAAATTTTAGTGTCTATGTTAGTGTAGTTAAGTATAGTGACCAGGATATTAACACTGGTAAAATCCTTTGTTTATTTAGCGTTCTCTGTTTTCCATGTCTTTATTTCTGTGTGGGTATTGGTATTTAGCACTGTACAGTTTTATTACATGTGTGGGTTTATATTACTATTGAAAAGATCTCTCATGTTGCCCTTTCTTTTCTTTTTCTTTCCTGAGATAGGGTTTCTCTGTGTAATCCTGGCTGTCCTGGATCTCACTGTGTAGACTAGGCTGGCCTTGAGCTCACGGAGATCCACCTGCCTCTGCCTCCCAGGTGTCGGGATTACATGTGTGCAGCACTGCCGCCCCCAGACTTCATGTTGCCCTTTAGTATCCACACCACTGCTCCCCCTCCACCCGCTCATCTCTGACTCCTGGCCAGCTCTGCTCTGCTTTGGAAAGTTGTATAAATGTACTCATTTGTTTGTAACTTTGGGATGGGGTTTTCCCAACTTGGCATAGTTCCGTGGAGATGCATTGTAGTTGTTTTTATATGTATTGATAATTTGTTCCTTTTCACTTCTGAGAATATTCCAGGGCAGTTAGTTTCTAATCTTGTAATTCTCATGGTTTCTTTTTGTGGTTTCATAGAATAGCCCTGTACCTATTGTTGGTGCCGATTTGGAAGAGAAAAATCACAAATTGCATATGACAAAGACTCTGAAAACTGCAGCAAAAAAACCAAAAACCTCAGGTCAGAGGGCTAAAAAAAAGTTGAAAGTTGATGAGGAGACCAGCCAGCCCAGTCCTTTAGAAGGTGGAAATAACAATATGGAGACACCATCAACAAGTACCACATGTGAAGATGTGTGTAAGAAGGAAGAAAGTGAAGACGACTTCACATTTGGTCAGTCCCCTCGAAAGAAGATGAAGACCGAAGTGTGTCCTCAGGGGAGGCCTGTCAAGTTCCCCGAAGGTGCCAACAGCATTAAAGAGGAGGTGGAGATGAACTGGGACATAGTGCAGGTGAGTGCAGCCTTGTGTCACTGTGTGCTGTGAGTCCTGGACTGGCACACATCTCTGCTCACTAAGGGAAGTGCTGGCAGTTTGCAATTCACTTTTTCAGTTTGCCAGTGATTTCTGGAATCAAGCTTTGGCCACTATTTCTGTTCTTGGCTGTACTGTTTTGTAATCTGGCTTATCAGCAGCGGCTCTTTTGCTGAGAACTGTGACTTCAGTCAAGAAAGGTCATTGCCATGGTTCGTTGTTGCACGTCATGGTGCAGGTATTCACACCAGCAGACGGAGGCCTCAAAGGCTCGTTGCTACATTTTTGTTTTGAGTTTGCATAGTATTTATCCATAGAAAAAGTATGACTAGGTCATTGGCTGTTCATGCGTTCAATATATTAGGAATAAGACCCAGCAATGTTTCAAAGACAAATTCTTTAAGAAGTCTAGCATGAGTGCTGGGCAGTGGTGGCACAAGCCACCCTGACACCCAGGCAGATCTCTGTGAGTTTGAGGCCAGCCTGGTCTACAGAGCAAGATCCAGGACAGGCACCAAAAGCTACACACAGAAACCCTGTCTCGAAAAGCAAAAAAATAAAAATAAAAATAATCTAACTTGAGGATTTCTCCAGGTTTCCTTTCCTTTCTTTTCTGCCTCCCTTTCCTTTTTAGCTACTTTGGGGGATGATAGAGGAGACTAGAAGGGAGGCTCATTAGCAGTGAGCCTTAACCTTGTCTGCTCCAACACATTCTGGGGCCATATCAGGGTAGATGAGGGTGATCTCTTCCCTGGATGTCCTAAGGGCATTCTAAGTGGACTCTGCTGTAAATAGCTGCTGTAGCACCCAGGGCTTTTGGGGTTTAAGACTAGGGCTGTTGGACACTCTTGTTCTTTAGAGGGACATGTTTTGGGCCATGTTGCTTTTTTTTGTTACCTATAGACTGTCACCAGTAGTTTTTAGTCATGTTTCTTCTCTTTAGCACACTAAGGCGTCTAGACTGTTGCCTTGCTGATTTCTCTGTCTTTTTACTGAAATGCACCTTGCAGAAAGTCATTGAGAAACAGGTAAATGGCTTTCTAAGTTTTTCTTGGCATTATTCATTCAGATCTAGTAGACAGTGCTTTCACAGAACAGGTCATAGACCACCGCACTGAATTCATTCTGAAGACTTGAACTTCTTTAAACTCCCTCCTTGGTCCAGAGCTGCAGGGGCAGTGGACACGCCCCACCTCCCTTGCCTTGCTCTTGATTAACACTGCTCAGCTGATTGCTTTTACCAAGGTAGATCCACCTCTGGTAGTTGACGATGCACAGGAGGAAAAGAGGGTTTCAAAGTCCTTGAAGTCTGTGACCTTTCAGACATGGTAGTAAGTCATTCAACTAAAGAGATGCCTTCTGTAGGACACTTTGCTTTCTGTCTTGCCCCCTCATCTTTGTCATGGGAAAAGAGATGAATATAGCCCCATCCTAGCTATTTTTCTCTCGATTACAAGGCATAGAAACTTAACTTTCTGTTATAATTTTACATTGGTTTATTTAGAGTGTTGAGGGGGGCAGGATTCTGTGAAGATGATGTGATAGGCTGCCTAAAAGGATGTCCTTCAGGTGAGATAGGTGTCTTTAAGGTCCAAAGAATGTAAAGCTGTGAATTTCAGTGATGACTGGACTCTTGTGACAATTTACACACACACACACACACACACCCTGCTCAGGTGTTTGCTTACAGGTCTGTAATCGCTGATAGGTAATAGGTTTGTCATTTATTTATAATTGACTTCATGAGCTAGGCTCCATACTATGCACGTTAGTATATATTTTTGTTATCATTGTGCATTAGAAGAAATAAATAGGTAATCTAAAAACATCAGTTATAGTCAGGAGAATAGACAGAATTCTTATTTGTATAGTAGAAGCTAAAGAGAACCTATCTGAAAGTTAACAAATTACTGACAGCTAACATAGTGTGGGAGTTCATAGGTTGTATCCTTTTTCTAACAGATAGTTGATTCCAGATTTTGAGAGATTTTGTTCTGAAATGTGTTAATGTGAACTTTTATTCTTTCAATTTTAAATGTTTTTGTTTCTTTGAGGCAGGGTTTCACTCCGTAGCCCAGGCTGGCCTGGAACTCAACTAGGTAGCCTTGGTCCCAAATTACTGATTCTGGGATTATATGTGGGAGCCACCATGAGCACCAGCTTTATATTTTCTGTTAGCAATGGTTACTTGAGTTTGCTAGTAAGTTCTCTAATGCTGGTGAGAGTGCATTAAACAAGGCATTTTGTAGTATACGCTCTCTCCTGGAGAGAAAGGAGGCATGAACTGTCTAGAATGAGGAGGGAAGCATGATGAGGAGCAGGTACCTGGCTGCCAGCGTGAGGGCCTAAGCAAAGCAGCAGGACTCTCCCTCACAAGCCAGAGCAGCAGCATCCATTGTTCATCCCAGTATCAGCCGGAAACTCGCTCACTCGTTTTAAGACCTAAGGATCATTTCACAGCCATGGCCTACTTGGAGGGTATAGATATACTAGTTTTTCCTTTACATTCCAAGCAGTTTTCCCTCCTGTTAAGTGGAAATGATTTTACTTTTAGTTGAAAACAAATTTTAAATATAATACATTCTGATCTCTCTTTTCTCTTCCCTACACCTTCTCCCAGATCCTTTCAAACAAAACAAACAAGAAACACATCCCCAACACAAAACCACAAAAACAGAAACCAAATCTACATGCATAAGACCAATAAAAAAAATGCCCAAAACAAAAATGGGACAGAAAGTCTACAAAAATGCCATTGAATTAGTTTTGTGATGGCTATCTACTCCTCTTGGGCATGAGGCCTACCCTGAAATGTAGTTCATATACCAAGTGAGACTCTGTTGGAGAAAACAAATTTTTCTAGTTGTTATCACTTGCAGATAGCTTCTTGGTTGGGGCGAGCCCATGTCCACTTGTAGCTGAAGGCCTGCTCTCAGGGAATCTCAGGGAATCTCAGCTCCGTGTCTGTGGTTTTGGAAGGCTCTGTTAGAGCTGGTTCACCTCTGCTGAGCAGCCTGTTGGCAGTGGTGTTAGTCAGTCATATTTCAGGTAGAGAAATTACCCAGGAAACCAAGTGGGAATTTACATGCTTATTTCTTCTAATTTAACCTAACAAACCCTTCCCTAACTTTAACACTCCAGGCAGTTCTTATTTTCTACATGGACTTCCTTTTCTATGCTTTGTAAATCTCAGCTCCCCACACTAAAAACAAACAAACACAAAAGCCTTCGTGAGACAGAAAGTAGTTTTGTCTTAAAACTGTATTGCACCTTCCAAATGTAGCTGAGAATAGTGCAGGTGGTGCAGGACAGGTAGTGAGCAGAGTCGGTAATACAAGTCAGAGCCAGCTCTCCCCAGTCAGCCAGCTATGTGTGCATTGGGGGTCGAGCGTCTTGAATATTTACATAAAGATCAGACTGAAAGAAATGTCTTTAATGTGCACACCTTCTTCCACAAAATAAATGTCCAAGTTTCGGGGGTGAGCCTAGGCAGGTGCAGCAGCTCCGTGGACCGTAGTGACGTTGGCTCACTCAGGGAGGAAAGCAAGCAAACCCTTTTCGTGGCTCTTTTCCCTTTGCTTGAAGAGATGGTAAGAGATGAAGTGCGTGCAGACGAAGACAAAAGTAGAGCAGGAAGTGGCGGGAAAAGGGACCGGTGTCTGAGCTGGTGACCCCACTGCCGTTCTGCGTTTGTATAGGTGCAGTAGTGCTGGTGGATGGAGCCCCTTTGCTCGGGAGAGGTTAAAATAGTGTTTGTATTATTGTAATCTAGTTGGTGGTATTGTTTCAGGCTTTAACATGAACAAACCTGGATGTATTCCATACACATATGAGGTTGTCTAGGATGTTCAAAAGTCTAACCAAGCTATTTCCAGACTGTAAACAACAGAATCCCTTTTCATATGCTTTTTCAAACCCCCCCCCCCCCCCAACCTCTTTTCTGATTTCTGGCAGTGTATTTTAGATGTTCCCACTCTCGTCTTTACATAGCATTTGTGACACAGTGTCATAATGAACTCTCTGGGTCAGGTGGTGAACAGTAGGAATCAACGGCTTTTCAGAAGGGAGCTGTTCAAGTTGCTGACTTGATATGATTCTGAATAGAAAATTCTCTCCCTTTTACTCAGTAGTGAGCCATTGAATTTGATGTTCACTCTTTTAAAGTGCAGATGTTGCCGGGTGATTAAAGCTGTAGTGGATTTGCTGAAGCCCAAATGTTCTCTTTTTAACTGAGGAGATGGGCATTTCCCCTTTAGCGCTCTTGGGACACTTGGGGAATAGGCATCTTTCTGGATGTTTCCGACAGCTAGAGGGCAGTGTAAAGGCATTCTGTCTTACCTGCTGCAGTGCTCAGGAGAGCAGAGACAATTTAAGTCCTCTGTACTTTTGCCTGATAAATCCTTCGCTTTGCATACAAACTGAATTTTTGAAGAGGAATATGGCTAGTGGGACTTGGGGCAATTTACTTCTTGGGCTCAAGTTTTTGTGTGTATAAAATGAGAATAATATTCGTCTATCTCATATACTTTAAGTGAGTTAATGCTGAGTGTGTAAGCACTTAGAACGTAGTAAGCCTTATATAGGTATCAGCGTAAAGCAGCAGCACAAGTCAAAGTCAATATTAAAGAAGTTAGGGTATTCCTCCCTGCCCCCCCCCCGCAGTTCTTTCTGACTGTTCCTTAATAAACACACACAAGTGAATACAGTGAATACATAAGTAAACACGTAATTAATGTGAGTACTTTAAAAGTGAAGACTACAGCCCCTGCCCTGCTGTCCACACCATGCAGGCATGCTCTCTGCTTTCTGTTGGTGTTTGCCTCATTTTAGGCCTTACCCTAGAGTTTCTGACTCAGTGTATTTTAGATGGGACCTAATAACTTTCATTTTCAGTTCAGACTGAACTACTACTGTAGTCCACAGAGCTCATGGGTTCCCAAGTGTAGCAGGTACAAGTTGACTCGGCAGCTGACCTGGAGCCATGAGAGATCAGATGTTGACTGGCTTCTTTCCCAGTTAGCTTTTTGGAGAGAGGATTGGTTTTTACTTTTTTTGCTATGCTGAGAATTACACCCAGGGCCTTATGTATACTAGGCAAGTACTTTTTCACTAAGCTGTATTATAACAGGTCTTTCTTGTCAGACTTTCTTTGGACTGCCAGCCCCCAAATAATGACATGGGGACTTCTTATTAATTATGAAAGCTTGGCCTTAGCTCAGGCTTGTTCCCAACTAGCTCTTATAACTTAAATTAACTTGTCTCTGTTAATATATGTTTTGCCATGTGGCTCTTTACCTCTCCTCCATTCTGTACGACCAACTCTCTCTGTCTGACTGGCAAAATCCTCATGCCTAGATTCACCTCCTGAGTTCCTCTCTCTGCCTGGAAGTCCCATCTCGGCTCTCCTGCCTAGCTATTGGTCATTCAGCTTTTTGTTAAACCAATCAGGTGCCTTAGGCAGGTGAGGCAAAACATAGATACATCTTTGCCCAATGTAAACAAATATCCAGCAACACCTGGGATTTTTTTTTTTAAATGTCTTGACCATCACCGGATTAGCATGGCCTAAGATGCTTTTGAGTTAGAGGCTAAGAAAGCCATCATGTTCAAGAGTGGAGGCTGGCAAGCAGCTCATGGCTAAAGGGTGTGGTGAGCCTCAAGAGTGAGTGAGAAAGCCCAGCATGTCAAGGGAACATACTTTGGCATAGGTTTTTTGAAAAAGACATAGAAAGAAATGCTTTTTACAACTCAAAAAATGGTAAACAGTGAAAATCTGGAAGTTAGTACATCAGGATAGGGGCTTTTTTCTTTCTTTTTTTTTTTTTTGAGACAGGGTTTCTCTATGTAGTTTTGGTGCCTGTCCTGGATCTCACTCTGTAGGCCAGGCTGGCCTCGAACTCACAGAGATCCGTCTGGCTCTGCCTCCCTAGTGCTGGGATTAAAGGCGCACGCCACCGTGCGTGGTAGGATAGGGGCTTTTGAGAAGGGTAAATATATTATCTTATTAAGGAAATAATTATTCCCTCCACCTCTTTCCATGTTTTCAGGTAAATCAGCTTTTCTGGGGTTTGGGAGGTAGATTCCTGCCAGGTGATTGATAAGGCCAGCTGAAATTAACTTCTCATGGAAGAAACAATAGAATGCAATAGTCTAATCTCTGTAGCAGATCAGAATATCATATCTCCCAGGGCCAGAGGTATTCCATTCTTTTGGCCAGGACACCTAAAGAGGGAAAGTCGCGGTTACCAGGTCAATGCGGGGTGGGTCCAAAGCCAACCATGAGGGAAAGGTCTGCCCTCAGTAGCTTCCAAAGCTACTAATTCCTGTCTAACTGTCTAACAGTAGAGTGGATTCCAGATGCTTCGGGACATGGGTGATGGTTTTGACCAGTTAAATGACGTGATCTCGTGTTTCCCGGGCTCCTCCTGGGAATAGGAATGGATGAGATGGAGGGCCTGCAGGGAGAGAGGTTAAAGGCCATCTCAGTGACAGAGGCTGGAGTGAGACCACTGTGGGGCTGGCGAAAGGAAGAGAAGGAAGGGTGTTGTGCGACTGGAGTTGACTGATGGGACTTTGCGTCTGGACGGCTTTTCTAGTTTGAGCAGGTAGCACCGGAGGAACAGGAGGCTGTGTAGGTCTGAGAGGAGGGTCACTTTAAAATACGGGTGGACATGCCCAGTGGGTTTCTGGGAAACCGTCTTAAATAACTGGCTCTGGGTCTGGTGGTAATGTGGAGGAGAGTTGAGCCTGGAGATGTGAATTTGCTATCCTCACCAGAGATTTGATATCACCTCTTAGAATGACTGCTAAGATTTAGGATCAGTATTTAAGATGCCTAGAAGGTGAGACATTTTCATAGTCTCTGGGGTTCTGCCATTTACTGCATCTGTTGTTTGGGAAACAGTTCTGTCATACCTTCTGGCAGGAGTTTCTTCATCACCATCATCATCATCATCATCATCATCATCATCATCAGATGATGATGATGATGATTTTAGATAGGGTGTTACTTCATAGCCCAGGCTGGCCTCAAACTCCTGGCGGTCCTCCTGTCTCAGCCTTCCAAGTATTGGGATGACAGGCCTCACTGTTTATCTTTCTTTGCAGGTTTTATCTGAGAGAACTAATATCGAACCTTGGGTTTGTGCCAACATCATTCGCCTTTTTAATGATGACAACACAATTCCCTTCATTGTACGCTATCGAAAAGAGCTCATTAATAACCTCGATGCCGATTCCTTGAGAGAAGTTCGCCAAACCCTAGAAGAGCTTCGGTGAGAAACCCGAGGGAGGAAGGGAGGGGTGGGTGGATCCCATGGAGACAGAGGCTTGAGTGCATGAGGGGAAACGAGAGGAAATGAGGACTGTTGGGATGGTCCAGTGCTCTGTTTTTATTCATCGCTGTCAGTTAAATGCAGTCCTCTTTTGCCAGGGCAAGTCGGGTCTGTCTTCTTACTTAGGCCATGCATGCCTAGGCTGCATGCTTAGCTTGGGCATATGTATCTATGGGAGTTGATGGGCATCTTTTTCATTGACATGATTGGCTGTAATGGCAGAATCGGGACTGCTAACAGGAAGCTAGACATGTTATTCTAAGTCTTCACCAGCTTGTATAACACCATCCTCTTACCACTCCAGAATCCCCGATGGAGGGTTCTTGCCAGTGTAGTTAGTCTTTAACCTACAATGGAGCGACTTAATTTTGCAACTTCATGATCATCAAAACCATAAGCATTCAATAGAAATTCTACTTTGAATGTTTTAAATTTTATTTTTTTTTAATCCTGGGCTGGCAAGATGCTATAGTGACTTTTACTATGCTGCTCCCAGTCAGCCATGTGATCGTGAAAGAAAATGATACTCTACGGTACTGCCAGTGATTTTTTTTTTAGGATCAGATATTGCCTTAGTTTCTTCTTCTATTGCTGTGATAAATACCCCAACAAAAGCAACTTCAGGGAGAAAAGGCTTATTTTGTTTGCAGTTCCAGGTTTCCATCACTGTAGGGAAATGAAGGCGGCAGGAGCTTGGGGTCAAGAGCCTTGGGTTAATATATGAAAATGTTGATACTCAACTCCTTCATGCTACCAATGCCACTGCTAGGTAGATTTTGTAAATGAGAACAGGTAATGAAGTAAGATTGTGAGTATGACATACACAGCAGGATTGCATGTTCACAGTGAAAAAAATATTGGAAATTAGAGGAGCTGCTGGGCCTGCCCTTCCTCTTGCCTTGTCTGTGTATCTTCTGTATTGATTCCTAGAATCAGCTCTTCTCCATGGAATCCAGTTCTTTGCCAGTGGAGAACAGTATTTAGAAATCAGTTCTGAGTGCTAAGTGTGCCCATCCTGAGCACCACTGCTCCAGCAGCAGTGAGCATACCTAATAGTCTAAAGAGCCAGGTGTCCAAGTGACATTCTTAGGATTTCAGTGCTTAGGAGGAAAAAAAAAAGATGAGCTGGGGCTAGCTTGTGGTAGAGTGTAAAGAAGCACCCAGAGAGTAAGAGGGGCAAGCCAAAAGCATGTAGCAGTTAGCTTGAACTTGAGCAGTACATATGTCACAATGGTGAATTATAACCACTAAGTAAAAAATAAGAAACCAAGTCTGTAGTGATATGAATAAATCATTGAACACATCAGAAGTTTAGTGAAGAATAAGATAGTCTCAGAGTATCCCTACACAAAACACATATTGGTTACAGAGGGGAAAAGAGAATACTTATATCAGAAACCACAGTGTTATCTTCTTTGTTAGTAATAGGCTACACTGTAATCTTTTGTCTCTCAAGGAGGTGTAGTAAAAAGAACAGTCTCACTTGCATGCTATTCCTGCCAGGAGCCCTCAGAGTGTAACTGTAAGGTGACATCCCAGGAGCCCAGACTTGAAGACACTACAAAGTAATGAGTAGGAAGCATTTTAAAGTCTGAGATTTTGAAATCCAAGAGAGCCTGGAACATTGCTTCAACCCAGAGATTGTGTCTAACAGCCAGCTATGCTAGTGAGAATCCATGAGGCCTTCACCAGCACTGTTGCTGAAACCTTAAAAGACCTCAGGTTGGGAGGGAGAGCATAGTGATAGATCAGGGTTACCTGCCGGACACTGATGGGTTTATTGTGATTTATACATTATTCTTTCTTGGAAATGCATCCTGAAGTATTTGGGGGTGAAGTTACTGTCAAAGATAAAGCAGTGTTGTGTTATTTGTTTACTTTCCCTGCACCCTTTCTGTAATGTGATTATAGAAATTTTATTTTAATTTATTAATTTCAGGGCAGTTGCAAAGAAGGTTCATAGTACAATCCAGAAAATTAAGAAGGAGGGGAAGATGTCTGAGTGCTTGCTAAAAGCCTTGTTGAACTGTAAAACATTTGAAGAACTAGAACACGTGGTAAGGAACTTTATCTTTTAATGTAACATCTCTTAATGCCTGAATGTTTATGATATGGGATCTTTTTAATCACTAAGAAAGAGAACACTGTAAAAAGCTAAAGCCATTGGCCACTGGTATTTAGTCATCGGGGTTTTTATCTTTAGTTGGTACATATTTACTGAATGGCCTTTTGTGTGTGCTTGCCAGGAACTTGGGTTTACACATACAGTAGTAAATAGTTCTTGCCCTCAAGGAATTTCTAGTCACGTAAGGAAGGAGAGTAGATTGTACAAGCGTGGAATGCAAAGGAGATGACACAGCTGGAGACCAAGACATGAATTCTTTAGCCTGTAGCTGGCACAGCTGCCATGTGGTTACTTGCTAGTTTTTACATCTGTGTGCTTAGTCAACCACAGGTGGAAAATATTTGAAGAATATTGTCTGTATTGAACAGGTACATACATTGAAAAATTACCCACCCCTAAATAATTTAGTCTAACCAGTGTTTACATAGCACTTACATTGTCTTAGTTATAAGTAATCTAGAGGCGATTTATGTTTACAGGATGCAGTACCTAGGTTGTATGGAAGCACCACTCCCTTTTCTATAAGGGACTTGGTATTCACAGAGGCCAGTCCCTCATGGATTCTGTGGTAGGGTTGTTAGAAGCTATGAGCCTGGAAGAATTCACTTTAGGAAGGGTTTGTGGATGAGCATGTCAGGGTTGACCACTGGGAAACAGCAGCTTTTGAAATTTAAGTGAGGAGGCCAAATCTAAAGGACATGTGGGAAAAAATGATCAGAGATGTCTGAAGGGAATCTGGAGATGATGGTATGTGGAACAGAAGGAAGAAGGCTTGCGAGTGAGGTGATGAGGAGTAGGGAAACTCAACATCCAGACGATGAGGTTTTAAGATGAGTAAATCCAAGCAAAGATTTCATAGAAAATTATAAAGATAAAGATCTGACACATAACACCGATATTGGTTGTAGTATTAAGGCAACTCCACGTAGTTAAAAGGGAGGTTTATTTTGTGGGGTAACTTACAAATGAAGGGATAGGTTACAGGGTCCAGGAAAGGTGTAGCTCAGTCCAGCGTTGTTCTCTGGAAAACGCTGCTCAATCTACCTACCTCCTGCATCCAGGATCCAGGAACCAAGAGCGCCGGCACATCCTGATCTTCAGGTCTTAAGGGCTCATGTCTTGACCCTACCTACAAGGTGTGACGACAGTTACCGAAGCCTCAAGGGGTGTAGTACTTCCAGGTCAAAGCTGGACCAGCTACCTACTACACACCTCCATAGTCTTAGGTAGTTAATATGAGTTCATCTCTGAGGGGAGAGGGCAGGGCAGAGAGAAGGATTTCTGTTTCATTCTTAGCATGCCCTCTAACCCTTCAGCCTTGTTTTCATTTTGGCTTTGAAAACAGACTCCTACAATATGTTCTCTGCCTTTTTTCCTAGTCTGCTCCATATAAAACAGGGAGCAAAGGCACCAAAGCCCAGAGAGCAAAACAGTTGGGACTGGAAGGAGCAGCATGGAAACTTCTGGAAAATCCAGGGCAGCTCAACCTGCTTTCCTACATCAGGCCTGATGTTCAAGGTACTGGCTTCCGACACGATGTCAGCCCTGTTGCTGCGTAGCGTTTAGAAAGCAAATACTGAAGTCCAACATGTTTTCACTAATGACCGTATGACTGTCTGTTAACAGCAGGTAAAGAGCAGGTGATTGTAACAGATGTGTCCTGGCCAACCCTTGGCTTCTGACAGCCTCCCCACTCTGGTCTTTTGCCTGTCACGCCTCTGCCATTCTTCTTCATTTGCAAGTGTATTCTCACACACACGTTTCCCCAGTTCTGCTTGCTCTTTCATGAAGGCATAGTTTGCAGGGTCTGGGAAAGGGATGGCGCAGTCTGGCGGTGTTCTCTGGAGAACTCTGCTTGGTCTACCTCCAGCGTCCAGGGTCTGGAACCAAGAGAAGCCTCGCCTTTGGATCCTGGGTCTTCAGCGTCCTCTCTCAGCCCCGCCTTGTAGGCGTGACCATTACCAAAGCCTCAATGGGGGTTGGAACTTCCAGGCCAAGGCTGGAATGGCCACCCACTGCATCTCCCCCTTTTGTCTAAATAAGAAGGTTCTAGCCTAATACAAGAGTATATACAAAGAGATGGTTATCAAATATTGTCTAGGAGTAATGAGGGATAATGACCTAGATAAGATGCAACTACAATCAATGCAAACAAATAGAAGGTATTGGTTTTATTATTAATTTATTAGTCTTTTAAGAAAACTGACATTTTACTGTTAATTGAAATCACTCCATATCCCATGATGATAAAATTCTCCTATTATCTTTCAAAGCCTTTGTTTTATTTCTGATATATTTTTTTAAATCAAGTAACTCAGATCTCCTCTTCAAAAAGAATTTTAGTACTTCTGGCATGCACAAAGTACAAATTGGAGCCTGCTCTTATATTTCTAAGTAATAAGGGGACTTTTTCTAAAATTTGCTTTCAGCTGTATTCTGGCCTTTTCATGTGAGAGAGAATGAGACGGGGCACAAGAGAAAGACTTAAAAGATTACTGTTCTTGTTTTTTTGTTTTTTTTTGCCTTACTGTTCAGTCTGGACATGAATTTGCTGTTTTCTTGCCTCATCTTCAAACTGAAATTACAGATTTCTCAAAAACATGGATTCTTTTATGTTTAAATAATTATATGTATTAAGATATACAGTGTTTTGATACATATGCAAAATAAAGTACTTTTTGTAGTCAAACAAAACTGACCTGGAATCAAATTAATATGTGTATTGTCTCACACAGCTACTTTTTTCTTCTTTTGGTGGTAAGAGCACCTAAAATTTATTTTCTTCACCAAACTCCAGTATGCTATATAATGAACGAAATCCTTATGCTTGTGTGTTAGATTTTCAGGCTTATTTAGCCTGTACAACTGCGAGTTAACTCTAACTCTACCCTGTATTTTCCATTTCACTTCTAGTTTCTCTTTGACTTTCTGTTGATTCTTCAAACTGGGAGATGAACATGTCAACAGGGGGCAGTCTATGATAACAAAATCCATACCATGTACAGAACGATGGAGAAATACAGTGCACCAGCCATATTCCAATGGATGGGAATTTATGATCTTAAAAATTGAGTGTATGTGTCTGTAAAATATAAATTATCTGTTCACAGAAGCATGCACATTTTAATGTTTGAGAGAGGACAGGAATGTAAAGGATTATTTGAAGTTAGAGGTAGATTAAAATTAAAATTTTGTTTAATTTTTAATGCTTATGTGTAGTTATATTTTCAGTGATTTACATTTAGTTTTTTAGTTTTTCCTTTGCTATACTTTGCCTTATTCAGTTACACTCTTACAAAGTCTAATTCCGTTTCCTCTCTGGGCCCGGTGCTGAGGACTGGATCCAGGTTCCTGTGCATCATTTCCTTTGGCAATCCAGGCTTTTCTTCTACTGATAGCATTTTGTATTTAACGATGGCTGGGTCTGAGCAGCCACTGTAGTGGGTGGGGATGGTCTGCCCACCATGGAGAAGAGTTACAGGAGATTTGCTGCCGGTTTTTTCTTGTGGCTGATTCTTTGCCTTCTGTTTCCCGTCTTTGGTATAGTGGTCTCCTTGATTCCCAGGTATACTGCATTCCTACCGAACAGGCCTTTGATACCCATCTCTCTTAAAAACTTCTTTTGTTCTCTGACAGGTTCATCCATATAGACAGAGACCATATGCACCTCAACTCCCTACTCTTACTTCCCTGGAAACCCTCAACATGTGCTCGTCCCGCCTTCGTCCCTCATGTTTCCTCCTTTTGGTTTTGCTTTGGTTTTTGTTGCTGTTGTTGTGTAACTCACTGTGTCCATCACTGCTGCCTGCTGGGATAGTGACTGATCCTCTTGGCCTGACCTTTGCAGGTGACCATAACTGCAGTACAGAGTCCTGAATGCAATGGCCGTGGCATGCCCGACAGCACTTCCCAGCGCTCTTCTCTGTCTCCACTCGCATGCTCTCTCTGCTCCACTTTCCTGGTGTCTGAGATCTGAGATGCACAGGGTCCGTTAGAGGGTGAGCACTCCGCGGTCCTTACTCTCAGCACTTAGATTAGTGTGGAGTCTCCATGAGCTTCAGCCCCCTGCAGAGACTCTTCTCCGGCCGAAGTTAAAAGCAACACTAATCTGTGGTGCGGACATCAATCCTGACCCGTATCCCTTTGGATTGTTACATGTGGCGATATATGGGATGAATGATGGTTGACGCCGGGTACTGGCACTTCCGGTCATGTGACTAGTTCAGGGCCAGCATCGACACTGTTTCTTACAGACGTGGGGTGGCCAACTTTCTCTTGGCTTTATTCTAACTTCAAATACAGGAGCAGTAAGCTGGGAGCTCACACCCTCAACCACAGTGTGAAGCACAGAGCAAACTGAGTGTAGAGTAAGGCTTTAACTCTCGAAGCCGATCCCAGTGAGCACTTCTTCCAGCAAGTGTTCAGAGGCCTGAGCCCAGGGGGACATTCTCTGCCAAACCACCACAGGCCACTTCTTAAATTTTGTCCAACTGTTTCTTCCTTCTTGCTTCCCCTTACTCTTCATGCTCTCCACATATACATGGTCACTCTCAATTCTATTGCCATGTTGGTTTTCTCTAAAGAAATATTTTAATAATTCCATCATTCATCAGAAATATTTTTAGAAACCATATATTTTTGGTTTGTGCTCTCTCTCTCTCTCTCTCTCTCTCTCTCTCTCTCTCTCTCAGTAGAAGACATTTCTTACTTGCTACAGACTAAGAACTCAATCTGAATGAAAACCTATACTATACCGAAGATAGGTTTTGTTCTGGGATCCCAGCATCTCTGTGTTGATGGGCCTGATGGCGCTGGTGCTGTGAGAAGGCCTAACTACAGACGAAGTATTAAGAAATGCTGGCTTAAATGTCTCAGATTCTGTCACTGTTTAGATTTGATTATTTGATTTTCTGGTTCACTGTTCCTTCTTGGTCTTGATTTTACTGAAATGCTCACCTTGGAGCCTGTAGTAGAACAACCAGGAGCGGGGGCTTTTCCAGCGTGAACACAGCTTTTCCAGTCTTTCTGGCTAGAGCAAACAGGCATGCAGTAGGAAAAGGCTGCCCAAATGGCTGATGACTTCTCCCTCTCTCTTGAGAACCACTACTCCAGAGAGGTAACTTAGGGACTCCCCTTAGCAGCGATTTTCAAAAGCTTTTGTCAGAATCATCTTTGATGCACCCATCGTCTGAGAATCTGCAGTTTTGACCCAAGGACAGTCCTTAGACTAGCATAATTTAAAGACTTTTGAATGGTGTTCTTCCATGTGATGAGGGTTCCAAAGTCCCTTTGTTGCATCCGACTTGCCCTTTCCTTCTGTTTGCTGCTTGCAGGAACAGTTTTCTTTGTAGGCCACTTTTAGTAGTGACTTATCACCTTGCTGCTTTGATTTCTCCGTGAGGATGCTCTGAGGTGCTTGGCTTGTGTGATGAGGATGCTCTGAGGTGCTTGGCTTGTGTGATGAGGATGCTCTGAGGTGCTGGGCTTGTGTGATGAGGATGCTCTGAGGTGCTGGGGGCTTGTGTGATGAGGATGCTCTGAGGTGCTGGGGGCTTGTGTGATGAGGATGCTCTGAGGTGCTGGGGGCTTGTGTGATGAGGATGCTCTGAGGTGCTGGGCTTGTGTGATGAGGATGCTCTGAGGTGCTGGGCTTGTGTGATGAGGATGCTCTGAGGTGCTTGGCTTGTGTGATGAGGATGCTCTGAGGTGCTGGGGGCTTGTGTGATGAGGATGCTCTGAGGTGCTTGGCTTGTGTGATGAGGATGCTCTGAGGTGCTGGGCTTGTGTGATGAGGATGTTCTGAGGTGCTGGGGGCTTGTGTGATGAGGATGCTCTGAGGTGCTTGGCTTGTGTGATGAGGATGCTCTGAGGTGCTTGGGGCTCCAGGTATTAGTGCATAGTGAATAGTTTTCTTAGCTCAAGATCATCCAGGGAGAATAGTAGCACATGACTGCATACTGTGTGCTGTAAGCGTTCTAAATCCTTAGCATATACAGGTTTCCATATTATAAGGTAATTTGTCACTGAATTTTTCCCCTCTATAGAAATTCTTTTAAAATGTAAGTAGAATTCTTATTAATTTCAATTCATGTTTCTTTACAGTAAGTACTACTTCTGTATTACCACAAATTATTATAACATAACCAAATAGGTATTTTTATCTTTTTTAATTATGCCAGAATAAGTTTGTTGTTCTGTTCTCTTTGGTTTTTCTACCTTTTACTCATGAAAACTATGTTCACAGAAAAAAATACATATGACATTCAGTGTTTCTGTAATTCAGTCCTTGATATAAATCAACAAAAGCAAAATGCAAATGAAATAATAAAGATGAGAAGTGAGAGAACACAATGCAGATGCGCTTTTGTCAGCATCTGAGTTGATTCCACAGGGCCGTGCTGTGTCTGAATTAGCCAGTGGAAAGTGCCTGCAGCCATTTCACAGACTGCCTGTGGACGGTTCACTGGGAAGATGAATACCTAGTATTGCCTTTATGAGATTGAGAAATTCAAATGGGTCACTTACAACCTGAAAATGCCTCATGCTAAAATAGCAATATTAATAAAATTGCTTGAAAGGGTAAATTTTTGTAACCCATAAAGTTCCATATTTGGGATATGATTCATGAATACATGTTTCTTACAACATTTAATCTTTGTAACTACATGAGGGAAATAATGATTACTCCATATTTATGGGAAACTGAGGCAGAGAAGGCAAATAACCTCTTCCAGGTTCCAGAATTGTTAAGTGGTAGAGCCAAGAGTTAACCAGCTGAGTCCAAAGCTGTGTGCATGGTGTGTTAGGCAAGGGCCGGCATATTGCTTCTAGAGATGTGTTTCTTTGGGTATGGAAGTGAGTCACTCCCATGATGCCTTTCTGTCCTAAATTTGTTAATTTAAGGTTTTTATATTAACTGGAATTTAGTTTAATATGTCTAATTATAGACCTTACAGCCAATCTTATACTTCCTGCTTCTGGTCTCCCTCTACCCTCCTAAAGGCCTTTCCGAGCTCAAGGATATCGAAACAGGAATACAGCACATTTTAGCAGACATGATTGCTAAAGACAAAGATACACTCGACTTCATTCGGGACTTGTAAGTAATTGTTTTGGTGGCTTTCTGCTTTGTGGGACTCATGCTATTAAGGTCCCATGGTTAGCGTTAACCCAGTGTTCATTTGAAACTGGTTTTCAGGCTTTTTTTTTTTTTAAACTAGAATTCTTTGTTCAAATGACAAAGCCCTAATATGTAAAGTAGTTAAAGTTGTTTTAATTGGATTATGGGAAGGGGCCTATCAGAGGCTCTGATGAACATAGTTTAAAGCCAGTGCTTGACATGGTGTGTCTGAGAGGGGTGGATTTGTGTTCCTTCAGAGTAGGTAGTATTGCTTTTGCTGTGTGGGCTCCGTTTACAATTCATTTCCAGGATTTACCTGTCGTTCGTTCGTCCTGTGTCATTGTGGTGAGATATCTGATGTAAACAACCTAACGGAGCAAAGTTGACTTTGGCTCACAGCTTCAGCGGGCTCAGGCCACCATGGTCGAGAGGCGTGGTGGAGCCGAGCAGTTCACATGATAGTGGCCCAGAAACCTGAGCAAGGGAAAGCAGTGCTAGCTGGCTTTCTTCTTTTCCCTTTTATTAACCGTCTGTGAAATCCATCCCTCATCATGGGACGGTGCTGTGCACATCCGTGGTGGATCTTCCCCAGTCCTTCCTCACAGGCATGCCAGTGTCTTAGGCGTGCCTCACTAATCTCTTGGGTGTGTTTAAATCCAGTTAAATTGATAAACCAATCACTATGCCTGAGGTTGGGTTGCCTTGGCAATGTGTGATGCCAGGTGTGGATGGAAATACTGACGGAAGTGCATAGCTCTGGAGAGAACAGCTGTGGCATCACAGTCTAGCTTATGAGGTTAGAAGAGGCTTTGTGAGAGCCCACTGGGGTGACCGTTTTTATCTCCTCTTTCACCCTGTATCCACTAACGCCTGCAGCCCCAAGCACCTCAGAGCATCATCATACAAGCCCCAAGCACTTTCCTCCCTCCCTCCCCACCCCCTTCCTTCCCTTCATGTGCCCGATTTGTGGTTTTGGTTGTGAGCCTCCCCTTTAACAGCTAGGCATCTCTCTGACCCAGTTGTTTTCAACCTTCCTAATGCTTCACTTCTTTAATAGAGTTCCTCATGCTGTGGTGACACCCAAACATTAAATTATTTCATTGCTACTTTATACCTGTAATTTTGCTATTGCTGTGAATTATAATGTAAATATTTCATACACAGTCCTGAAGGGTCAAGGCCCACACGTTGAGAAGCACTGCTTAACCCAGTGTACCGTTTTATAAATTGTCCTGGTACTCCTTTTGGCCCTTCTTTTTTATCTTTAAATTGACTGTGACTGCTGAATTCATTAGAGAAGGGTGACCAGATGATTGGTTTGATTCTCGTCAATCATTTCAGTCTTTTCTGTTCATAGAGACTATCTGAACTCAAGCATTTTGGATGGTTTGTGTTGGTGTATAAATTGATTTTCAGGGTCTGTGCTAGTATGATTGTTCAGTTGTTTTGAGACAGGATTTCCCTATTTGCCCTGACTGCCCTGGAACTTGCTATGTAGACCAGTCTGACCTCTAACTCATAGAGTTCCCCTGTGTTGAAATTAAAGATGTCTGGCTGGCAAAGAGTACTTTTGATAGGGTAGTAATGCCAGTTTCTTATTTGTGCATCATTAACTGAATTTCATTTTGTAATGGTTTAATGTTTTTTTTTCTTTCCTTCATTTCATATAAATGTGTAAAATGTAAAGCACACATAAGTGTTTGTTTGTTTTTTAATATTTGTGTATCTGATCAGGTGCCAAAATAGATACATTTCTATCCAGTCATCTCTTGCAAAAGTTTCCTCAAAAAAAGTAAATGAGAAAGATGTTGATAAGTTTCAACTTTACCAGAACTTTTCCTGCAACATAAGAAACATCCACCACCACCAGGTAAATAAGAATACTGCCTCTGATAGTGATCTGATAATGATAATACTTCATTCAGAATTTACATGTTTTATGCCAACTATTTTATTGACTAGTTTGTATAAAACTTGTAAAATAGTATCATAATTTTCTGACTTCACAAATGGAGAACTGAAGACCCCGGGACATTAGTGACACTGAAAGTTTTCTCTAGAGCTGACAGTGTGACAACCCAGGTGACCTGCTCTTGTCTGGTGAGGCCCATCAGCCCCGCTTTCAGTGCGCTGAAATGTGAGCGCAGGTCCTTCCCAAGACAATTGCAGTCCAGTGCCTGAGTGAGGACACAGTGTAGGTGGTCTCATTTGGTTTTATGAACCATAGTCATCATATCTCAGCCTTCTAATGTCATTTTCAGCTTATCTACCTAGATGTCTATTTATTTATTTTACTAGATGTGGTCGTAGGCTGTATTCTGTGCAGAATGTAATTTAAATAGCACAGTGGCAGGAGAGGCATGACAATCAAAATAGTACTGGTTTATCTATTTACATAAGTAGTTACCATAACCAGTGTTCTTTATTTCTTTATATCGCTTTGAGCTGTAGTGTTTTGTCATTCCAGCCTTAATGACACTAATGCTTCATGGAGAGCAGGTCTAATAGAGTCAGACTCCCATAGATTTTATTTGACTAGGGAGTCATAATTCATTTCTCTTTTAAAATTTAACTGTAGTAAAACGTTCATAGTACAAAATGTACACTCTTCACCGTGTACATGACATTTAGTGATTTCACAATGTTGTGAACCAGCTATCCCCAAATTTGAATGCTGTTTTTGATTTGAGAAATCTGATGCCAGTCTAATTCCCTGTGCCCTATGAATGCTAAAGATGTCCTGTATTATTTCATTTCTTCCTTTTATTGGTTTTATGGTTCTTTTGCGAGGCAAGGGGATGATGGTTTGAATCAGAAGACTGCCAGTATTCTCCCAAGGCAAAAGTTCTCATTGATCATTTTAAAATTATTTTTTCCCTGTCTACATTTTGCGGCCTGTGTAGAGAGGCTAATGAATTCTTTACCTTTTGTGTGATCATTATTTGATTATTACAGTGTACCTTTCAAAAACTATGGTTATGCAAACATGAACTCACCGTTTTTCTCATTGGGCATGACATGCAGAGTTCTCACTCACCCCACAAATACTTCTTGAGTACTTTATGTTGTGGCGGCTTTTGGAGCATAGAGAGGACATGGCCGTTGCCCTTGAAGATTTGAAGTAGTTCACTATTTTTTAAATACTCTTTCATTTTTATTTGTATAATTGTTTTACCTGCATGTATGTGCACCACATGACATGCCTGTTTGCCCACAGAGGCCAGAAGAGGAGACTGGGTTCCCTGGAACTGGAGTTTACAGTTGGTTGTAAACCTCCATGTGGGGGCTGAGAACCAAGCCTGGGTCCCCTGTAAGAGCTGCAAGAGCTTTTAACCACTGAGCCAGCTCTCCAGCCCTGTTCCTTTTTCTCTAAGGTTCCTTATTTTACCTTTTTGTCCACTGGATTTGTCATAGGTGATGAAACACGTAATTTATAATGTTTAGGTGCAATGTAGCTATTTCCCCTAGTAATAGACTACAAATACAGGATAATAAAACAGTGATTTTTTTTTTTTTTTTTGGTTTTTCGAGACTGGTGCCCTCTTCTGGCCTGCAGTCATACATGCTGTATACATAATAAATAAATAAACCTTTAAAAAAAGGCTGTTTCTTGGGCTGGAGAGATGGCTCAGCAGTTAAAGGCTAGGCTCACAACCAAAAACAGTGATTTGTAATACTACCTACAGTGAGGCTGAGGGCATAGTTCTGGTAAAAAGTGGTTGCCTAGAGTGTGGGAGGCCCTGGCTTCTTCCAGTCATTATTGCGCGCGCACACACACACACACACACTGTACCAGTGATCATATAAATTTACTAAAATTCATTTTTCAGAAATGACTTTGGTATCATATTTTGTCCGTGTGTGTGTGTGTGTGTGTGTGTGTGTGTGTGTGTGTGTGTAAGTAATACTTTGTTTCATACATGTCATAGCTGAGTTAGTGGATGAATTTACATTTATGAATGATACAGGCTTCTGGAGATGACAGTGCTCAGGCCTGAGAAAGCAGAGTGGTTTTAGAACGTTAGTCTGAAAAACACTCTTGTGTCTTAAGAACTTGTAGGTTCTTGCGTGCCTGAGGGCTGCTGCCGGGTCACAGATAGTTTCTAGTCTCTGAGGTAGTGAACCCTCCTTTTCCCTTCTGTGTAAATATGTCAGAATCTCACCCCTCCGGAGACTGACGGACGAAGTGCCGCAAGGCTGTGGGCCGCAGCACTGCAGTAAGGAGCCGCCGTCGTCTAGGTCAGTTGGCCCTGTCTCTTGCTCTCGTCCTCTGCCCATCAGTCCTCAGCTCTGGACCGACACCCCAGCCTGCCTTCTTCCAGGAGCCCTTCCTCCTCTTCTTCCAGGAGCCCTTCCTCCTCTTCCTCCTTCTTCTTCTTCTTCCCCTAACTTTTCCTCTTTCCCCCCCCCCCCCCCCCTCCTCCTTCCAGGAGCCCTTCCTCCTCTTCTTCCTCCTCCTCCTTCTTCTTCCCCTCCTTTCCTCCCCCCCCCCTGCTCCTTCCAGGAGCCCTTCCTTCTTCCAGGAGCCCTTCCTTCTTCCAGGAGCCCTTCTTCTTCCAGGAGCCCTTCTTCTTCCAGGAGCCCTTCTTCTTCCAGGAGCCCTTCCTTCCTTCTTCTTCCAGGAGCCCTTCCTTCCTTCTTCTTCCAGGAGCCCTTCCTTCCTTCTTCTTCCAGGAGACCTTCCTTCTTCCAGGAGCCCTTCTTCTTCCAGGAGGCCTTCCTTCTTCCAGGAGGCCTGCCTTCTTGTTCTTTTCTGGTGCTTCTGTCACTATTGACCTCCTTCCTTTGCTGATTTTGGTCTGACTTCCTTACTGCTATTTTCTGTAGTAATTCTGCCTGATCCCACTACAGAGCTATAGCTTAAGTTTCTGCCTCAATCTCTGATTTCTGTGTTTAAGAAAATATGTTCAACTCTCAGTTGGAGTGTTTTCATCAGGAAGGGCTGCTGGATTTTATCAGATGTCTGAATCTATTGAGATGATCATGAGCTCTTTTTAGTCAGTTGACATAATTCAATATATCAATTGGTTGTAGGGAGTATGCCTGTGTGTGTGTGTGTGTGTGTGTGTGTGTGTGTGTGTGTGTGTGTGTACACATGCTTGCTTGATGCGGTCAGTAGGATTCCTTGGAGCTGGAGTTAGAGGCAGTTATAAGTGCCTGATGTGGGTATTGGGGACCTAACTCAAGTCCTCTGAAATAGCAGCAAATGCTTTTAGGCACTGAGCTGTCTCTGCAGCCTCTCATCTTAGCTTTCGAGATAAGGTCTCTCACTAAACATGGAGCACATTGATTTGGCTACACTGGCTGGCAAAAAGCTCCTGAATCTTGCCTGGCTCTGCCACCCTGGTGCTGCCATTACAGGCACAAGCCTCTGTCCCCTGCCTTTATGTGGGTTTGAGCGATCTTAACTTGGTTCTCATGCTTGTGTGGCAAACACTTTTCCAACTGATCCATTTGAAGAAAATACAAATTATTTTTCATATGTTCTTTTGTAAATAAAAAAATAAAAATGATACTGCTTTTGGCTATAGGTGCTTAATTTGTTTCATAAATGTAGACTGGTTAAGTTTATCATTGTTTCATTGATTATCTGTCTTTGCCATGTGTTTGTGTCAGATTCTGGCCATTAACCGTGGAGAGAATTTGAAGATACTGACAGTCAAGGTCAACATTTCTGATGGAGTGAAGAATGAATTCTGTAGGTGGTGCTTACAAAACAGGTCTGTTTATGTCTATCCATAAAATTTACTTTCTAAAATACTAAACTGATATTATTGCCTATTGATATGAAAAGATGTATATTCTGTTAAAAAGGCAAGTGACAACAATGTATATTATTTCTATTTTGCATTAAAAAAGTAAGTATGGGACAGAGAAATTGCCCAGTGGGTAATGGGACTTGCTGCAATGAGTGTGGTCCCTAGTGGGAGAGTACCAATTCTCAGGAGTTGTCCTCTGTGTGTGTCTATTAAATTAATGTTAAAAAAAGTATGTTTGAGACACATACCTAGCTAGAAAATAATCTGTGAAAGGGATAAGAGATTATAAAGGATGATTGTATCTGAGGAGAGGACTTTTCCTTCAGTATAGTCAGGTGCTTTATAAAGCGATCATTGACAACATGTATGTGATTTTGGTTCCATAATTATTATGGAGTCAAAAAATCCCTATTACTTACTGAACACAAAACTAAAGAAGCAGCAAGAATAAAAGTAGCTGCAAGACAAGGAAAAAGAATGCCCAAGAAAATTCACAGTGACTAGTGCTGTAGAGGCTTGGGTAGGCATTAATGGGCTTCTCAGAAAGCCTGAAAGCATGAATCCCAGAACCAACAGGTAGTGCTCCCTTAAAGAGAGCCCCAGGGAGGCTCTTGGGAAAGCACTTGGGAGACCTTGTTATCATGGGATACCAGGTGACAGCCCTCACATCTCACAGCCACTGAAGACTCTCCACTGACAAGATGCAGCAATACTGACGGTTCTGACACAGTGTAGCCCTGAGCTAATAATATGTGAGTTTTCAACAGCAACAACACCACCACCTTAAAAATCAGACCTATAAGAATGAGAATATAAAGAAAATATTTTCATGTGGCTTTGTTGTACTTCAAACTCTTTTATTGAAAAAAGGAAAACATGTAATAACTTTGGTGCAGCCTAAGTGCACAGTATTCAAAGTCTCGAGCCATGTCCTTAACCTATACCATCACTCGGTGCTCACTGACTCACCGTGGAAGTGGAGAGACCTGCCAGCTCCACGTGAGTGAGTACCTTGCCCAAGCACACTGTAGGTATAGCTCTGTACCATACTGCTACTGGGCCTGTTCTGTGTGTAAGTGTGCTTAGGTCTGTAAGTCCCATTTTGTTAGACTTGATGCAGTATATAATGTAGTGACAAGCTGTACAGATTCACAGTCTGCCAGCAATCGCCCATCCATATAGGCTCATGTAGGTGCACTCTGTGAGGTTTGCACAGTGACAGCATCACTTAATATATTCTTCAGAACCCACCTTTATTATTAAGTGATATATAAAGTATCTTGTTATGCCATTTGAATATTTCATAAAACATGTTTTTCCTTGTGAAAAAAGCAAATTAACAAAAATGTCACCTATACATTCATGTCTGATGTGTTTTATCTGCTAAAAATTGAAACACTAATGTAATTTATATCATATTACAGTATAATTGAACAAATTATATGTGATTTATCTAAAATACTTTGTACAGTAAGGCTATTGAAATAATGATTAAACTTACCAGATGTGTTAAAAAAAGTTAATTTTTAAAATAAAACTTCTCATCTGTTAATAGAAGCTTTGAAGATACCAGCTATGTTTATATAGACTTTTAAAGACTTTTAGTTTAAATTTTGCTTTATGTCTTGGAGCCTCACAACAGCCTATTTGAATGCTACAGCAGATTTTATAGCTACCATTTGGTTGAGAAAGCCAATGCAAAGACATAAAGTGACTCACATTGCTGCTGTTGTGGATTTTGTATATGCTGATTACTAGCCCCCTTGGGAGAGCTTGCCGGGAAATCTACTAAAAAGTTAGATCAGATGTTCTTTAGGAATTAGCACTCTCCTCAACATCATTCTTATGTCAGTTCGATGGACGCCAGTTTGCTTAAAACCAATTCCATCAAGGAACAGCTTGCTGAATATTCAAATAATGCTATGAAGGCAGCTATCAAGTCAAATAGGGGTCTGTGTTAGTAGATAAGTTGCATAAGCAGTTATGCTGAACCCTTACAATAGCATTCTGTGTAACTATTTTGAAGATATTGAGATGGAGCTAAAGTTGAGATAGAAACAGAAGGTTAAAAAGACAGTGTGTTAGCACTCAGGAGGATGAGGCCAAAGCATTGTGAGTTTGTGGCCAGCCTGGGCTATATAGTGAGACCTTGTCTCAAAAAAGCAAAAACAAACCAAACCAAATACCACCCCCAAACCAAACTCAAAACAATCCAAAGATGATTTGTAGTGACCATTTACAATAGCATCTCATTGGTAATGAGTCATCTGCTTATGTGTGTAGAAGGAAATATCTGAGGTGATAAATGGTTTACCCCTTAGCTCTGATGTGAGACTTTTAATGTTCTGTCTTATGTTTTTCTGTGTAATTATAATGTTTTAAAGTATTTTATTTGTTAATAATTTCATATATTTATACAATTTATTTTGATCATATTCGCCCATCATTGTCTTCCTTCAGCTCCTTCTAGTGTCCTCTATTCCATCTCCCTCCCAGCCGCCTTCGTTGTTATTAGTAACCCTCTGAGCCACACGTGTGCTTCACACACGAACATGAGGATAGGGCCATCCATTGGCATGTGGACAGCCTACTAGTGACATCCTCAAAGGGTAGTGACTGCCTTTCCCTTACCACTATCTACCTCCATAGCTCCTCCAAGGTTGGGGCCACACCCCCTTTCATGCTAGAAGTTTGACTGGCTTGATTTTGTGCAGGTCACCACAACTGCTGTGAGATGATGTGTGCAGCTGCCATGGCATGTTCAGAAGTCAGCATTTCACAGCTCTCCTCATCTCTGCTTTTACTCTGCTCTCTGTCCACTTTTCTGTGATGTTCTCTGAGCCTTGAATGGGGGGTGGGAACTCAATACAGTTGGTCGACCTACAGCTGAGCAGTCATAGTTGATCAGCTTGGCACTTTGACCCATTCTGAGGCTCTGCGTTAACCACTCCCTGCTGCAAAAAGAAGCTTCTCGGACCAAAGTTGGGAGCAATGCATGAGTATAAATATATAGAGTTAGAAGGTAGTTTGACATCATAGGTTCCTCTCTAAGGCCCATGATCTCTTTAATCAGAGACTTTTGATCCAGACATGAAAGATTTTTGATATGTTGTGTTTTCATTTTCATTCAGTGCTAGGATTGTTTTGTATTTTCCCTCTTGATTTCTTCAGTGGTTGGGTTATTCAGTAGTGTATTGTTTGGTCTTCTGGAGTTTGTACTTCTATAGTGTCTATTGCTGTTGATAGGTAGTTTTATTCGATTGTGGGCAGGTAGAATACAGTGATAGTTAAGTTTTCCTATATATAATGAGAATTGTTTTTGTCCTATTTAACATGGCTGGTTTTGGAGATGACATTTACTGCTGTAGAGAATTACTTAGAAAGAACCAAGAGCAGAGGCAGAAGATGATGGCAGCTTAGACTCGGGTGCTAGCAGTGGGGAAACCGTAGATGGATTTGAGCAATCTGCAGGATTGGCTGGGCAGAATTGACGCATTCTTATAACTTGAACAAGCTAGATGATGGCATTCTTTAGCATTATACGATAGCATGTTCAGTGCTGCATACTTATGGTAAGAATGAGTTAACGAAGATTTTGTTACTAAGTTAATTGCAATAGCAAGGATTTAATGAGTACTAAACATGGTATGTAGGTCTGGGCCCATAGCAGAACAGTTCCTCATTTGGACGTGTTGCTGGTAAGAGGGTAAATGTGAAGAGAATTCTGAGCTTGTCAGATGATGTGAGAGTCCAGTAATCCAAGTTTCTGTTTGCTCTTTAAACAAAAACATGTGTGCGGGATGGTCTCAGCAGGTTCCTGCTCATGACTTGGATTGTGTAGCAGCAGTTCCTTTCTGAGCTTACAGAGTTGTGTGTCTGACTTGTTGAGTAGATTTCTAGTGTCTGACCTGTGCTGCTGTTCTTCCTATAGAAACAGGTTTAAGGGAAACCGCTACCTGTAGCCAGTTATGTAAATGTAGAGCCATGAAGGTTGACTGGAGAGAGCCTGTCATTTTCTTACCTAGGAAAGTGAGGAAAGCATACATCTTTGCCAGAGTGGAGGCTGTTTCGTTGTATATGGCTGAACAAAGTATGTTTTCCTTGTCAAAAACATGCAGTTGAGGGCATAGGTCTTTTCAGTTATTGCCAATCTTTCCTTTCTGGACCATGCGGGCTTTGAAGTTTTGTGATTATTCTTATTATTCTGGACTTTATTGAATGTGGAATTTGGGGTTGGTGAAGTCTTGCAAAAGTTTTTCAGAGGTGTGTGCCCGTTGAGTTATAAAAATAACCATTAGTTTTTGAAATGGCATCCCATAATCAAATATTTTCCTACCTGGGCTATGGTAAGAAACATGGCTGTGAGCTCACTGTATTGTTGCAGTACTGCAGTCTACTCAGCGCAGTAACTAGGTCCCGGGAGGACAGTGAAGGAGTCGACTTGTGGAAGAAACAGAAAGGGATCTGTGCAGTGTGTGCAGTGCGGCTAGCTCTCCCCTGCAAGATTGGTCTACAGGGGAGCTAGCTGAGTGGGCGTAAGCAGTGCAATGCATGTACAATGTAAACATTCCCATAGCCTCTTCACAGGGAGAAGAGCAGAGTGCTCTCAGCTATGGGAGGATCTTGTGACTTGAATGCTCCACCAGGGGATGTGGCTTTAAGACGACAGTTAACAATCATTTCTAGCTTTTTTGAAAAATAATGGTAAAAGTTTGGAGCTTAAAGGGAACCACCCTTGTAGATATTGTATGTATACATTATACAAGAAATCACTCTGTTAGTCCTCTAGTGTCTAAGCACTGTTCTCCTAGCATGGTGTCCCGACCCAGAACTATGTTCTCCTGACTCACCAACCGTCATTACATGATGTAATGTATGAGACCCTTCATGAGCTGGCCACTGCCAGATTTTCAGCCTCATCTTCTCAAATTGATGCTATCATTTGAATACCTTAGCATTATGAACTTGTTTGTGTGTAGTTAAGGCTGCTTAACTCAGATTTTGCTTTTAGCTAGTACAGTGTATTGCTCTTATCCATACTTCTGGGTGTTCTGCATGTTTGTCTTTTTAGATTTCTACTTTTGCATCTTTATGGTATACATTGTATATGTGTTTATTTATTTTGTTTTGAGACATGTAGTTCAGGTGGGCTCACTATGTAGCTGAGGCTATCCTTGAACCCCTAGTCTTCTTGCCCACAAGTGCTGGAATAGCAAGTGTATACCACAATGCCTGGGTATAACACTTGTCTCCTGGATAGCAGTTTGCTGCTCTTTGTCTCACTGTGACCAAAGCACTTGGCACAAATGACTGACAAGAAGAATGGTTTACTTTAGGGTCAGTGATCAAGGACTGTCGGTCCATCAGGGTAGAGGTACTGCATATGATGGCAGGGGAGCAAGAGCTGGTCTCATGGCCTCAGACCAGGGGGCAGAGAGTAAGCAAGGACGGGGAAGTACAATGATCAGAAGTCTACCAGATGACCTCCTTTCTCCAGCCAGGTCCCACTTCCTGAAGGTTCCACAGCCTGCAGAGTAGTGTCCAAACCTGGGAAGCAAAAGTGCTTGAAATATGAGTCTATTGGGAACATTGTGGGTTTAAATAGCATGGGACTTGCATGTCTGATTCTTACCCACTTCCTTCCCACCTCTCAAGTAGGGAGGACTGTGGGGAGTAGCAGATTTTTGGTGGAGAGAATGATGTATTATGTGTCTGGCCTAAAAGCACATTTGTTTAAATTCGAAAACAAAACTATATGTTGCTGACCTAACATCCTCTAGAAGGGTTCATTTATTTGCTATTGTGTGATCTTTAATGTGTGTTCACTGAAGTTTCATTTCCAGCCTAAATTATGGAGAGGAGATTACCTTAAGGTACATTAGCTTTATTAAAAAAGTATTCATACTTTGCTAATGGCTTCTGCGGAAAAGGGCATTGAAGGGAAATGCAGAAATGCTGGGGGTGTGTGGAAACATGGAGCCTATGGGGCTAGATTTGTCCTGATAGTTTCTCTTTGCCTTTCTGTTCTTTCTCCAGTGTCTAATTAGTTATATTCAGTGTGCATACATGCTCCTGGTCAGGCAATGTGGCCTGGACTAGAGGTCAGCCAGTGTGCATACATGCTCCTGGTCAGGCAGTGTGGCCTGGACTAGAGGTCAGCCAGTGTGCATACATGCTCCTGGTCAGGCAGTGTGTCCTGGACTAGAGGTCAGCCAGTGTGCATACATGCTGCTGGGCAGACTGTGTGGCATGGACTAGAGGTCAGCCAGTGTGGCCTGGTCAAGGAGGTCAGTGTGCATACATGCTACTGGGCAGACAGTGCGGCCTGGGCAAGGAGGTCAGTGTGCATACATGCTGCTGGACAGACAGTGTGGCCTGAGTAGGAGGTCAGTGTGCATACATGCTGCTGGGCAAGCAATGTGGCCTGAGCTGGAAGTTAACTAGTGTTCATGCATGCTGCTGGGTAGGCAGTGTGGCCTGGGCAGGAGGTCAGGTTGTCAGCAGTATCCAGATGAGGTTCCATAATGGTGCCACAAAGTTGAAGAATTCTCTTCTTTGTAGAATTGGGATAACTTTGATTTTATGGGTTTTGAGCTAAAATAACAAAGATTTTATTTGTTTATTTATCTTTTAAAATGTATTTAAACAAGATTCACTGCGGGGTTTGTTTTGTTGTTGTCGTTGTCATATGTACTTAGTTTTAAATTGTGTCAAACTTTTGGACAGCACTCACCACTGTCCCTCATCTGAGGATGTAAGATGTGGGGAAGAAGAGGGTGAAAATCATTAAACATGTAAACCCTACTGTAAGTGACAGAAACACCTTGATCAGTGGCTTGCACAACAAATGTGAAAGGAGCCTGTGGAAGAGGTGACGGAAAGAGCTCAGAAGGGGGTGAGACCAGGGTCCGCTTAGGATAGATACTTGGGCTTTAGAGGAAGAACCTAACTTTGAATTGCATTGGCTTTTTGTTAATTTGAGATATATAAGGTTTAAGTCAAAGTTTGCTGCCGAGAACAAGAGAGCAGCTAGAAACAAGGTCCATACAGGTCCTCTGTGCCGCCTCCTTTCACTCTCATAGAAGAGAGGGGGAGATGGGAAAGCTGCTACAAGGAAGCACTAGCGGCTGAGTGGCATTGCATGAGCAGCAAAAGTGCCTTTTCTCAGAGCCCTAGAGATGGGATTCAGGAGTTAACAGGCCAGGCCCTTCATGGGGCTGTCTTCTGCAGCTTTCTCCTGGCACAGAGTGATAGGGAGACAGGGCAGGCTCTACTGGATGACTTTATCTAATGCTGATGCTCTCCGTAGCCCCATCACAGATGCCTCACAGGAGGGCTAGCCTTCCAAATGTGGTTTTGGGGATGGGTGAAACTCAGTCTCTAGTGCTGTAAGGATGGTTTCGTGTCTTTCAGATGGCTCAGGAGTTTAGCCTTCACTAGTAATATTTGGAGAGGACAGTCTCAGCAAATTTGAAGGCAGTAGAGTTTGTACAGTGAATTCTAGGGCCTCTAGTGCTATTATACACAGAGAGATCCTGTCTCAAAAAAAACAAACTCCTCCAAACGAAACAGCAATCTCCCCCCAAGAGATGCTCCCCTCCACATGTCACATGATACCTTTCAATGCCACAGCCTCAGCACCGCCTCTCCCAGATTATCCTTCTGTGGTTTCGATAAAGGCTCTCCCTGACCCCAGGTCCCCTCTTCAAGCTGCCCTTTCATGGTCTCTCGTTGGCAATTCAGTTTTATCATGAGCTTTTCCTTCTTGTAGGTGGAGGCCACGTGGCTTCGCACGGCCAGAGTTAATGAAGATCTTACATAATTCACTGGATGATGCCTTTAAACGCCTTATTGTTCCTCTCCTCTGTCGAGAGTTCAGGTATGTATCCTGTTTAATTCTGTGTACTGTTTACCATTAGGTATGGTCTTCATGGAGTATGGAGAAAATGTTTGTTAATATGAACCAAGCCAAAGAACTTAGTCAGACCAGGTGTTCAGTGTGAGCCTTGGTATTAATTTGTAGATTCATTCTCATGCATAGATCTCACAGCATTCTTCTTAATTGTGATACACTTTTTAGTCCTGAATACAGTGTCGACACACCTTCCGGCTCTGCATTGCTGATGTTGCAGTTTGACAACCATGCCAAACCTGATTTTATTGATTAGAGATCTGGCTTGGGAAAAACAAACTGAGAAGTTAATGGAGAGGTTACTTGGAAGCATTTGCTGGAGGTAATAGAGCCAAAGAAAGCATAAGGAGCTTGTGAAGAGTGAGACAGTCTCACTGTTGTGAGGAGAGAAAGCAATTAGGCCTGGTCCTCTCCAGTGGGAATCATCTGATGAGCAATGACAAGCACTGAGGAGGAGACTGAAGGAGCTATGCCAGTGGGCTCATGGGAGTTCTGTGGATAGCCAAGAAGATGCAAGAGCCTTGAGGTGGCAGACCCTCACTGTCTTGATTTTCTCTAGCTGTGTCTTGGTAGTTAAGTTCCAGACTGCACGGTTTCATGCAGTCCTTCGTGTGTACTGTAGAGCATCACTTTTTTTCTCCTTTTGTTTCTTCAAGACAGGGTTTCTCTGTGTAGTTTTGGAGCCTGTCCTGGATCTCGCTCTGTACAATCACAGATCAGGCTGGCCTTGAACTCACAGAGATCCACCTGCCTCTGCCTCCCGAGTGCTGGGATTACAGGTTTGCGCCACCATTGCCTGGCAGATCCTCGCTTTTCTTGAAACTTCAGCCAGGCTCCCTGGGAATAGTGGTATTGAAGCTGTCTGGTCAGCTCACTGGGCTTTCTAGCCAACTGGTGTTTTACTGTTCCTCCCTAGTACATTAGGTCTCTGCGTTCAGACTGTACAGAACAGGGAACGAACATCGGAAAAACAAGGAGCTTCGCCGCTCAGTTTCTGCTGCCCCATGCCACTCTACCTTTGGAGCCTAGGTGGCCTACAGATGCTGCTCTGTTTGGAGCTCTATATCATCTGTGTGATGTAATGTCTCTTCTTTCCATGCTGTGGCATAAACTTGAAGAGATCTGTCTTTTATTTATCCATGTATCTATGTGTGTGTGTACATGGTACACATGCCGGTGCTGGTGTGCAGTGGCAAGAAGAAGGTGGTGGATGTGCTCTGTGTCCTGCACATGCTTCTTTGAGGTGGAGTCTTTCCCTGAACTAGGGCTTGTGTTTGCTCTAGGCTGGAAGCCAGCAGGCCTTAGTGACATCCCTGTCTACACCTTGCTTGGGTGTAGCTGGCGTGAAGGCATTCAAGACACTTGGCTTGTTATGTGTGTGGTACAATCCCAACTCCAGTTGCCATGATTATGTATGTAGCAAGTCATTCATTCTATTTTGAAGGGGAAAACAATCTTATGTACATTTTCAGTGTGATACTTCTTTTTCTTTCCTTGTTTTTCCCTGTTTCATTCAGCATCCAGTGGTATTCTGACATTTTGCTTTGAATGATTTTGTTTTGACTAAGCAGTGTGTGGGATTCTGTAGGACACAGTCCTTTTTTGATTTGCATTGTGGATAAACGAGCTTGTTCCTCTTTTAAAACACCTATGGTAGAGCAATATAGCTTCTTTTAGTTTCTAGTTAGTTTGCAGACATTGTCCAGAGCTGGGTCTCCTTAGAACAGCAGCTGAGAAGGGCAGGCAAATATGGCTGTACTGTTGTTTTGAAGAAAAATAGTATGTTTCTTTAATTCAGAAGAAATTTATCCTAAAGATAGAAAAATTGATTTCTGTGGGTTTTGTTCATTTTGTTTATATTAATACTTCATTTCTGTCTGGGCTATGGTTCCGGTGCATGTCTTCAGCCAACATGCCTGGGTTTCTGTGTGAGTGCTGAGGACCTGAGTCAGACCCCCATGGCTGCTTGGCAGCTACTTTACCCAATGAGCCATCTCGCTGCCCCACCTGACCATCTAAAAATCCCATCTCATTACTTCACAGTTGTCTATGTAAGATCCTCCCTCAGGTCTGTGTGCCCAAGGGAAACTTGACGCTCTTCAGAAGAGCCTGATGACTTGGGGCCGTAGGGTTTTATCTCATTCTTCAGTTGCTATGTCCTTGCCCTTTCTCTTTCTCTTAGCATGTGAAATCACTTTCTGTTTCTCCAAAGAGCGGTGACCCTCCTGTGCCACTTGGGTAGTGTGCGGTGTCTTCTCCAGGCCATCCCTCTCCTGTGCTATACTTACTTGTGCAGCTCTCATGCACCTGAGCTGCTCCTGGCTCGGGCCTAGCAAGCCTAGCACCCCCAGTGATTCAGTCTCTCCTGTTGATGGTTCTGCTTCTTCCGTCATGCAGCGGTCTTGGGGCAGCCATGGGGCCTTTCACCTTTGGATCCCTTCAACCAATCCAGGCTCCTTGAAAGGACTGCCAACCAGTGATTTCACAATGAATGAAGCTCAAAAGGAAGACCTAGACATACTTGTAATGATACTTTTTGTCTTGTTTGCAGAAGTCAGATAATTACAGTGAAATATTAGAGAAGATGAGAGAACAGTCTTGACAAACAAAATTAAGCCAGAGAAGCAAACTGTAGCAGTGTGCATCTTCACATATGGAGTTAATCCCTCCCCACAGAGAACCCAAACATGCTTTGAATTACTTTGAACTCAGTTTTCTCATGGCCAATGACATGTATTTATTTGGTCCACTAGAGAAGAAATACTTGTTATGACATCATTCTTAGGAATTTCAAGAGATGACACATTGAGAACTTCAGATTTCCAGCTGCCTTTAAGCCCATCATTGGCTTATATTTTCATCCTACAAAGTCTTAAAAGCCCACTTGTAACAGCTTCTGGGTAAAACAGAGGCATCATTACACGAGCCTGGTTCTGTACTAGCTCTTAGGATCTGTGGCATTGTTGAGTGTCCGAGAATGACAAGCAGGTCGATGTGGAGAGGAATACAGACAGTGGCATTGGGACATAACGTCAAAATACTGCACTAAAGAATGTTGTTGTGGAAGCTGCCTGTGGCCTTGTCCTTCTTGTTTTGTTTATAATTTTAATCATCTGATAAGCTTTAATTTGACTTGCAAATCTCTACAGGCCCTTTCATGTATATACATGCATATTTAACTCGTGACTTGTGTATGACTGGGCAGCTTCAGAAGATAGGTGTGAAGACTCAGTTTGCTTCAGAATTGTTTATGGTGGTCATATTGCCATGGTTAGCAAAGGTAGACTCAGTGTAACTCAGGGATGGATGTTTACCCCAAGGACTCACTGCACAAAACAAACGGTGCCCATTTTCTGGAATGAAAATTTGGATGAATGAAAAACTAAGTATTTTTTGTGTCATCCCCCGCCCTCCCTGCATTTCTAAGAGCCAAACTGTCATCGGACGCAGAGAAGCAATCGGTGCTAATGTTTGGACAGAATCTCCGCCAGCTCCTTTTAACGAGTCCTGTTCCAGGGCGCACCTTGATGGGAGTGGATCCTGGTTACAAACATGGATGCAAACTGGCCATCATTTCTCCTACCAGTAAGTCTTCAGCTTGAAATAGGAGACTTTGGGGATTGATCCCAAGTTTCACTTCATAAATTTCTTGAAGATTTGGAAATAATGTTTGTTTTTGAGGCTTAGAAATTGTTTTCTCATGGGGCGATGGGAATCAGGGTGTTTCCCTTATTTCTGGATCAGAACTCTCACAGACAGACCATCATTTCCCCTGTGTGTCAGTGCAGAGAAATATATTGAGCATTAACTAGGGTCAGACCTGAACTCCTTTTTTCCTTTCCTTTCCTTTCCTTTCCTTTCCTTTCCTTTCCTTTCCTTTCCTTTCCTTTCCTTTCCTTTCCTTTCCTTTCCTTTCCTTTCCTTTCCTTTCCTTTTCTTTCTTTTTTTTTTTCTTTCTTTCTTTCTTTCTTTCTTTCTTTCTTTCTTTCTCTCTCTCTCTCTCTCTCTCTCTCTCTCTCTCTCTTTCTTTCTTTCTTTCTTTCTTTCTTTCTTTGACAGTTTCATATATCCCAGGCTAGCCCTGCACTCTCTCAGTAGCTAAGGAGAACACTGGCGAATTTTCTGCCTCTATAGGTGCGTGTCATCATACCTTGCATGTGTGGTGCTGCACTTCAAACCCAGGGCATGCTAGGCCAGCATTCTCCCAACTGAGCTATATAGAACCCCGGGTGCTCAGACTTGAACTTTTAGCTCTTATCAACTTTAGTTCTTTATGATGTATTCTAGTTATCTATATCATAAGATAATTACATATGTGTACATGGTAAATTCATATACATAATTATCAGATATTTTTACAGCTGTGAATATTTAGTTAAATTTTTTTTTCCTGTCCCATATACTTACCTTCCTGTGACTTTTCTTTCTGCATTTCTGTGGTTTTTTTTGAGAACATCTTCATATTGCCTGAGAAGTTCCATGTTATTACTTTTTTTTTTTTCTTTTCTTGAGGCAGGGTTTCACTGCCCTGGCTGCCCTGGAACTCAGAGAGATCTGCCTGCTTCTGCTTCCTGAATGCTGGGATTAAAGGTGTGCACCACCACACCCTGGCTTCTATGTTGTCTTTAAAAAAAAAAAAAAAATTATTTATTTTATGAATATGAGTGCTCTGTTGACTTTATACCAGAAGAGGGCACCAGATCTCACTATAGATGGTTGTGACCCACCATGTGGTTGCTGGGAATTGAACTCAGGACTTCTGGAGGAGCAGCCAGTGCCCTTAACCTCTGAGCCAGTCTCTCCAGCCCTGTGTTGTCTTTTTTTTTTTTTCCGAGACAGGGTTTCTCTGTTGTAGCTTTGGAGTCTTTCCTGGAACTTGCTCTGTAGACTAGGCTAGCCTCGAACTCACGAGATTAAAGGCGTGCGCCACCGCTGCCCAGCCTATTTTGTCATTTTTGAGTTAGTTGATGAAAAAATTTCTCAGTTTTTGTCTGAAAAGTTGCTTTTGTTTTCATTTTTAAAGATTTTTTTATGGCTAGATTGATTAATTGGTAGTTAAAGATACTGTTTCAATTTTTTGGCTGATAGCATTTTACCCTCTGTAATAAGCCCAGAGTCTTTTAAGTGTTCCCGTTAAAAGGAATATCCTAGCCCAGCAGAGGCAGAGGCAGGCAGACTTCTTTATTCAAGGCCAGCCTGGTCTACAGAGTGAGTTCCAGGACAGCCAGGGCTACACAGAGAAACCCTGTCTCAAACAAACAAACAAAACCAAATAAATAATGACTAAAAATAAATAAAATGAAAGTCATGTGCTTTTCCTTCTGGTGCTAACCTTTCTCTGTGATTTTCAAAGTTTTTGTGTGGTATTTTTAACAGTGTATATGAGTCTTCATGAATTCCACTTCAGATGCCAGTATATTATATCTCTCATTTTTTTCTGTTTTTTAATGTTTTACTTAATTTTTTACTGATTAGTAATTTCCCAGCCTTCTCTAATTTATTGTTAAATCCATTTGTTTGAGTTCTTTATCTAGTTTTTCAATTTCTCTTTGGTATGTAGTTATACATTATAATTCTCTGGTAGCGTCTTTCTTCACTTTTAATTTTGTTGTCTTTGATATCTCTCTGCTTTGTTTCTCCGAGGACATCTGTTCTGTGGGCCTCAGTCTGGCTTTCCATTTCTGGAGTGCTTTCTTCTCTTATTCTGGCCTTCTGCATATCGTCCCAGAGTTGGTACTACATGTGCTGCCCAGTCCAGAACTTGCTTTTCCTTCCATATGAAATGAATTCTTGTTATTTCATTCATGTGGTTTTACGATTCTGCTATGTATTACACTCATAGTTTCTGTAATATTATTTTTTTAAATCTCATTTTCATATATCTTGCTCTGTTTTGTGGCCATATTATGCTACACTTTATTTTCTGCTTTAAAATAAAAATCTTTTTGTGTACACTTTGTCTATCATTCTTTTGTTTCACTTAGTTTTACATAAAATTGTATTTCAGGTACTTTCAAGAAGGTCAGCTGGGTCAGGACAGGCTTCTTGGTGTTTAAAACTAACTTTCTTGGAAAAACAACAACTTTCTCTTGTTTGTTCAAGTCTTTCGAAAAGCCAGCTGTCACTGGGGTGGAGAGTGGGCATGATGGGTTCTGGAATGGGCTTCTTTGATGCAGTCTCGTCTTCAATGCAAGTCCTTTGCGTTTTTGAGCGTGACTTGCCCAGTGTAGATGGGGCTCCAGCTCTTTGTTTTCACTCTGATACTTCCTCCTCTCTTAGCTTCCAGAGTCCAGGAGGAGGAGTTTTTCCGTCTTCAGAATGGTCCCCGGCAGGCTTTGTACTGGGGCTGTGCTGGCGTCCACTCCTTGTCAGCCTGGCTCTGTGCTCTCCAGTATGGGAGCTCCTCCCTTGTGTTCCCACATCCTCTGTTGCTCTCCTCTGCTCTGTCCTCAGATGCTTCTCGCGGAGGTCTTCTAGCTATGCTGTGACATCCCCACCTGCTTGAGTTTTTGGTTTTGTGGGGATTGTTACCCCTATTAAAAATATAGCTGTGGGGTTTTGCTTTTTGTTTTTCTAGTTGTCATTTCTTTTATTAATTTTTCCCACATGTGGGAAGAATTGACAATCTCAGTATTTTTCCTGGACCCACTGAGATGCTTGTCCCTTACTGTGCCACTGTGATAAGTTACAGTACTTAGGTGTTTTCCTTATTCTTTTTGAAACAAAACGTCACTGTGTAGCCCAGGCTAGCCTTAAACTTTCTATGTAACCCCAAATGAGATCTTCCTACCTTAGCTTTCTGAGTCCTGGGATTCTGGCCCAGCTAGGTGTTTTGTTTTGCTTTGAGAATGTAAGATTACACTTGTTTTCAAGAGAACTTCAAGTTGGCCATGCTGCCTTCTTCTGGACCTGTCAATAGATGACTTTTCAGTCTTGTGCTTAGTTGTTCCTAGAATGTGAAACACAAATGTTGTCTCAGTCTGTGTTGGTAAAGTTTGGTTCAGAATTTCTGTTTCGTTTGCTCTGGGTCTCCTCTCTTTTTAAACGTTGTAGCCTGGTTATGTGGCTTCTTTATTTGTAATATATTTGTATTTTCCTTTTATTAATTGCTACTGTTTGAAAGCATTGTTTCTTACAAATATTTAACTTGAAATTTCATTGATCCTTTCTGTTACACACTTCCTTCTTCCCCCTTTTTTTCATTAACTAGTTTTGGTGAGGGTAACTGGCCTGGAGCTTGAAGCAGTTTCCGTAGCTCAGTCTTCTTAGTGCTGGTTTGTATTACTCATTTCTTACTCTCTACTTTCTTGATGATTACCCTATGACCCTTCTTACTAACACGTCATTGTGTTAGCTCATTTATTTCTGTTCATGGAGTGATCATCCTGAAACGTTTTATTTCAACTAAAAATTTTATTTAAAAATAAAATACTTTATGTATAATGCAATAGAAAAAGCCGGAAGTTCTTAAACACACAGCTCAAACAGATAGGATAAACAAGTTTATGGCTCAGCGACTGGAAAGGAAAAGAAGAGTGTAATCGGGCCTACTCTATTGCAGCTGGGCAGTGAGTGTCAGCTGTGACTGCTGTCATGGTAGGTGTTACTGAAAACCATTCCTCCTGTGGGTGCTGTAGCCGAGGACCCAACTAGAAATGGTTTTGTGAGGAACAGGGGAGTTCTTTTACTTTGGAAGTAACAGTTTTTTCGGAATCCCTAGGAGAGCCTGATCGAGTGAATGTGAATGATTCAGACTGCATTGTCATGATCTCTTTTACATTTTAATTTGTGTGCGTGTGTGCTTGTACACTTGTTCCTGGAGGTCAGAGGTCAGCTGGAGGCAGTCTTTTCTCTTCTCCCACTGTGTGGGTCCCAGATCCAACCAAGGGTTGTCAGGCTTGGTGGCAAGCATACTTACCTTCTGAGACATTTCACAGACCCTTATTTTAAAAGATAAGCCAGTTCCATTTTCTGTTGCGACTTGCTTAATAGAAACACTAGTGAGTTATAGTTTGCAAATGTCTTTTTACAACCCTCCCACCCTCCTTTTAAGGTCAGATTCTTCATACTGATGTGGTTTATTTGCACTGTGGACAAGGCTTCCGAGAGGCAGAGAAGATCAAGAGGCTTTTGCTGGATTTCAAGTAAGAAAACTACTTTAGTAGTTCAGCCATCACAGGTCCCTTTGAACCTCCTAATTTGGAGTGTGGGCTTAAGGGAAATGCCTAGGGAGAAGGAAGGAACCTGGTGCACAATGCTGAGCCAATCGGTGGACGACTCATACGTGGAGACAGTAGGGAAGTGCTTTGCCCTCTCTCTGTCCTCTCTCTAGTAGAGGTGATGATAGGGGTACCTGGGAAATCCTCCCTATACCCTCCTCCCTCCCTTACTTTCTCCCCTGAAGAAGGGATATTGTATTGGTTAGGAACTTCAGAAATTAACATTGTATGGTTTAGTTGTATGTCTTGATTCTGGTTTGGAATGAGCATGAGTTTACTTCTGTTTATTTTGGCTTTTTGTAGACAAGAAAACGGCTGCCTGTCTGTTGTTAAGATGACAGTGAACCTTTCCTCTCCTGCCCCCTGTCAGCACAGTGGAGAGGTTGCACGGGTAGATGCAGGATAAGAGTCGGGTGTTGAGCACTGTTCTTCCATAGACTTTCTCGGGCTGGTTTCAGAGTGGCCTTGAACTCATTCGGGTTTCATTCTGTTTCTCCCTTGAAGCTGCAGCACGGTGGTGATTGGAAATGGAACTGCCTGCCGGGAAACTGAAGCGTACTTTGCTGACCTGATAATGAGGAATTATTTTGCACCATTGGATGTCGTTTACTGGTGAGGACAGTAGGAGACTTGCCTTCTTGGAGGGTGTGGAACTTCTCAGGCTCCTCTTGTGATGTGTTTTCCCTTCCTTTTGAAAACCTGTGTCTTGTTGCCTCCCAAACTGTCTCTTACTGTTAACAGGACTATTGGAGGACTGACTAGAACAGGGCCTCAGCCTATCAGAGCTCAGTTTACTCCCATGGAGTCTCCCAGACTGTAACGAATGAGTATGGTGGAGTACCAAGTTAGCAACCACTGACTGTGGATAGCTTACCCTTCTGCCAGAACGCTGACCCATTGTCCCTAGAACTGAGAGCCAAGGTCACTGTTGCCAAGAAAGTGTTTCCGGTGTTCATTCTCATTTCTCTTCCTGAAGCATCCCCATTCCATGTTGGCTGGGGAGCTGCTATGAATTAGTCTCTTGCTGCTTAGGCCTGGCCTGCGTTTCAGAGTTCTGCTTTCCTTTTTCAGTGTTTTCTTCTTTCTCTCTGGGCTCAGGCAGCTAAGTCTATCCTTCCAGTGGATAGTGAGTCCTAAGGTTCAGTTCTGGGCAAGAGAAGTGGCTAGTACTGAAGGAGTCATGCTCTAAGGCCATCGCTTTGGCTTGGTGAGAAGTCCCATAACGGAACAGTTGAAGGGCAGGGCAGAGACAGGGTCAGCAAAGCAAATAAAAGCAAACCTCCCACAAGAAGAATTCTAGGGTTCACTTATGAAGGGCTGAACGAAGGGCTTAGTAACCTGTGTGTTGAGAGTGCAGTCAAAATAAGCCAGGAAGTAAACGCAGGGTAACAAACAGGCTTGGAAGAAGGTCAGGGGAAGTGAATGTGCCATGGGAATGTGGTTCAGGAAAGAAGCAGATTGAAGAGTGAGTTGGATTCTTTCCCCTCTGCTGCTGTTAAGTTGGCTTGGGCAGCCTGCACACTTTCCTTATTCTGAAAACTGCAAAGAACACCAGGACTTTTGAGAAGCTGACTGAATCCCCTGGACGTAGCTGCTGGTTGTCTTTATTATAGCCCATTTCATTCTTACCTGTTCATCTTAATCTGATGTAAATATCCAGGAACAGGTGTAGTGATTATCTATACAACTTAGGAATGTTGGTATAGACCACCAATCCCAGCACAGGGAGGCTGATGCAGGACAGTATCTGTAAGACCCTGCCTCAAAAATGCCAAGGGAAAAGTAGTGAAAACATACTGAATTTGCTCATGGAGCATGCCTTCATTGAACTGTAGTATGTATTGGGGAAAATGAACCATGAGGTCACACAAATCTGGATTCATTGATGGAGTAAAAATCAGTGATGTTTAAACAGCCGTAATTAATGATAAGCCATTTGTATATGTACTAGTTGAGATGTGTAAGTTTGTAGAAGTACGAGGTACATAGATTTGCGGTGTTGCTCATGTACCAAGCTGTATTCCAGAGACACTGTAGAAATGTGCAATTCTATTACACGGTATTAGAATGCCTATGCCCTGACACATAGGTAGTGTGTTGCTCACTCTTCATTTGTGCCATCCCTCTTCAGAATACTGGAAATTCTCGGGTAGTTTTGAATCTTTGTATGGGGCATTGAGGTGTTATTCCTTAGTGTTCTAGTAGAATCTGTGTGCCAGCCCTTTATCATGGGATTTGGAAATCTTTAAGTCTTGCAGCTGTCTAATCAGAATTTACAGTGAATGCTTGAGGAGAGTCAGCTTTGATTTCAGTTTGTGGTCATTTGCCAGTTTAAAGTGTCTGTGGAGACCTGGTTTCTCACCTCGCGTGACTCACCATTTGTCCCATACTTGCTCTGTCTGTCGTTTTTTGTAATTTCCCTTATGTATTTCTGTAATCTTGTCAGATTCTTATCATCTGCCCCTGAATCTTTCCAAGACATCATAGTGAAGCCTTATCCACCGTTCCAGTACATTCCTTATCCACCGTTCCAGTGCTTTTTATCTGGATGTGCTGCCACAAGTTAGGATGTGCCATGACTTCTGTCCTGCCTTACCCTCACCATGACCACTCACCCTCTCTCATGTATTTCTTTCCCCACCCTTGATACTTTGTAAACCCTGGTACTTCTCCGTACCCCGGGGAAATCATCCAGGGGTTCACATCATAACTACCAAAGGGGGAAAAATTAAACTGGATCCCAGTGGCAGAATTTAACTCTAATTCAATTGGTCACTTACATTTAAAGTTGGACAAGTCACTGAAAATTCATGAGATGTTGTAGACTTCACTTATAGTTTATGATAGAATGATGTGTTTTCAGTTTTATGTCACATAGTAGGCACTTGCTTTTTTTTTTTTTAACTGATTAAGTCAATTTATTAAAATAGTTGACTTAAGCATCTGCAATAGTGACTTCAACCTCCACTCCTGGCTCAGTACTGATGGAAGTAATTTGTCTAACAATCTCGGAAGGACTGGGTAAATGGTCACTTGTGGGTTCTTGGAAATGGTCCTGTGTCTTAGAACCTTCACTGTACCTGGCTTTCTTTTGGGTCACCAACCAGCTCCCAAATCATGACATGGAGCCTTATTAGTTATGAATGCTTAGCCTAGCGTAGGCTTAATTCTGGCTAGCTCTTTTAAATTAACCTGTTTTCTTTATCTACCTTGTGCCTTGGGGCTTGTTACTTTTCTTTCCTTCCATTTGTCTGTTTTACTTTCCTTCTTATTCTCTGTCTGGTGGCTGCCTGGCTGGTTGGCCCCAGGCGTCCCCCTCATTCCCCTCTCTTTCTCTTGTTCTCTGCAGCCTGGATTCCTCCTCCTATTTATTCTCTCTGCCCGCCAGCCCCACCTACCCCTTTCCTGCCTAGCTATTGGCTGTTCAGCTTTTTATTAGACTAATCAGATGCCTTAGGCAGACAAGGTGAAACAAATGCAACACATCTTTAAATAATTAAACACACAACCTTCCATTGTTAAATAAATGCAACATAAACAAATGTAAACACCTTTACACAGTTAAAGTAATATTCCACAGCATAAACAAATGTAACACATCTTTGCCTAGTTAAAATAACATTCCACAGCTCTTCCCCACAAGGTGGTTTTCTGGTAGTGTTTCTCAGGTCTGGTTAGGCATGTGCACTGATTTCTTTCACTTTCAGGTTCTTTTCCTTTGTGCCTCTGATCAAGTTGGCTCACAGCTTCTCTAGGACTTCACGTTGAGGCTGGTGAGGTTCCGTGGGCATCTTTCCAGTATCTTTAAAATCCGTGGCTGTGGCTCAGCTTCCTGACTGACTTGTTGCTCAGCAGGAATGAACATCGGTGAGTCAGGATGAGCAGAGGGAACAGACCTCTGCTGCACACACCACCACTTCTCCTAGGCACTTGTTTTTAATGTTGATTATTATTTCCTTTCATGTTATAGTGTCACATAATTACTTTCAAATGTTATACTGTTATATCATTTCCCTTTTTATAACAATGATACACTGTAGAAATGCTCAGCCCTTGGGAGACATTGTGTTCACATGTGTGCAGCAAGTGTTTACTTTGCTGACATGTCCTCAAATCAAGGGTTCATGTTCTAACACTTTCATATTAAGCTCATTACTTATAGGTTTACCTGGATAAACCTAAATCTCGTGTGTGTGTGTGTGTGTGTGTGTGTGTGTGTGTGTGTGTGTGTGTGTAGTCAGAGGTCAGTGTTAGGGTCTTCCCCTTAGTCTACACCTTTTTCCGTCCCTCCCTCCGTCCCTCCGTCCCTCCCTCCTTCCCTCTCTCCCTGCCTCTTCATTCAGTTCTGTGTGTGTGTGTGTGTGTGTGTGTGTGTGTGTGTGTGTGTGTGCTCCCACCATGCCTGCAGTGCTCACCGAGACCACAAGAGGGTATTGGATCCCCTGAGACAGTTACAGATGGTTCTGAACTGCCATGTGGGGTCTGGGAATTGATCTCTGCAAGACCAACAAGTGCTCTTTACGGCTCAGCCATCTGTCCAACCACTCCATATTTTGAGACTTTGACTCTCACTGAACCTGGAGCTAGACATTGGGATGGATACGCCAGGTAGCAAATCCCTGGGATTCCTCTGTCTCCATCCATCCTGGCATTGGGGCTACAGGCATATGCCACTATACGTGGATTTTACATGAATGCTAGGGATCTGCACTCAGGTCCTCAAGCTGGAGCAGCAAGGTACCTACTATAGCCTGTTACAGACTATTTATATTTATTAATAGTAAGCATTAACTGTTTTGATCAGCTAAATCTCAAGACTGTTGACTTATTATAGGTTGAAATATTTCTTTTCTAAAATGCTTGGGACTAGATGTGTTTAAATTTTGGATGTTTTTAAAATTTTGGGATACATCCCTATATATATTGACATATCTTGTGACTAGGGCTCAAACAAAAGGCTTTTTTATGTTCTACATATACCTTATACACAAAGCCTAAAATAATGTGCTTATGCTTTGACCAGGGCCTGTCCCATAAAGTGTCATGTCAGCATCAAAACATTTTATGTTTTTAGCCAGGTGGTGGTGGCGGCGGTGGTAGCGGCAGTGCATACCTTTAATCCCAGCACTCGGGAGGCAGAGCCAGGTGGATCTCTGTGAGTTCGAGGCCAGCCTGGTCTACAAGAGACAGACTTCAAAGCTACATAGAGAAACCCTGTCTCGAGGGGGGATATATATATAATTTAGGGTTTATAGACTTTATATTTTCTCAAAGATAGATGTTGATTTTGGGAATGAAACAGTGATATGGTAGAGTTGTATAATTGAATTGTGAACTAACTGGAGCTAATGTTTAATGCTTGCTGTCTTATATTTTCATCTCCAGTTGGCAAGCTTTAGCTAAAGATTGCTCTAACTCACAGCATTGTGTATCTTTTGGAGCATCACAGATACATGAGTCACTCCAAGCCTGTTGTCTAGAAATGCGGAACTGTTCGTGCTGTTGTTTGACTTGGTGTTTATGTCTCTGTCCTGAAAGCTTTACTGTATGCATGGGTGTTAGCGGGCGGATCTCAAAAAGAAGAAATAACTAGTCTTGCTTCCCAGTGAGCACTTTTATTAGCCAGAGTTGGAATGGATTGAGAAAGTACAGTGTGTGGTGAAAAGGAGCAGAGAGGTGCTGTAGCCAGGTCTGGGGATGTGGTTTGGAAGTCAGTTGTAGCTAGGCCTGCTTAGTGAGGGACAGAAGTGGCCAGATCACACTGGAGGAGAGCCCTGGTGGGAGGCGTGGGAAACACACCAAATGCTCTTCTTCCATCCCCATGGGCTAACACCTTTTTACAGGAGGAAAACATAATTGAAGGAATCATAACTTTTTTGCTTGAGGTGAGTTGATGGTCCTTCTGGAAACTAACAATTATAGGGAATTGGATGGGCCTTAAAAGGTTAGCTCACTTGGGGAATAAATAAAAGACTTTAAGATGAAAAAGTCAACATTAAAAAAAAAGAAATCTTTCTATGTCAGTCAACATGCCCACAACATTTACACATCACTTCCAATGCACTTTTGTGTGATTACAGCCAGCTGTAGTCATGCCTTACTTGACAGCTGAGGTTCTCTGATTAGGATCATTTCAAAGGAAGCTAAAGCAAGTATTTCATGCTTAAGCTTTTGCACATAGCTTTATTTCTTTGGAATACAGATCTTTAGAATGAATTTGTTCTTCAGACATTTCCGTACATATTCCAGCGCTGGGGCAAAGCTCTGCGGAAGCCCTTCCCATTGTCCCTGCGTGAAGAGTGCTGGGACAGCAGAGCCAGTGTGCTAGCTCCTCCTGCACTGCAGTTCTCCTCCTCCTAAAGCACTGGCCAGCGAGGGCCCTGTTGTTTACAAACACTGCACACTCAGGCACCCAAAGGATGAGAGCTAATCGGAAGAAAAGACAGCTTTTTTAAATTATGAAATATCTCATTGTGCCATTGCTCCCAAAGCAAGGCTTCTTTACACACTTTTTCCTTCCATTGCCTCACTGCAGCCTATCTGTCTAGCCATGTAACTGATACTTTGAAGTTTGTTTACTTACTTAAATTTTAAAGATTTATTTTTTAAAATTAATTTGTATGTCTCTCTGTGTGTATGTGACATATGTGTGATGGTACCCATGGAGGCCAGAGGGGGCATTGGATCCTCTGGAGTTGGACTTATAGGTAGTGTCGATCAGCTTAGTGTGGGTGTTGGGATGTGATGAGTTGGCTCATTGGGTAGGTAAAGGTGCTTGCTGTCAAGCTTGACAACCTGAGTTAGATCTTCAGGTCCCACAGAGTAGAAAGAAAGATCCAATTCCTGCAGTTTGTTCTCTGGCTTCCACATGCGCATTGAGGTACATTTGTACATGTATCCACATATCCTGTTGCTTAATGAAAATTACATTTTATTCTTATATTTAAGTCTATTATTAGGTATGTTTTATAAGATATATGTTAATTTCGGCTTTTTTTCCCCTTTTCGATAGACTTTTGAGGATAGCAAAATAGTTTAATTTTGATGAAGTCCAGAAGTTCAACCTGTCAAATTTTTTGTTTGTTTTTCAAGATAGAGTATTTCTGTGTAGCCTTGGCTATCCTGGAACTCACTCGATACACCAGGCTGGCCTGCCTCTGCCTCCCAAGTGCTGGGATTAAAGGTGAGCACTGCTGACACCACCACCACCCAGCTGAAATTTTATAGTTTTAGTAAGAGTAATTAAGTCTGTCATTTAGTGCTTAAAGAATTGATATTTAAGCTTTAATTTCACTTCTGGGTTTCCTCTCTAATGGTCTACTTTTCTCACACCTGCTTAATCTTGCTTGCAGGTTTTAGTTCCTCATGAATATGTTTCTAGGCTTGGCTATGTCTCCTTAGTCATGGCAAGCGTGGTGTTGCCTAGTTGTGTGAGGATAAGTCAGTCTTTACCGTCTGTCCTAACTGCTGGTTTGTTGTGCTCCTTTGTTCCTCTGCTGTTCAGTTTCCACTACAAATCCTAGTTTCCAGGGGCTTTTCTGTGTGAATTCACCGAGGCCCAGATTGATTGTGCGTATTTTCAAAGATTTGCATTTGCTACTGTTGACTCCCGTAGACAGGGCTAGTTGGGGTCAGTTTGAGGGTTGTTTGTTCATTTGTTTGTTTTTTTCTGACCACTCAGGTAGCATGAATTTAGCCTGCAAACTGGAGAGCTGACTTAGGGCTCTGGATGCTCATCAGTGATGTCTGGGACAAGGTTTGAGACAGTGTTTTCACTGTGATCTTGGACACAGGACATAATGAATTAATTTCTATTTTACCATTATACCAAGGGCTTACCCTTTGGGGCCTCAGCTTTCTAGGGGGAGAAATCTCTAGTTAGCACCTTTGATGGACCTCAGATTTTGTTTATTTGTTGGGGTTTGTGAATCTCTGGGAAGCCATGAAGCTAGAACATGAAATTCATTCAGTTCAGCACCTGCTCTCAGCCACAAGCTTCAGGAAGAGGCCTTCCTGCATGTACTTCATCTCTTCAATGTGAGACTTTCTTTCATGCTGACCCATAGATGGTGGATTTGTTTATGACTTTTAGTTGTAAGTAGCAGGTTAACACAGGTGTGTAATCTTTCATACTGCCCAGAGAGAAAAGTCATAGCTTTTGTTCTCTGGCAATTTCAAATTTTTTCATTTCATAATTATGTTCAAATAAAAGTTGTTTTTTTAAACTCAGAAAAATGCAAAGGAAAACAAAACTATTTTGTAATCTATTACTCAGAGATTGGCATTCATATTCTACTAGATTTTTCTAGCTGTTTTATTTACATACTTGCTCATGCTACAAGTATTTTCAGGAGGGAGCCCCTCCACCAAATCCCAGTCATTATTAACATGTCTGAATGAATTCAGGGTCATCCCTGGCTGAATAATGGGTGCCCAGCAGAGCTTTTCAGTCTTTTTTGGTCATTAGAACCACCTCATCTTAGCAATTGAAATGTTCTTTACCACAATCACCAGAGCTCCATGGTTGATGAGTTAGTTCTAGGGCAGGTCTGCTTCCCTCCAGAAAACACTAGTGTAGGAATTGGAAGTTGTCCTTACCTCTTTTTCTTGGTGTTCCTTTCCTGTTCCAGTCTTAGTAGCTTGATCCCTTTAAGCAATGGCCTCAGAATTTACAGGGATAGGAAAATTTTAAAAAATGTGTTTAGGAAGTAGGGGTGGTTGTAATCTGGAGCTTGGGCCCTCTGGGTGGATCAAATATAATCACTGGTCTTTTATGAGGTATTTCCAAGAATTTTTTCTCTTTGCTTGTTTGCTTAGATTCCACCCACTAGGAAACTTGGTGTGTCCTCCATTGGGCCAGTTGTGACCCATTTAGGGATCAGGCTTCCAACTGCTTTTACTGGGTCATTTTGTGTCTCATGACCCTTAGACAGAATCTCTTGAAAGCCTAACATACATACTTTTCCATCCAAGCCCATTTTATTCCATCATTCTTGCTTGTCTCCTCTCAAAGGAGGGAGGGCCTCTAACATTTCCTGAGCACAACTCTTGTTTCTTTTTTGAGTCCGTCTCTCATAAACTTGTACTAGCAGTAATCTGTTTCTTCTTCATCTTGCCCTCTCTGCCATATTTTTCTTCCTTTGTCCTTGGAGGAGTGGTCAGCTTCTTCAAAGCATGTTTATAAAGGTCTCCATAGTCCAGGGAACATAGATGACTCTCCTTACTGTCCACATGAAGACCTCTGTCATGACATGCATTGAGTGTGATGCCCTTCCCCTTGAGATGTTGATGTAACGAAAGCTGCAGCATTTCATCCTCCTTCCTAAAGACAGTTCCTCTCTTTAACACCCCAGACACAGCCATGTTTTAGGACAAATGTTTCTGATTGCTTTGTAGCTTTTATCCTAACAAACACATCTCATGATAGGTCAGGACATGTCACTCAGCACCCAGGCTCACAGACACAGTTCTGTGTGCTATAAAGGAGAACAGTAAATAACATCAAGAACTTTCTATTGAGAACAGTGGTTCTCAACCTGTGGGCCGTGACCCCCTTGGGAGTCACATATCAGATATCCTGCACATCAGAAACTTACATTGCAATTCATAACGATAGCAAAATTACACTTATGAAGTAGCAATGAAATAATTTTATAGTTGGGGGTCACCACACATAAGCTGTATTAAAGGGTCACAGCATTAAGAAGGTTGAAAACCACCGATCTAGAAGGTTTTATTCTAGAGGGGAAAACGTACATATAAATATGCATGGATACACACACACACACACACACACACACACACACACACACACACACACCAGTGCATGAATTAGTCATATATTCCACATGGAGAATTAAAAGCAAGGGAAGAGTATAGAGAGGGGCAAAAAGTACAGGCTTCAGGTGGAGGAGATGCTCTCTTGGTGATCTTCAGAAAGCCACCTACGCTGAGGGAAGGCATGTATGAATGTATCTGTTCTAATTTGGCCATATTATATGAGCTCTCTAGAGCCATGTTTTACATAATATAGATTACAGTCCATTGGTGAAAGCTAAAAACCATTTTAGTTGAAAAGAACAGAAAATGTGTATCTTATGCAGTAGGCCAAATACCATCTCATGACGCCTTAGCTTTCATGTATGATTAGATGCAAGCTGGGTTGTGATATGCAGTGCGTTTGTTATTTTTACTGGCACAGTGAGACAAGTTTGAGAATCACTGCTGTATGGAATCCAGCAGCCCTTTAAAACCTTGTAAACCTGGAAGGCTGCTAAGAGGAAAGTTGGCCCGCAGCACTCTTTAATGAGCAGGTGGGAAGGTGTTAGAAAGAGAGTTTGGGCTGCTTTATAAAATGACAAAAGATGCTCGCTGTGAAAGCAACAGGTCAGCAGTTCACAAAACACAATGTATAATGCCAAGGCAGCGAGACTGCACCTGTGCCACCACAAACTTGCGACCCTTTCCAAGGGTTCCTGGGAATTTAAATTAGCCATAGAATTGTCTCCGTAAGATCCCTCATGTCAGAACACTTCCTAAACACGTTGGTTAGCGACACGTCAGGGTTTATTGTGATTTCATTGCAAGAGAAAAGGCTTCTTGTAGACCAACTGAGATGAACTCTTGGGAGTAGGATTTTATTCAAAAGAGAATATAAAATTGTTATTGTAGAAAACCAAAACTGTTTGGGTGATTGGCTCGTGGAACAAGTCTATGTCCTTTAAAATGTATCAGGTAATTGCTTTAAGCAGAGTATTAAGAGTGCTGTAATTTTTTTTTTTTTTTGTAAAAGAGTTTGAATTTCCTGTGCTTAAAATAAGATTGGAACACATTTTCTTTTACATTCAAACATTTTCTTTTGACATCTGCTAGCGTTTAGTATCTGATTTAGCTCTTATGTATGTAATCATGCTGTTTTATATGCAAATATTCCATCATGTTCTGAATAGACTACATTGGCTTCCAGGGCTTTGCCACTAGGAAGAAAAAAAAAAATAGAAACTAGAAGTGAAAACCAATTTACATGTACTGACTGCAGACTTCCTGCCAAGCATGACTTTTACAAAGACATAAACAGAGCTGAAAAAAGTATAAGTAGCCAAGATGTGTGTAAGAGGGGATATCAAAAATTGCTCTTAGAGACTAAGGCTTAAGGCCCAGATGCTTTTACTTTTGCTCTCCTATGTGCTAAGTGTAACATAAAAGGCTTTAATGATTATCTTGAGGGAGAGAGAGTACTCTGCAGATCCCACTGCGTGTAGGTAATTCTGATGGCTGTAAGCCTCACCGATGGCCAAGACAAAGTAGGATTGCTCACCTCTCCTCAGATTTGGGAACTACATGACTTTAGGCTGCAGATAGGAGTGAGTATCACAAAAGAAGACAGGATTGCAATTACAATAGGATGAACTCTTTAAGATAAGAACGTTTTTGTGTCTTATTTCATTGTCTTGTGCAGATGAAACGTTCCGATGTTCTGGGTGGATTTATGAATAACAGTGTGAAAGCACAGTGTGTTACTGAGGTGTTGTGGGAACTGGAGAAAACGGCTGTTACTTTGCTGTTCTGAGAATGACTATTGGGTGAGCTCCTGTCAGACATACTGCAGTAATCTCTGAAGTCATCGTGCTTTAGAAATTGAACACCAGACTTAGCAGACACTTCCTCTCTTTGCCACACTCTTTAACAGTCTGTCTAGACCCTGTGGACAAACTAGAGGTGTGACTATGTGGCTTCCCAAGGAATGCTGATTAAGGACTGGTGTGAGGGCTGCAGTGCCTTGCCACATCCATGGGGCCGGTTATTGTAGTCAGATATGGAGGCATGCTTTTCAAATCTATGGACACTGAGATCAACTGGAGTCAATACTTGAAAATTTGAAAGGCCGTAGATTTTAGATACAGTCTTAGTGTGTGAACTATCATTTGGATAAATGACTTTTGCAGTGTGAAAGGGTATTTGGTGCAGATTTGGTGAGATAATTTCTAAGGTTTCTTTGATTTCTGATTGTGGGCAATTCTTTCAAACACCATAAACCATCTGAACTTTCTCCTCTTGCTTTAGTTGAAAGAAATTTGCTTTCTAACAAACTACTGAACTTTGCTGTACAACCGAGGTGTATTTGGCTGTGTAAAACCCATGATGCTGTTTCCTGTGAGGAAACATGGTTGCCTTCCTTCTTTCTCATTACTCATTACCCTTCCCTGCTTTCCATGGAGCTTTCTCTGTAATTAAGGACATCTCATGACGTCACTTTATCTTAGGCTGGGCTCAAACTTGTGATCCTCTTGCGTTAGCCCTCCTAATGCTGAGACCACAGGCATGCACTACCATGCCTGGTATGCAATCGTCTTGGGTCTTGGGATGGCCTCCATTGTTTTATGGGTCTCAACATGGTCATTATAAGTCATGACAAGTTAAGGTGATGTGGTATTTCAATTCTGTGTTTTTCTGTAGTCATAGCCTGGGAAGATGTAAGACACTACAGAGTTTTGTTTCCTTTGACATCTCAGCATTCTCTCCATTCCCATACTTGCCATAAACACTGGCCTCTTAATAAGGCTTCTTGTTGGAATATTTGTGCTATTTAGTCAATTTAAAAATAAATCTATGTTCCTTTTGTTGAAGGGCCAGGATGCTTTTAAACATATGTAGCTAAATAGACTGCTTAGCAAAGTAGAGTGGGAAAGGAGGCATAAGGAATAAATAGTAAGAGTTTTTTCAAAATAATGTTTAGATTTTAATTCAGTTTGACAGTTTTTGATCAAAATAAACTGTGTTTTATCAGTTTTGTAGCCCATGTGTTTTTTTTGTGTCTTGAAGTCCAGTTTAAGTATCTGCAGGAGTTGCTCCAGCCCACCCTTGACTGCATCCCTTCTGGAGATCTTGGTTTATTGACTTAGATTAGAACTGGCCTGGAGCCCGGGGATGGTCACTTTGCATCTTAAGGTTTCTGGTTACAAATCTGCTTTTGTTGCCAGTTCCAATATAGATTCTTGATTGTTTTTGTTAGTTTTATTGTAAGTTCTTGCCAAAGATACAGGGTAGTGTAACCAAAACCGATGTTCTATTTAGACAAGTGTACATGCTGTAACAGAATGTGGATGTCAATTGAACAGCAAAGTGTTCAACATGACTATAGTAAGTGATGAACTTGGAGTTTTGTTTCTGATAACCTTTAGGTTATAGAAGAAATAGTGCTCATTTTCAACAATTATTTTATAGTATTCTCTGCATTCTCAGAAATAGAAGAGTGATATTCTTGGTAGTGCTGGGAACCATATTCTAGGAGATGGAGAGCCTGTCTTTCAGGACTTTTAACAGCCATTCCATAGAGCCCAGTGCAGTCCGTGCTGGGTTCTGTGACTGAGGGAACACAGGCATGTAGAGCAGGGGGCAGATGCAGAGAGTAGCTTTAGCTGTTTGCTCATAGCTCCTCTGTGAACCCCGTGTGAGGGTCAGTGGTAAATAATGGAGCCATTTCTACCTTGAGATAAGCTCTTAGCCTGTTCTCGTTCATGTTGTATTCTTTTCTGTGACACTGGACACCTTGCAGTTTCCAATCACTTTTGAAGAAGAAGTGTTCCATTGATCGTTTAGAAACATATAGGTTGTTTCATAGTGCTTCTGTCTGGGTCACACTGAGTCACTAGGTTCTTTCTGTTTGCAGCTCGTGTTAGAATAATTTGAATTTGCAGGAATCGTTTGCTAAGATCTTTTTCATTTAGCCATAGGATTTCTAGGTTTAGGGAACAGAAACTCAGAGTTGAAAATAGGAGCTCTTGAATCCACCTTATTTATGGTTTTTGGTGTGGTATGGTGGGTTTTGATTCTAATGGGTTTTATGTGGCTAAATCTTTGTATTAGGTACTCCTAACTTAGTGAAATACCACTTTTAAGTTCCCCACATCCGCACATTTCTAAGGTTACACCCAACTTAATTCCCATTACTTTCTGCTTCATGGCACTTGCATATTGAAGGAACCCTAACATTTGGGTTCACATTATGATAATGAGGTTTCCGGATTAAAGGTGTCACAGGTCTAGTTGCAGAAGAAAGTTCAGAAGCTCTTGTAAAGCTTGCCTGATTGGTGGGTTGAGGTGCTTTTATTTATTCACTACTCATGCAGCGTTAATCCGCATTTCATCAGGTACCTACAGTGCTGTAACTCTAGACGGCAGTGACCTTGGGTCTTGATTGACTTCAGCTCCGTTTTCTTTATTAATGTGCCATGAAAGAGGTACATGAAAGATAGCCAACATCAAAGCTCCTTTTAAAGAAAAATGGTTGATAGGAATTCCCCGTATTTAACATTGTCTGTCAAGTGTTTCAGCTGGTTTGCATCCTTTTACAAGCTATTGCTTGCTGCATTAAAGAACATTTCAAACAGTTGTTTTAAGTGTTCAGGGGGTGAGGTGGGGGGGGGGTGGTAGGGATGGTGGTGGTGGTGCTGGTGGAGATGGTGGAGATGGGGACAGTCCTGAATCAGGAGAGTAAAGGGGAGGCTAAGAGCATCCTTTTCCAGCTGTGCTTCTCCCAGTCTGATTTTATGTTTTCCACTGTGTGATTCTGTAGAGCAAGCAAGTAACTTGGTTAGCAGAAGGTTGAAAGGGTGGCCCAAGAAAGTCCTCAGACTTATGTGACAATAAATAAGATACTGTCAGGAGTTGTTGGAACAGTTGAACTTCACAGAGTGTAATGTTTATTCTTGACTGCTTCATGGGAAACAGAATCTGAAGGACAGAAGAAGTGGGATCCAGAGAAGGCTGGCATGCATGTTGTGGGCTGTGTCTCCCATAGGTACATCATTTAGAGGCTGGAGTCCCCTGGGAGTCAAGTGTCCGAGGGTAGAACTTCTTGTAGCTAAGTTTTGAGCTGGTTCTTGTTTTTGTTTTGTTTCAGTTTACAACTGTTGATGGCTTTTTTGTCCCTACCTAAGGAGTCATGTAAAAGCTGTTTACTTCTAAGGCTCCCCACTTTCCCAGGATTTATACCCTCGTCTTCACTGTTGCCTTTCTTCATCCAAAGAGTAGAAAATAGACATTACGGCCTATTTTAGAAAGTGAAATGTATTTGCCTTCAGACTTTTATTTTGAACATACCAACATAATGCTGACTTGTAAAAGTCATTCACAATCTATTATAATAATATCTCTTGTTAACAATGTGTATTTGTATGTAAGTAAGATACTGCAAAATTGGTACATATAAATAAACATTTAAAAGATGTATTTATTTTATGTGCCTATAGGAGTTTATATATACCATGTGCACGCAGATGCCAGAGAAGGCTGGGAGAAGGTATCAGATCCCCTGGAAGTGGGTTACAAGAGATTGTGGGCTGCCGGATGGTCCTGGGAACTGAACTCAAGTCCTCTGAAAGCCTTCCGAACTGCAGAGCCATTTCTCTAGCCCCCAAATTTCTTTCTTTCTTTCTTTCTTTCTTTCTTTCTTTCTTTCTTTCTCTCTCTCTTTCTTTTTTTTTTTTTTTTTTTTTTTTGGTTTTTCGTGACAGGTTTTCTCTGTGTAGCTTTGCGCCTTTCCTGGAACTCTCTTTGGAGACCAGGCCGGCCTCGAACTCACAGAGATCCACCTGGCTCTGCCTCCCGAGTGCTGAGATTAAAGGCGTGTGCCACCACCGCCCGGAAATTTTCTATATTTTTATATTCTATAATTTTATGTGCACTTATCTGCTTATTTTTTTCATGTGTGATGTGAAAATAAATTTCAATCAAGACCTAGTCTTTGCAGCTTATTGAACCAAAGATTTTGGCTTATAGAATATAAGACATCCACACTTGAATGACATAGAGGAGTTTAATAATCACCTTTTCCAGAAAAGCTGATTATTTTTGACCATCTGTAATGATCAACACAAAATGAACACTGAGGTCTCTTTTTGGGTTTTATGAAAGGGGATAGCCTAGTCTAACAAGCATATGTGCAGTTTATTTGCCATCAAAAACTCTGATGAAGAAAGGCAAGTGGGAGAGGTACACCCTGCTCACTTGCCAGTAAAGGAGGTGTAGAAGTTGTTGGCGTCATTGCCATCTTCTATATGTGGCTCTTTGTCTGTCTTGAAAAGAGTGGCTTCTGGGGTCAGAAAAGACGCATGCTGAGGTTAGCTAGCAGGATGGAGGCTGAAGGCTGAGCTTTTTCTATCTGTTCCCATTGCCCTTCAACCCCTGTACCTCTAGCTAATAGTATAGGATATATTGTTCTTTTGTTTTTTGAGACAGGGTCTCAGTGTGTAGGCTGGCCTCAAACATGATTGTATTGCTTCATCCTCCAGAGTGTTTTATTATAGTTGTGCCCCATCATGCCCCACGAGAAGTTTTGACTTATAGACAATGAATCCGTGAAAGTATTTTTTTTTTTTTTTGGTTACTGTTTATTTATTTAAGATTTTGGATTTTTTGTGTATTCTACCTTATTGGTGATCAACATAGTTAAAGCACATAAAGTCATCCTAGTGTTAGGTATGTTGTTTTTCAAACATATTAATTACAAAATTATTCTAGATTGGCAGGGTTATAATAACTATGGACTAGGAAGTGATATTTCTTAGCTGCTTGATGGTAAGCGACTTGAACTTGCAAATGAGCCATCGGCTTAGCAGTTATCAGTGTATTTCTGGCAGATCCGTATGTCCACTTAGTGTCTTAGCTGCGTTTCTCTACACTGTTATTGAATAGCTGACAGGCATCCTAAGGAGGAAGAGTTATTTTAACTCTGGTTTGAGGGGGGAGGGTCCACTGTGGCAGTTGGAAGGCGTGGAGGCTGGAATGCAAGGTGACTGGTAATGAGGAGTCCACAGTCAGGAGGGAGAGATGAATGCTCATGTTCATCTGGCTTCCTCCTTTCCCCTGCTATCCAGTTGTGGATTCGTTTCCCGCTGCTGCCCACATGCCTGTGGGTCAGTCCTCCTCAGCTACCCCCTCCCTGACCCTCACAGGCTCACCATGTCATTGCCTACAGTGCTGCAGAATCGAGTCAAGTGCACAACCGAAACTGGCCAGTGCCGTTAGTTGTTTTGTTCGCCTAAAATTAGTACAGTTCTTTAAAGCATTTTATTTCTCCCTTCAGCTTGTGATTTTCATGAGCCTAAGGACCACAGAGGACCACAAGAAGTTTGATAGGCCTCCCTCATGCATTGTAGGTTTGAGTTAGGCATTTCAGCATTTTGAAACGGCACTGCTGCGTTCATTGGAATTGTCATTTTCCATTGGGTATTTTAAGTCACTTTCAGTAATGTGTTTAAGGTGCTTCGGTATTGCCAGAACTTGGTGTTCTGTAAATGCAGAGAAGCCTTTGTAATGTCTTCAGTAACAGGAAACACTTAGGGCTCCATCCCCAACTGAAGCATGGCTTCGAAATGTAGCATTCAGTGCCTTTCTTCTCTTCAGCCTCCTGGGCGGCTTTTCAGTTGGCATTCACTGCTTATTCAAGACAAAGTCAGACACCTGTTGTCTTGTCTCTTCTCCATTTTGGGGTTCTGTACCTGCCAAGCCTTTTGAGACCGTCTTCTGTCTACTTTCACTAGGAAATGCTAGTTTTAGATGATTTATACTTCAGTGGGAGACACAATAAGTAAACTTTGAACCAAAGTGTTTTTTGATTTTGAAGAGTTTAGCTGGGAACAGAAAGACCCTTCATGTTTCCCATCTTTCCTGCAGATGTCTCTCTCTCTCTCTCTCTCTCTCTCTCTCTCTCTCTCTCTCTCTCTCTCTCAATTATTCCTTTGCTATTCTGCATGGTGGCTCCTTTTTACAGATAGAACCCTATTGTATATACTATTCTGGGACTTGCTTTTTCCTCATAAAGATTATCTCAGGGACACGTACTCAACTTTTCAGATCAGGGATTGACATTTTTCTCATTCCTGAATCTTGGCAAGGAGACCCCAGGAGTAGGTAAAGACAGCTGGCCTGCGGCTCTCTCAGGACCGCACTGGGCTTTCAGGTTTGATTTGCTCCTACACATCTTCCTTTATGTTCCTGTCTCCCCCACTTTCTCTTGGTTTACCTTTCCTTAGTGAGAGCTGACAGGTTTGTGCTCAGTGGGGAATGTGAAATGCATTTGTCTTTTTGAATTCCCTATCTTCCTGGAAGTTTGCCTTTTTGGCATTTTATAGAAGTGAAGTTATTTCCTTTGAATTCTCGTCTAAAGTTGAGTGCTCAAGATCATACTGTAGTGTGACCATGGTTTTCACCTTTGTTAGGACATTCAGGAACCTTTGGATTAGAATAGACAGTTGCCTTCTCTTTTGACTATCAAAATTCATCTGCTCATCAATTAAGCAAATACTTATTGAGACCTCAGTCTGTGTGCTAGGTTCGGTGGAAGTGAAGGTTGATCAAATCATGTCGAGTGAGTGCCCACGGGACTTCAGCCCAGCAGCAGCTCCTGAGATCTAACTTCCTGGTTCCCTACCCCTGTGCCGTCCTCTGAGACAGCATTGCTCTGCAGCTCAGCTGGCCTCCTTCCGAGCTGTGTGACTTGTCGTGTTAGCACGTGTCCTGTGCACTCTTCACCTCTCTCTCACGGTTAAAGTCAGCACATGTCAAGCACTTCCCTTGGCCCTCCTGTGCGGATTTCCTTTTCTTCATAATCTTTGCTCTGCTGCCATTTATCACTTGACCTCTGACTCTCTTCATCTACAAAGTGGAAATAATAAGATTATCTATTTTGTAGGGTTTTGTTGTTGTTTTTGTTTTTGAAGATTAAATTGAGTAAGGCACTAAAAATACTCAGAATTGTTCTTGGTATGTAGTGTGTAATCAATAACCATGAGTTGCTATTATTTTTATTAAATGTATAGTGTGTTTATTGTTCCCACTGTTTCCTCCTTGGAGTTATCTTCTTTCATCCTCGACCTATCACAGCCTGTCCAGAGTCCTCAGAGCCTCTTACACATTCCATCCCCTATGAAACCCTCCTAGGTATTTCCTGGTGCAGTTAACCTCCCCCAACACTTTTGTCTGTACTTCTGCTGATACACTTCATGTCTAATGTTCGTTATACTTATACCTGTTATGTAACTGTTACATGAGAGATAATTTATAACAGTGGGTCATTTTGATTCATTCTGTCAGACTAGTAACTGCTTTGCCCAACTTGACAAGTCTTTCATTTGAATTCATTTAAACTACCTCCCTCTTTTGCCTGCATATATTCTCTGTCTCTCTCTCTCTCTCTCTCTCTCTCTCTCTCTCTCACACACATACACACACACACACACACACACACACACACACACACACACACACACACCCTTTTAGTAAAGACATCCTCAGAGGGCTATGATGGATACAAAACACAGGTATGCTTTCTAAGTTAAAACCTTGTATTGTTTACATATTTTGAAATATCTTTGAAAATGTCATAGAGGGGCTGAGGAAGGTAGCCCAGCTGGTAAAGTGCCTGCCTAGCATGCGTAAGGTTCGGGGTTTGACTCTCCAATACCACATAAACTGGGTGTGGTGGCACACACCTGAGGCTCATCACTGGGGAGATGGAAGTGGGAAGGCTAGAAGTTCATAGTCATTTTCATCTACAGAACTGAGGTCAGCCTGAGTTACTCAGTATCCTGTCTTAAATCACCAAAACAAAGGAAGCAGTGGTGTTTAATGGACTGGGTGCCCAATAGTTGGTTTAAGACAAAACACTATCAGCCCATTGAGAGCCCCTTGTCTGTCTTCCTTCACATTTCCCATCTCTCCTGCAGTGACCTCCCTCTCTTGAGTTCTGTGCTCATGGTTCCTTTGCTGTTTTGCAATTTAATGGCTCCTTTTTACAAGTAGAACCCTGTTCCATGTGCTATTCTGGGACTTGCATTTTCTGGGTGAAGATTATCTTGCATTTGTTTTGATAAATGCCTGTGTCTGTGATTTCTTCACTTTCGGTATTGCCTGCATAACTCTGTGTATTTTTCTATTTATTTCTATTTTATGGAGATTTGAGTTATGTTTTTTGAAGGCCTAAGTTATTTATTTTCTAAATAATAGTTTATTGAGATAAAACTTTATAGTTCTTCCATTTGAAGTGTACAATTCAATATACTTACACTTGAAATATGCAATTCAGTAATTTTTAATATATTCACATATAATGTAGTTGGCACAACTGTTGATTTAGAAAGCATTTTGATCACCCTAAAAAGAGCCCTTGTATCCTTTGCCATCACCCCTCCTGATCCCTGTCACTTCCTCCTGTCCCCAAGCAGCTGCTGTTGAGGTTTGGGTGAATTAAAGCTCTATTTCCCTGGGTGAGACATCCTTAGCTCCTTAGAGGCATGCCCTTCCCTCCTCTCTTTCCTGATTCACTGCAGGCTCTGTGAGCATGGCGTATCTCTCAATTTATTTAGATCCACTGTAATTTAGTTTAATAATGCCTGTTAGTTTCAGAGTATGAGTTTTTCACTTCTTATATTAAAGTTATTCCTGAACATTTTACTATTTTTGCTGCTGTTGTAAATTAGTTTTTTAATTTTGTTTTCGGATTGTTCTTTGCAAGTATGTGGAAATACGGTTGGTCTTATATTTATAATGGATTATTTATCTTGCAGCCTTGCTGAACGTATGTTATGTGGTTTTTGATTCCTTTAGATTTCCTATTTCTAAAAATTTGATTTTTTTTTTTTTGCATGTGTATACATGTGAGTATGTGTGTATTTGGGGCTCCTTTGAATGTGCATGGGCACATGTGTATGCATAACTGTGTGGAGGCCACAGCTCTCTCAGATTTTCTTCTGACTCATCAAACACTGTTGTTGTTGGAGCTATAAGATCAAGAATGTAATGTAAATGTGTTCACTATACTTAAGGAAAGAAGAGTGTGAATGACTTCATCTTTGGGGACACATGAAATCGTACTTAATCAAGTATACCTTTTGTAGTCCTAAAACGCCAGTACTTGCAAGCATCACAACCCAGATAAATTCTTTGTCTCTTTAAAATTTTCCAGTCTGCTGCCACCTCCTCTTCCTCTCCCACCCGGAGGTGGATAAAGCCAAATCTACTGATTCTTCTTGAGACAAAAGATACAATGCTACCTAAAATTTTAAGAGCTCACTCTTACTGTTTGTAACTTGTTAGTTCATTAACATAAGCCAAATAAGGCACACAGACCTTTATGCGTAAATAGACTTAGTTCTTTGACTATGGCCGACTCCTTTATATAGGAAACTCTCCGGGCATTTGTTGTTGTTGTTGTTGTTGTTGTTTGAGACAGGATTTCTCTGTGTAGCTTGAGCCTTTCCTAGAACTCACTCTGTAGACCATAGAGATCCGCCTGCCTCGGCCTCCCGAGTGCTGGGGTTAAAGGCGTGTGCCACAATTGCCTGGCTTTCTGGGTATTTTTTACAGTCTGTGCCTTTCCAAGCCATCGCTTTACAGTCCACAACATAAAGAGGCTGTTTCCTTGTTTGGTTCTGAAGAAAGCCAGGGCGGCACACCATAGAAATCTACACGGAAGATTGCTACTTTTCCCTTCCCTCTACTTCCCAGCAAGGTGCTGTGGATTAAGGAAATGAGAGATGTGACCTGAGGCTCTGAGCCTCTGCCAGCCTCTGCCAGCCTCTCCATTCTTCTTCCTAAAGCAACTGATTGCAGGGGCTACCTTTTTAGCTTGAGATTAATGTACAGAACTGTTTTGCCTGTTTCTTTTTTTGAGGTAGGATCTCATGCTGACCTCTGCCATGTAGCCAAGGCTGTGTTTGAACTCCTGACCCTCCATGGCCTCCCCCAAAAAATGTTGCTGTCACAGGCATGTACCACCACCCATGGCTTCATCGTGTTCTTTGATTCATCTTTCTTGAGAGCATCTCAAACAGCGGTGTTCAAGTACACTGAGAGGTGACAATGGTGGTAATTGCTTATTTAGGAAACTCTTTGAAGGGGCAGTGTCGACCGAGCTAATTAACAGAGTCAAAACAGAGCAGAGTTAGAGCTGTGTGCTCGATATTTTGCTAGTTTTGTATCCCTGGGTAAATGAGCTAACCTTCAGTTTTCTGACTTGTAAAAATGGGGGTGATAACAATACTAATAGGATTATTATGGGGTCTATATGAATGCATTTCAGTGAATCTGAGATGCTATTAATTTAAGACATACCATATTTATACAACTATAAAACCCTGCCTATTAAATTGTCATTGCACTTTCTCATCACCAAGAGCTTTTTGAATCGTCTAGACATAAATTTTTATCATAGATTACTCTTATAATAAAAATGTTAAAATAAGATCGACCAAATTATTTTTGAAACTCTATATGTATTCAAAGACTCGGTTGAGAGTGAAGTTTGCCTTTGAGTCAGCAGGCGATTTCTGACAAATTAATGCAGCAAGGCTGAGCTGTAGACTTGCTCAAAGCCTGTCTCAGCAGCCCCTCTTGGCTCTGAAGTTGCTTTCATCTTTTCTGAGGCATTGAACAGCTTTTCCTGCTCTGGGTTAGCCTACTGTAACCTACTTGTTATTTAAACTGGCCACTAACCATAGCAGTTCACAATGAAAATTCTCACTAAGAGAAAAAATTGAATCTTAGAGAAATTGAAATTAAGCAAGTGTATGAGAAAGCAATAGGAACACTCACAAAAATAGTACAGGTTAACAAATAAAATAGATGTCAGAATGGAACTGATTTTGAAAAGTTGGAATAACCGTGGCAAAGCAATGGGGAAAATATGGTCTAATGATGTTTGAACTGATCCAATAAAACATTTAAGTAAGGTTCACTACTGCAGAGAGTTGGTGGGCCAGAGACCCTCGTGACTTCCTTCGAATTCACCCATCTTTCTGGAAAGCTCGTTATCTGTGAGTCTCAGCTTTCCTGCAGCTACAGTGCACACCACTAGCAGGCTGCACACAGCTGCTTTACTGTTAGCTTTTGTCCTTGTGTGAACCAAGGACTAGTGAACACTCGCTAACATGTAGAGCTCCACAGACGAAAGGAGCACGTGGCCACATGTGCACTGCTGTGTATCCGAGGATAGAGCAGTGCCTGACACATGGTAACTCACTTGACTGTTTGATAACTCATTATTCTACATAATCAGGGGGATGGGTGCTAGAGTATTTTGTTTTGTGTTTTTATTTGTAAAATGCCTTTTCCTTCAGAGCCACTTTGTAATTTCTTTCAGCATATATATTTACATATATATTTAGCATTTTTTAAAACAATCCTTGTTTTGATGAAATTAGAATGTATCTTGGTATGCCTATGTACTTTATATACTAAGAAAATACAAATTTTACTGTTGCTTTTGAAGAAATATGGGTTTGAATGGTAATAATCCAACAAACACTAGAGAAATTTAATATGTACTCCACCATCCAGGAGTAATTGCCATTATTACATTGGTGTAATATGTATATTACAGGATTCCAGATTTGCCTCTATGATGCAGGTGTGTTTGTACTTAACATTAGCAGTATCCATCTTTTTTGTCACTAATGTGTTGTTATACATAGCATTTTCAGGGTTCGGGAGCAGCATTTTACTATATTTATTTTATGCTTAATTTTCTTAATATGGACTCTTTGACAGAGGCTTAATCACATGATTTTGCCATCAATCAAAATAAAACCAGCTGCTAATTATTTCCATTTTTTAAAAAAAGTAATAGTGTTGTATAATAATAGTCTTGTATTCCTATTTGTAGATTTAGAGTGTTCATTTTGTCCCCTTTTAAAGAGTGAATGATTCTCCTTTTAATCTTTCTTGTAGTCTGTGTATTCAGTAGTTTATCCTCAAATCCTGTTTTTGAAGTGAACATAATTGGCTCCCAATACTTTGAAATGAGCTCCTCAGAGATCTTTGCACTGCGTTTAAAGTCGAGGCTGCACGCTTGGCTAGGAGGGAGTGGTTTTAGTGGGGTAGAAAAGATAACTGACTTGGAGGACAGGGCCAGGCTTGCTGGAGATCACAGGTATACCCAGGCGCTCCCTTTAGTACAAGTGTGTCTCTGTGACTGAGAAGATGGGTTTATGGCCTGCCTCTTTAGGAGTCGTCTTCTTTAAGTGGTCAGCAGTGACCTTTCTGTGGAGATAATTTAGAAACACCACAATATTTCCATGCTCTTTCAGATGTTGCCTGATTGTTTCCATCACAGAATTTGTTTTGGCCCCTGCACTTACCTGTTATGTCAGTGATGAGGTATACAATAGGAAGTAAGCCTCTCCATTGGTGAGAGGCTGTCATGCAGAGTCCCTGCCTCCATAGGAGATGGCGTAGTCTTCAGTCTAAGCTTAGACCTCTGAGCGGTACAGTCCTGAGTTTGGACCTCTCCTCTGTGCCTTGTTAGCTAGCTGACTTTGGACAAGATGCTTAATCTCCTCCCCTCACTTCAGTTATCTAGTTAGTAAATGAAAGTAATAATCCCTGCTTCCCAGGAGTCTGTGGGTCACACCAGATCTTTATATCTCAATAGAACAAGCAGCTCAGAGTAGTGGCCAAGAATCTGGGCTCTTGGATCAGATTGACATTTGCTGATCCTACCTGTGTTAGTAACTGTTGGTGTAACCTTCATAGTTCCCTGACCTGAACTGCTTCCATTTCCTCATGACAGAGGCTAGCGACAGTTTTGCTGTGGAGGTCTTAAAGATTGATACACATATATTCTTATTAACCAGTGCATCATTTAGTTGTCTAATTATAGTAGACTCTAGAAACTGTTGGTGCTTGGTAGCAAGTAGGAAATGTCTAATGCTGTGAGGTTCCACATTTTGTGTCTAGTAGGATATGGCTTCATTTGCACTTGTTCCTACTCTATCCCAAATTGGTTTCCTTGAACTACCATTAATGTCCAGGTATCTGTCATATCGTTTAGTGGTGTGTTTTCTGACAAAGAAAATAATTCCCTTTAAAATTAAGAGACTAGAGGTTTGAATAAAGATGTGTGGTGAAGAATGGAGTCTTAGCTATTCATCATTTAAGACAGACTTGGAATGTTGGGTTGAAAATGCTTTACAAATTGCCAGTGCTATAAAATTTGTAAGGTGTAAGATAGTTGCTAATAACTTTTTAAAGTGCTTGAAGTAAAATGTGGAACATTTTGGAAAGTATTTATCTCAGAGACACTGAGATGAAAACAGATACTTCCTTTGGAAAGTCTGAGTAGACTTGGACAATTCACTAGTTTCCATAGTGATAGAGCCAGCAGGGCAAAGACAGTCCCAGCTTTTCCCAAGTCATTTTCTTTTCACCATGGACAGTCTAGAAGTGTGGCGTATTTATTTTCTTCTTAGCCATAGATTATTGTAGGCATGAAAGAAAACTATTTTCCTGCCTCATTTTACCATGAAAGCCAGCTAAAGTACCTGTTGGCATATGTTTCTGAGTGATATTTGTTTGTGTTTTTCACTTTAAGAGATAAGTGTATTGGTAAAATAATCTTTCCCCCTCCCCCTCATAGGTGAACCGAAAGATAATTCTTTCTCACATTGGTTTCTTGCTGAGAGCCGTCCCGGTTTAATTGTAGGATTGATTCTGTCTGGATTGTTTAGACTTGCTTGTTATGCCGTTCTCTGCTTTCCATGGCGACTCCCACTTGCTCTTTGGTGCGGCAGTAGTTTACCACATGTAGAATGTGCTCTCACTTCCTAAACTGGGGATTTGGAGACAGCCTTTCCAAATGGCCCATCGCGGCCTCACACTGGTGGTTCTTCTGTGCACTGACATTGCAGGCATGTGCTCCATGCCTGGAAAACTACTACGAGTTTTAGATGGTTGTTTCTTTGGGTATTATTATGGTTTTAAAAAAGTCAGAAAGCTTGCCCTAGTCAGAAAGCTTGCCCCTAGTTGATGATGTTGCACTTTATACTTGAGCATTTGTATTGGATAGTAGTAAGTCAAGTGTATCCATCCATCCATCCATCCATCCATCCATCCATCCATCTATCCATCCATCCATCCATATCTATATATCATGTATACCATGATGTGCTTAGAGAGGAATAAAGGTTGATTTTAGTAAATTCTTTAATTCAGACTTTATTGTAATAGCCAATGAGTGTACTGCTGCATACTGAGTACCTATATACCATTTCTCATTTAATTTTCACCGTGATCCCGAGTGTGTCTAGGAAACTGAATTGCAATCTACTGTGGATTGAAGAACTAGAGGAAGGGAGACTGGAGGCCAGGCCCTACATCCCAGCTGTTTCCCTGTAGCCCTCTCACCTTCACCATTCAGATATGGTGGTGGGGACCAGAAGGTCTGACATGAGAGTCAGTAAGCCTTTTCCCTTGAACACAAAAACAAACTTCTAAATGAGGCTCAGATGAGTTCGTATGTTTCTTGGCAGTAAGATATTTGCTTAACTCAATCATAGTGTGAGAAAGGAGCCAGAATGCCTTCAGATCTGGTTCAGCTTCTCCTTCTCTAGAAGGGATTGGAGATGCGGCCATCAGGCCATATGGACTTTGGTCTTGTATAGATCCTGAATCTCTTTCAAATAGTTTAAAAATTATCAAGGTTGTAGAATGTAATACCTCCTCAGAATCTTTCATCTTTAACATTTTGGAATTCAACATAAACCTAATTTGTCTCAGTGCTATTTGAAATTAATTATTTCATTAACGGGTCGAGTGTTTTGTTTGTTTGTCTTTTGTGCATTCTGGGTGAGTGGATCTTTCAGAGAGTAATGTAGCCTTCAGTGTATGATAATAAGGTTTGTGTGTCACGTCATTGTCCTGACAGTTTTTGAGCCTGTGATCTTAGCTGGTGTCAGGAAGTGGTCATTGGGAATTGCCTGTTGGCTATCACTATTATGTAACATGGAATGTAGGGAGAGGTATGAAGTCTCTTCAGCACATCTGGTGTGCTGTGCTGTGGCTGCAGTTCTGCTGGAACAGAGGTTGAGAGTTACAGAACAATGGCGTGACCTGCAAGGAAGGCGTCTGGAAGGGAAGCTTGGCTGCTAACTTTCTGGCTGGGTTTCCTGAGGGAGGTGTGTGCTGCAGTGGGAGCTTGTGAGCCCTGCTGTGTGCTTGGCTAGTCCTTCCCAGCAGGGGCTTGCACTGCTTCTCACTTCCTGGACAGAAGCTACATTTGGGTTAAGGTGTAAGCGCTCTCTTTCTTCCAACAAAACATGAAGGATTCGTGTTTCCATGATTAGCATAAATATGATACAGGCATACGGAAAAGTATTGTTCACTTGCATAAATTCTCAGTAGACATGCCGAAGTTAAAAGCTCATGAAAAGAGAGGCAAGCATTTGCTTTACCAATGGTCCCTTTGCATTGTAAAAATTTGACTTTGTAGTCAGATAGTTGATGAGCTACCAGCTTGTATATAAAATGCATTGAGAAAGAAATGTGGGTTATGAAAATTCTTCAAAAGAGTAGATTTTCCTGGACCTCCCCACACATAAAAGGGAAGCCTTATATTCGAGTCCAAAGTCTCAGTTGTCCTACAGAAATAGCAAAGAGCTCAGTTTAAAAATTCCTGAATTTGGTGTTCCAAAACCAAGTTATTGAACGTTTTTAAGGTATCTTTTGTTACCGGATAGGTAAAATTTGGCATGTTGATGAGCTTATCCTGTATAGATGCAGATTGTCTTGTCATTGAGTGAATAGTAGCTATTCTTCCTTACTTAACCTATACTGAATGTTTCTGCAGCTGGGATTAGTTCAGCAGGAGGACTCTGAATACACACAGGTCATGCAAATGAAGGTAGACCAAAAGCGTATGCGCTGTAGGTAGAAGAGCTGGAGAACTGGGGTAAATACCCTGGAGACGTCGTTTGCTTTTCTTTAAGTAGCCTTCGGGTTTAGAAACTCACTTAGGAAAGCCATGTCCTAACCATGAGTACCTCTTTGTCACAGCCATGTTCTCCATTCTAACCTGCTAGAGACGGCATGGCAGTGTACCTCAGGCTCTTTGCAGGGTAAGGTAGAGCAGAGGAAACAGCCATGCTGTGCGTCTCAAAGATCCCTTGTGTGGGTATTTAAACATGAAAGGAGATTGGTGTTGAAGTGTGTGATTGGGGCAAACATTAGTAATTGGAGTTGGCTGTTGAAAATAATTCTTTACATCACTGGGTTCTCGCAGTCTTGGTGAGGGAAGTTGACTGACTGAGTAGGAAATGGTCTGTTTGTCATCACTTGAGCCAGAGCAGGGAACCCTGCTACCTAGAAAGAGACCTTAAAAGGCATCAGCAGAGACATGTGTGATAATTCAAGTCAAGGGGCTTTTTATGAAAGGGATATATGCATGGAATGTGTACTCTTGAGTTTTTCTAGTAACCCTGCCCCTTCCCACAGTGAGGACCTCTTTGATTATCTGGCATAGCATCAGGTGATTTTTCCACATTGTAAGTTAGGCATCACTTGGACATGCTTTGTATAAAGTCTTACTCTGAGAGTCTTATTTTTTGTCCTTTACTTGCCTTTTCAAGCCTTAGAAAGAACATTTTAGAACTTTTTTGGGGAAGATTGTGGATAATAGTAGGTTTTTTTTCTAGTACTTGTGTACTATAAATTATAAGTGTACTATAAAGCTTCCCCCATCCCCCAACCTGTGAGTAAGTTAACTGCCAGAGAATGTGTCTTAAGTCCACAAAGTAGGTTGCTCGCAAGTGGACACCTCAGCCCTGTAGTGTGAGCAATGTGCAGCTTTTGTAAGATAAGGTGAGGAGAAAATGCTGTTCTTAGAGGGATTGACTTGTTATTCAAGGCAGCAGAGAACATAAAATGACTTGTGGGGTTTCATCTTCTCAGAGCCCTTCTCTAACTTGAAACTCAGTTGGTTACTGTGCGAAGGGACAGGTGTACCCACCTCGTCAGAAGAGTGAGGAGGCTTCATTTGACTCGGGTTTGTTAGTTCACAATGCTCTTGCATATTTGGTTCTCTAGCCTGGGCTTCTTACAGTTCTGTAATCCTAGGCAGTCATTCCCCATGAAAACACTTGTGTTTCTCCTTTTCCTTTGTGTTTGTTCATTTGAAAAGCCTTTCAGTCGGAATTGCAGCCCTCGTGTGATTATAGCTATCAGTAGCACTTAAACTAACTGCTGCGATGAAACTTTCCTTTTTGGACCTGACTAATTTCACGTACTAATAGAAATGCACACCCCTCCCTTCAGAAGCCCATCTTTGCTAATTGGTAGCTGCTCTTTGGATTGAGCTTGGGTTCCTTAGGGACAACATTTGATAGAATAATTTTTGACATTTTAATTTGACAAGAAACAATTCAGGGAACAAATTTAGACATGTGCCTGAAATGGAGGCTTCTCTAGCTGTGACTGTGAACTCAGTGTGGGAACTGCCTTTGGAAGTCCCCGCTGCTTGGCAGGCTCTTGTTTAGGTGCCTCCCTCAGTTTCTCTTCTGTCGTTGGATGTGTTTCTGTTGGTATTCGACTATGCATGGAACAGCTAGTGTATTAAGTCCTTTGTGACGAAAGCTTTCCAGAAGGATAGGAAGTTGGTGTATCTACAGCATAGAAATTCTATACCATGCTGTTTCCCATTAGAAAACGTTGCTAGTTGGTATTTGAATATATCATGGTTAATTTTTTAAGAATATTTATTTTTAGTTTATGTGTACGGAGGTTTTGCTTGCATGCCTGTCTGTGCACCACATGCATGCAGTCCCCACAGAGGCCAGAAGAGGGTCTCAAGCCCCTGAACTGAAGTTACAGAGGGTGAGCTGCCATGTGGGTGCTGGGAATTGAACGCAGGTCCTCTGGAAGAGCAGCCAGTGCTCTTAACCACTGAGCCATCACTCTAGGTTGAAATTTTTTTAATGGGTTCTCATTTCCTCCCTCCCTTCCATGTCTCCTATCTGCTTTCCTTCTCTTATTCTTTTTCTCACCCATGTAAGTGGGGGAGGGCTAACATCTTCGGTGACCATTGTGGCAGGCATACGACTATTAATTGCCTTTTTTTCCTATGAAGGCTTGGGGTATAAATAAATTTTATTTTTATAACTGTCTTAGTTAGGGTTCCTATTGCTGTGAAGAGACACCATGACCACTGCAACTCTTATAACGGAAAACATTTAGTATGGGTTGGCTTACAGTTCAGAGGTTCAGTCCATTATTTTCATGGCAAGACATGGCATCGTGAGGGCAGACATGGTTCTGGAGAAGAGCTGAGAGTTCTACCTCTTGATCCTCAGGTAGCAGGAAGGAACTGTGTCATATTGGCCAGACTCGAGCTCATAAGACCTCAAAGCCCACCTCCACAGTGACACACTTCCTCCAGCAAAGCCACACCTACTCCAACAAAGCCACACCTCCTAATAGTGTCACTCCCTATGAGTCAAGAATTCACACACATGAATCCATGGGGGCCATTTCTATTCAAACCACCACATAGAGTCACTTTTCAATTACATTTAGCATTCCATTCATTAAAATTGTTCATAAAAATGCCACTATTCTATAAGAAAAAAGAGTTAGCATAGTGTCTTATGGATGTTTATATTCTAATTGCTTTGTTTTTAATTTGCAAATGAGATGTGTTGGAATATGACTATAAGTGTTTTAATATTATTTTAAAAGGTTATGTTACTTAAATTTCTAAAAGTTTGAGTTAGAAAACTTGAAATTAGCACAAAAACATTAATGGAAGCCCCTAGTTATAAAATGTTATGTTTTTGAGACAACATCAAGTTGTTAAAAATTTACTTTGCAATGAAGAGTCATACTTTAGTCAGATTTAGGGGAAATAAAAATAACTGTACAGGTTCTTCCAGCCATTGTCCATGGTTGCTGTTGGTGGGCTCTCCGGCTCTGGGGCCTCAAGAAGTCTGAGTTTAAATTCTTGAGGGTCAGGTTATATTGCAGATTTCTACACATTGTATTAAGTACATGTTAGTGACAGCTGTAACTTTTCCTCTCTTCTCTTTGGAAATTTCTAGTATTTTAAAACCTTTTCTTAATTTCCAGAATATATACCTTTCTCTGCTAGTAATGCTATATATATGAATAAAAGTTCTGTGACAATCTATTGGCCATATTTTAACTACTTGGAGTAGGAAACTCAGAAGGGACAGGTAAACATAAGCTTACACAGCAAAGTATGTTTACCTCTTCATTGGTCAGAGCCCCCTACCCTTTTTTTTTTTTTTTTGCCACTTTGTGATTTTTATCTTAGCACTGAGAATTATTGAGATAATATTTTATTTGCCAAAAATTAAGTCCAAGAAAATAAAGTTTTAAGATTGCCAGGAAAATCTAAGAAGACATTAGAAAATGCTGGTAGCTTGAAAGGAAAATGGAATGTCAGTGGATGTGTTTTTGTTTCAGAGAATGTCTGTGACTTTAAACATAGCATTTTGTACTTTGGTTTCATCAAGGAGATGGCTGTGAGTGTCATTAGCCTCACAGTATTTAAGTGCCCTACTTTGTCTGCTCTTCTAAGGAAACTGGAGAACTGATGATTGTTACTGTGACCATGTCTCAGCACTGGGCTTGAGTCTGGCTCATCTTTGTCCTCCTCTGTCTCATTGGCATGGGCATCAGTGTGACTCTAGGACACAGTTGTCCTCCTGTGTGTCATTGGCATGGCTTGAAAGTGGCCATACCTCAAGCAGCATCCCCCAGCTTTCCACCCACATTCATCTTCCAGTAATGAGCACAAACTGGTTCTTATCCAGGTTCATGAGAAAGCAAGAAAAGAAGAACCTTCCATTTTAATGTGTAAAACAGAAAAACAAGCAGTTCTGGGAAGTCTGGAATCAGCAAAGGGTATAGGAAAAAAAAGACAGCAGACTTGGAAATATAAACCTGCAAAGTACATGGTGAACATGAAATTAAATTAATTCAGAAAAATCATCTTTATTTTGTTTATTTATGTTTAATTTTATTTAATAATTTGATTTTTGAACTCTCTCTCTATATATGTGAGAGTATCTTTAATCTTTATATGAATGCAGTTCTATGATAGTTGGTGTTTTTATCTGTTTCATGGTATGTATTTTATTTTATTTGTGTGTGAGTAAGCTTGTGCTTGTGTGTGTATGCATGTAGTGTACATGCATATGCAGGGGTGTGTGCCTTTGCATGCCTGCGTGGAAACCAGAGGAAGAGGAAGAATGTTCTCCTTTGTCACTGTCTACCTTCTCCCCTTGCAGCAAGGTCTCTCTGGATTTGGAGCTCCTAGCCCCCTTCCCCAGCAACCTTCCCTTTACCCTGCTCAGTGCTGCCCGTGCAGGCACATGCGGCCATGTGAGGCATTTTAACGTGGGTGCTGGAGATTTGAACTAGAGTCTTTGTTTGCACAGCAAGTGCTCTTACCTACCTAGCCTTCTCTCCAGCTCCCATGCCATCGATCTGAACTAGCCTCAGAAAAAGATCTGAAAGTATGATGACAAGAGATACTTGTGTAACTGCCCGCTGTTGAAGAACCGTGTTTGCCAGCTGATTAGACCCCAAGATGAAATTCTGGAAGCTGGACTGAGTGTGCCTATGGGGAAATGGGTCCAAATGTACGGCAAATGCATGAAGGTCAGTGATGCAGTCATGGAGTGAAAGCTGTGTCAAGGGGAAGAAAGAAGCAGTTCAAGAACACATTAGAAGACATCTGAATCCTGATGCCCTTTCACTGAACCTGCTGTATGGTAAAGCATCACTGACCTCAGGCCAAAGAGACCCCGCCTCTTGTTTGTGCTTTGTCTTGTGAGGCGTTGCTGCGTGTCATGTGGGTTTGGGACACTGGTCTTAGATTCTAATTGGGTACAAAATCCTAAATTATACTGAAGTTACTTTTTCCATGCGTGGGTTGTATCATTAACCATGTACTGCTGAGCTGAGTGTATTCACGTGTGTTCGGTTTGGTGGACTTGACCTGATGCGTTGATGGTGAATTCGCCCCCTGAGCAAACCTTGTGTCTGTTCCCAGGGTCTTGAGCTTTTGTAACCCTTCCACCACCATTACAGTTTCTGAGGTCCAGCTCAGAGGGGAAGCACAGTGGAGGTCTTGCCAGACTTGTTTGGGGAGATTCTGGAGAAAGATGGCCGGGAGGGTGGACTTGAGGGGAAGAGTGCTAATCCAGAGAGTGGGTTTTTTTGTTTTGTTTTTTTTTCCTGAACCTTGGTTTTACCACTAGGTTTCAGATGATACAGGTTTTATTCCTTTTTGTTGGTGTTCTGTTTCAAAGTAAAGTTGTCTATGCTGCATACTTGCTCTATGGCCATGAATATGTCCGTAGTCGTGTGCTTAGGTCCTTTTGGTGCTATTGAGTCCTATTGTCCAGTGATGCCAAAGCCATTATAGTTGGTGTAGACACGATCTGTTATCTTCAGGAAATGACAGTTGCTCACTGACACACTTCTCACATGTCCCTGTTGTCAAGTGACACAAACTGTATTATGTAAGTGTAAAAGATTTGTATTATTTACTTTAGAATAACAGAAGATGACCTTGAGAAAGTAATACCCACTTGTAGACTAAACAAAGAGTTCTCCAACCATTTTCCTCTGCCTAAGAAGGATCTAGTTGGGACAAATTGTTATACAGACAGAATATGCGTGCATATATATACCTTTGCATTCAGTGTTTTCCCCCTTTTTATAAGAGCCTTGAGTTGAATGTTTCTCTGGACAGCTAAGCCTTGGCAGCACAGCCCTGTTCTGAGAGTGACATCTGGCCCTGGGCTGATGGAACGTTGTCTGAGCTTTGCTCTTTCCAGAATGTGCTTTCTGGCCAGCTTCTGTGGCTCTGCCATGACCACATGCTGCTGCTTCTCCTGCCTTCCAGCTCCATGTCTGATGCTAAGGCGTTTTGACACCTGCCATTTGGAACCTGTACTTGCTGGAAAATGTCAGGATTTTCAGATAAGATGAAGACAGAACTGATCATCCTCCCCTCCCTGAAGGAGGCTGAGGGCATTTGTCCGTGCATGAATTGCTGAGGGGTGCTGTTCTCTTATTTTGGGAGAGCTTACACAGAATTTGTCCAAGATATCAGTGTGTTTATGTTCTTATTCTCCCTTAGACCTCTGGTATGACAGTAAAATGCTGTTTGGACAAGGAAATGCTTTAATAGTCATTTCTGGATTTCATTAGATAAATGGTAAGAGATCAGACAGGAGTTCCTTTCCTCACTCCTCGTGGTTATCAAAAGCCTGAGTGGGAAGCTGCAGCTTTGGAAGCTGGTTACCGCTGTGGTCAGATCACCATCACATCCACAGGTCCTTGCTGGTCCTCTCTCTCCCCTTGTTCTCCTTCTGTCCTTCAGCGTTTTAGGACCACAGAGGAGTTTGTAAGTTAAGGCAGGAAGAGTGATAATTTCGTGTGTTCCTCAAGGTTACTGATGTTTAACTGGTTGAAGAAAGGAATTGAACTCTGGAGTAAACGTGGAAGTTTAGAGAACTATTGCTGCTATTATTGTTGTTGTTTTTATTATTATTATCATTATCAGTAGTAGTAATAGTTTATTCTTACCTTGCAAACTTAGGAATGAATTATAGTTGGCTATATGCAATTGAATAAACTATTTCCTAAGTTACATTTACCTTGAATCTCAAGTCTAACTTAATCATAGTCTAACTCAGAGTAACTTGGGAAAGACGCTCCCATGACTTCAGTCTTTCAATAAAAAATTTTAAAAAAAGTAAAAAGTTGAGAGGATACTCTGAATGTGTATTGCTAACAATGAAATATTATTCAGCAATAAGAGAAGGCATTAGAACATGAAGATTGAAGAAGCTAGACACAGAAGACCGAGCATTGTATGCTTCCATCAATATGAAGTGTACAAAAAGGAAGCATGTAGAGAGGTTATATTGGTGGGTACCTGGGGCTGCCAAATGAGTGTGAACCACACACATAATTACTGAGGACCTGTCTGAGATAGATGCATTCTCCTGTGCGTTTTATGAAATGGAAATCAGACTTCAATGCGATGGCTTAATTAATAAATGTCCCCCATACTCGCTGGCATTTGAACACTTGCTCCTCAATTGATGGTGCTGTTTTGGGGGGCTTAGGAAGCATGACCTTACTGAAGGAAGTGTATCAATAAAGGTGGGCTTTGAGGTTTAAAGCCCATGTCCCATTTCCAATGCACACTGCTTTCTGCTTGTGGTTTAAGATGTGAGCCCTCAGTTTCCTGCTTCTCCTGCTGAGCCTTCATTTGGCTGTAATGAACCTTCACCTTGAAACCATACGCCCAAGGAAGCCTTTTCTTGTATAAGTTGCCTTGGTTGAGGTGTTTTATCACAGCATTAGAAAACTACTATGCTTAATAAAACCAAAACTGCGTACCCAGGACCAGTAGCACCAGCATTGCCAATGAACTTGTTAGCAGTACAAATTCTCAGTTTCTGTGGAGCAGAAACTCTGAGGGTAGGGTCCAGCCACCTGCGTTGAAGCAAGACTTCCAGCTGGTTCTGATGCCGGCAGCAGTTTGAGATTGCTACTCTAGAATCTAGAGAAGTTGACTGGAGATGTGGGTAGGGTATTGTCTAGTTTGTGTGCATTCCGTCTACCCTGTTCCTATAACTACAAAAGGTTTATATTAAGGGCTGTTCTAGTAGTCTTAAAGGAAATTACAGGGCAATGTGAGTAAAAATAAACTTCTTTCATGTTCTTGATATGTTCCCCCAAGAAGCTTTATGGCTGTAGTGTTTGTGTACCATATGTTAGTCAATTTCTGTGCTTTAGGCTTGCCTGAGTTAGTGAACATAGCATAAACAGGTTCATTTGCCATAACAACAGTGGAAGTTTAGATCCTTGAAAGGAATTACTTCTCCTAAATATTTACACAGTGCAGTGTAGCAGAGCTAGAAGTGTGCAGTGATGCTGGCAAAGTGAAGATCTGGATATTGATAAAGAGTAAGTGGAGCAGCTGCCTGGACGGAACTGTCATCCTCTCCTCCTTCACTCTGCAGCGGCATTTCAAAATCCACACTTACAGAGAGGTTTGAGCTTGGAGAGATCTCATACATGGCTGTGCTTTGAGGATTCTTTTCAGCACTGGCTGGGTAGCCAGCAGGAATTCTGATGGAGGAGACTGCTGTGGCAGAAGGTAGAATTTGTACTTAGAATTCTGCTCTCGCGGGGCTTGGGAAAGTTGATGTGTGACCTCTCTGAAAGGAGGCTTAGGTTCCTTTTGTGGGGAAGTAGAAGTGTAGTATGGGATAAAACAGCTTGAAAAGAGAGGAGCAAAGGAGGTGTGGGAGCCAGAGCATGGAAATAGTAAATTCAGGTCATTTGTCTGTGGAATCCTGGTTGTGAACAGTTCGGTTAGGAAAGTGTTAAAGGGTGTGGTACAAACCATTGTTGCCTCTGAAACTTGATTAACTACAAGTGGAAGGTCTGGGTTATTACTGCTGGCTCTGCCTTTCTCTCTCACTTTCTATCTCTCTTTTACAGTGCCCTCTGCTCTGTGTGCTTTATTGTTCAGACATGTCTCGGCCGCAGCCCAGGCTGCCTCCTCCTCACTCTTGATTGCCCACCCAGCCTCCCCAGTGCTGAGACTGCCTGTGTCTCCTCTCGCTCCAGCTGACTGTGGGTCTCTCCCAGTCGTTTGCTTAGGGTTTGCTTTACTGTTCTAGCCAGACCGTTAACTGCTCCGCCATGCCTGTGAGGGGTTATTTTACCAAGGGTAGCCTCTGGGCTTGCACCACACTTTACAGTGGGTAGCCTACCCTGCGCTTGGGTCCTGGACTACATAGAAGCCGGCTGGGCACGTATACCCATCCTTCTCTGCCTCCAGACTGCTGGTAGAGTGCAACAGACGGCTCAGGCGGCTTCCAGTTCCTGCTGCCAGGACTTACACCTTCGTGAGGGGCTTGTACCCCAAACTGAGAACCAGAAAAGCTTTTTAGCTGCTTTTGACAGGGTGTTTTTATCACAGCAACAAACAAATTAACCAAGACATATATATTTAAGATTGAAAAATAGAGTGAATGAAGCAGATTTACCCTCAGTTAGAAACATTTGATTGCCATTCTCAATGAATATCCAGATTCATCTCTAAATTAAAATCTAATCAGAATAAGAAAATGCAGCTGATCTTTTATTATGAGCAGGTATAAACTGAGTACATATGAATTTATCGTTTTAGAGTTAACTATAAATCAGGAGTGTCATCATACTTTTGGGTGTGGTGAGGACTTGCATGTAGGATGCATGTTTTCAGGTCACAAAGTATTGCTCAAGAACATTTGACTGATAGTTAGAGCATCCTCAAGCCTTCAGAGCTTCCTGCCCTCTGATTTTTGTATGGTGTCTGTGATGACCCTGGAGCTGTGTCGTTCTGCTGTAGTTTCTCCACAGATAACTGAGCTAAGCTGCTTTTCCTGTACCACATTCAGCAGGCAGGACCTGTGCTTACCTGTGGCTGGCCTTGTGGCTTGCTTAGTGGTGTCATGTACTTTTTTATGACAATTTCATGCTAGCTCATACATAGGTGGGGGTTGGGGTGAAATATTTTTTGAAAGGAAAGATGATGAAGGTGTGGGAGAAAGAATTGCTATACTTACTGTGGAAGGTATGCAGGAGAAACAGAAGCACTTTGTGTTTCTGCTCTCCATCTGCAACTGCTGGTACCTCAGAGGAGGCTCTCAACTTAGCAATAGGGACCAGCTCTCCACCTCCTTAGTCTTTCAATTTGACAGTTTGCTTCCCTAGAATGGCACTTGAAGGTCTGTCCCTTGTGGTATCAGTCTTCGACCCACGAACAGCAGTAGATGTAAGTGTGATGCTCAGTGCATTGTGAGACGTCGCTGTAGTTCAGTGTGTGAACAGAAAGAAGCCTGTGAGGCTGTACAGGAGATTCTTTGCTTGAACGCAGGGCTTTTGTTGGTTTGTTTGATTCTTTTAAAGAATAGATTTTATTTTTATTCATGTGTGTTGGTGTAGTGTCTATACCATGCAGAGGTGCCTGTGAAGCCAGAAGAGGACATCAAATCCCCTGGAGCTAGAGTTAGAGAGCATTGTGAGCTGTCTGATGTTCTACCCGCTGAACCATGTCTCCAAGCCCTACAGAGACAGTCTCATGTGGCATAGACAGGGCTCCAGTTCACCATGCTGACAAGGCCAACCTTCAACTCCTGTGTCTCTTGTATCCACCTCTCAAGTGTTGGGATGACAGGCTTGAGCACAGTGCCCAGCTTTTTTAATTTATTTAAGTTATTTTGGGGCTATTTTGTTTGTGAATAGCATGAGAAGATTGATGGCTGGTGCTATGAGGCACTTCAAACTACAAATTCAAGTTCTGTTTGGTCCGTGTTAATGTTGAGCTGCCCTTCTTAGGCTTCTTTTTGCCTAGAAAGTGTTCTTTTCATTCCCTGTGCTGTGAGACACTGCAGGACAATTAGTCAGGGGAACTCGGTTCTATTGAAATTGCTGTGTAGGCAGTTGATAGGATTTCCATCTTCGGGAGTACATGGAGGTCTAATGAGTGGTATTCTCTAAATTCACCCAGACTCACTGTGGGGCCTGCATGGTAACTGACCATTGCTAATGTTGCTCTCAGGAAAAGGATCATTGTTGGAAATACTGCTAAGACTTTTCTCCGGTGGTATTTGAAGAGTTGCTCCTGGCTTGCCTACCACCAGATGGTGCTAGTGTTACACACCTAAAGACAAAAGCAGCTGTGCTGGTGAAATGTGGAGATGAGGTGTCTGTTCTTTCTTGTTCTACCCTTAGTGCTTTCTTCGTACACTGTCCTTCCTGGGATGCTTCTGAATGGATCCCATGTTTAATACTGTAATCAGCGAGTGGGTTGAGCCTCGGTGATGACAAAGGATGGGAACTTGTCCTTCCTGTAAAAGTTGGCTTGCTGCATTTGCTTCCCATTTGGCCTGTGTGTCAAACTGACACCATGAGTTTTCTGCTCAGTGACCCTCATTTTATGCAGCCATTAAAATACTATGTTTATGATCATCCAAAGCTTATGTTCAGAGGTCATTACCAACAAAATATGTCTATCCAGATTTAAGTTGAAATAGAATATTTTAAAATTTGGTTACATTTCAAAATATTAGCCATTCCTTATCAGTTAGCAATTATACTTAAAATTTAAGCTTTTTAAAAATTACAAATAAATATTACTTGGCTATTGCAGAAAATAAAAGGAATAATTTCTGTTTAGATACTATTCACATGGTACATGACTTTTTTCTTTTTGTTTATACATCTCTTTAAAGCTCAACTTTTTATGGCCGTATAGGTTTTTTTTGGTTTTTTTTTTGTTGTTGTTGTTGTTTTTTTGGAGCTGAGGATCGAACTCAGGGCCTTGCGCTTGCCAAGCAAGTGCTCTACTACTGAGCTAAATCCCCAACCCTATGGCCGTATAGTTTTATTGTCAGTTTTTCATTTAATTATCATGAATATTTTACTGAAGTCAAAATCTTTTAGATAATAATTTTGATTGACAATGTAATTTTCTATTCATTGAACCCTTTAAATTATAGATATTTTGATTTTCATTTATTTTTGGTCACTTCTGGACTGTGAACAGTGCTATTAATTTTTTGTGTTTCTTAGTTTATTTTGTATGAATTCTAAAAATATAATTGCTAAATCAAGAAGAAGAAGGGATAGTTGTTGTAACTTTTGCTCGTTTTTATTTTATCACCAAGCTTTATAGTTAATTGTCCTTACCAATGTTTGAGTTTTTCCCCACCATCTTCCTGATCATGAGCAGATTGCCTCTGTTTTTGTTGTTGTTGTTGTTGTTTGGGTTTTGAGATGGGGTCTCCCCACACAGCCTAGACTGACTTGTGATCTTCCTGCCTTAGCCTCCCCTGTGGTGAAGTTACAGGTGTATACTACCATGCCCAGCTAAGTAACTCTCTGAAATGGTAAGCCCCTCTAAGTAAAGGAGCTTGGCTGTATGTCTTAAGCATTAAATTCTAGAGCCTGTTTGTGGAGCTTGAGTTTGGGGTTTATTACCTGCCCTTAAAATATAACCACTATCCATTCCTACTTCATAATAGACTACCTCATGGCCAGAGCAAGGGATCACTATGTTGTTAGTGTTTTTTTTTGTTTTTTTTTTTAAGGGATAGTAATAAAATAAATAAAATAGAATATAGTTAAGATAATAAAAGCTAACACAGTGGAGTTGGACCAGACAGACAAACAGCAGGAAAAGGTCCCCAGAGAAGGCACAGAATCAGAGACCTAGTGCTTCCGAGGACTGAGATTCATGTGCTCATTCAGTTTCTCTATGAATGTTTCCAGTTTTGGAAGAACTGCATTTAGAAAAAGTGTTTTGAAGACTTGAGTGCAATTGAAGCTTTTCAGCGTAGCAGAGGTGTGATATGTATATTTTAAGTAGACAAAAAGGAGCCACAGTCTTAGAAGCACTAAAGAGACATGGTCTGTATTGTTAGAGGAATCATGCCCTGGATGACTTCTTTTTAAAAAATCTCAGTAACTACATTTTTATTTAAGTAAATTACTTTTGAATTAAATTCTTCCACTAATGTAAGGAAGCAAGTAATTTATTTGAAAATCAGAGGAAACAGCAAAGCTATTTTCACATTTGGAAAATGGGGAAGAGATTCACGCTGAAGCTTGGTGTAGCCTTTCAAATGAATATGAAAACTGTTAGTAACTTCAGGAAAAACTAACAACCAACCTTTTCTTATGAAGCAGATCTCACTTCAAAGAAGAAAGCACAAGGCACCACACTTTCTTCACAATCTGAGTCACTAGGACAAGTGTTCACAAGACTTTCTCAACATACAGTCTGCTGTGTCAGAGCTGAGAGATTTTTCAATTCTGAAATTGAAGTATCTCTTTAAGAAAAGAATCAGCTGTTGATTTATGGTGTATCTTATATAAACAATATCATTGACTTTTACTTGAGGAATTAAAAAATACAGTATTTTTACTTAGAGAGTTTGGGGAGAATTTTTTTTAGTGAATTGAATGTAATTGTTTTTATATTGTAAGTGTTTGACATTTTAGGTTATAAAGGTGCGGCTTGACTTTTTTTTTTTTTTTTTAAATATAAAAAGACACAGAAGATCCCAAAATAGTGTTTAGGTAAAAATATTTTTTAAATTACCTATTTAATTTTAGAGAACCAGCATACTAGCATGCGGATTGAGGGAAATGGAACTCCATGTTGGTTTCAAAATATGCCTTTGTATATTACAAGCTCAAGATGTCAAATATCTCCATTTATGTGTTTGTCTTAGCTGTATACTTCGAAGGACCTTCCTAATACTGTGAGATTCTTAAAGTATTAGCTCATTTGCAACTTTCTTACCTAAAATTCTTTCAAATAATAAGTTTTGGTTACTCCTGTTGGCTTTATGGTCAGCTATATAAACTAATCAGATTGCTGTGATACTGAGGCTGGTTTATACTGGAAAGGAATTCACTTTTTAAATAGAATTCTCAATACATCCTTACACATGATGCTTTTACAAAGTTCAATGTTGTTCTCTTCATATTTCTGAATTTTACAATCCACTGGGATAATTCCCTGAAGTTGACTGGGAGACTTCCATTAAACAGAACATGCCTGATAAATCTGACATGCATTACACTGAGTGTCTGCACTTGACCTCGAAACAGGAATGAAAAAGTGGGAAGGGGCGTTATAGTTTTGTTCTTAGCAAGTTCTTGTGGAGAAATGGTCACCAGTCTGGTTTGTTTTGATTTTAGACACATACACATCTTAGGTCCATGTATGTTTTATATTGGAGTAATCAGTGTTGAGGTTTATCTGTTCATCTAGATTATTTAGCATTCTGACCCATAAATTAGTATTTGACTATTTATTGGGCCCATACTATTCAGTAAGTATGGCATATGAAATTTTTACATTTTTGTATTGATTTAATATTAATGTTAATCTAAAATCTTTGGGTGCAATGTGTCACATCTGTTTTGTATTCCTCTGTTTAAAAGAAGTGGCAGTATGGAATTTGGGAGAATATTTATTATCTGAGTGTTTTTCTTTGCAACAGTTTCCCCTAAGTTTATTGAGAATTATAACCTCCAAGAGACAGTGAATCACTTGGCAAATTCTCAAGCACCCAGCTACTGAAAGCCACAGTTAATTAAAATTTTAATTTATCATTTAAGTTCCCTTCACTTAAATAGCTATAACTTTGGAAATTTCTGGAAATAATGTAAAGTACATTTGTGGAAAGATTTTTTAAAATATTATTTCCTTTTAATAATGGGTACAGGCTGCATTTCATTGATTGATAAATTTTTTTAGAAAGGACTTCATTAGGTTAGTGTTGGTTGTATTGAAACGGTGCTTTCCATAGCTGGTTACTGGATAGTGTTCTCCTGGGAGTTTCATAACCCTTTTGGAGATGATGGATTTCCTTAAATAAGCAGTGAAAGCACCAACCCATGTTCCTAGGGCATGGTATGCAGAAACACAAGCATTTCACATGTAGTTTCAAATAAGCCCACTTCTCACTCTGTGGCCATTCAGAAGCTGGGTAGGAAAGCGCTGTACTGAAGCTGAAGTTCCACACACACTGAGATCCTTCAGTCCATGGGGTTTACATTTTTAGATTGTATTTATTATTTTTGTGAGAACATGCAGGCATGTGTGCCTTGGCTCGCTGGTGAAGGACAGAGGACAGTTTTCAGAGGCCAGTTCTCTGCTTCCACTTCCTTTCTCGGTGAGTTCTGCCATTGAATTCATTGAACTCAGGTTAGTCGTCAAGCTTGGTGACATGCTTTTATCTGCTGACCCATTTCACCAGCCTGTGTTTCCTTCGCTTCATTTATTTAATGTTGCGTTTTGTCCTCGATCATTACATAGTAGAAGATGAGGATAATCTAGATCCTATGTTGGAGGGGAAAGCACAATTTTCTTTTAGATTAAACTTGGTCTCAAATTAAGGAATTTCATGATCTTGGACATACTTTAGATTCTAAAGAAACAAATTCTTTTCTCTTTGGGTCCTAGGTGAAGATGTGGGGGGTATGAGATCTTAGGGACCTGTTGTTAGGAAAGTGGGTCTTAGGTGAGGCGCTGGCGGAACTGTGCTGTCATGTTAATGAGAGCAGTGCAGTCCTTTAGCAGTTCCTCAGTTGTGGTGGTCCAGAGCTCACACTTGGGGACAGGCGGTTAGGGTACAAACCCAGTCCAGTTGTTCATCAGCTGGAACCGTGAACACATTGCCTCTGGCCAGATGGAACATTTGAAAAATAATGTTTCCACTTTCTATCTTTTCAGTATTGTCAGTGAAGCAGGGGCCTCCATCTACAGTGTCAGCCCTGAAGCCAACAAAGAGATGCCCGGACTGGACCCCAACCTGAGAAGTGCAGGTGAGTAGCCATGTTCCATCACATGGCATGGGATTATGATAGTCTGGATTTGCATATGTGACCAACTAAATATTTTACATACCATGAAAATGTAAAAGGTATGCCACATGTATAAGACTTGGTGCATTCGCATGCATTATACTAAACGAGGAATTATGAAAAAACATGAGGAAGAGTACTCTTATGCTTTTAGCTACCTCTCAGTACTCTAGAATTAATGAACACTTAACACAAAAGTCTTATTAGAATTAAATGTCAGAGTCAATAATAAGGGAAATAGAATTATTATAAAATAATTATTATAGCATTTTCTTGGCAGTAAGTAGCATAAACATTAAAAATGCAATGCCAGTGTATAAACATACATAGACTTTTGTTTTATTGCTAAATGCTTGGCAACTGAATATTCTCTCTTGGCCTCTGATTGAGGCTGTCATGGTAATGCATTGCCTTAAAAAGTGTGCCTTTCTTTTATTTGTTCTTGATTGCTTTGATGTCTAGGACGTGGAATAGTTAAAATTTTGTAATTGGACATTAAAATACTTTGAGACTGAGAAAGTAATTGTTATAAATAAAGTTTTAGAATAGTAGTTTGCTATGTATTGGGGGATAGCTATGCTATTTTCTTAAAAATTAATATTTTAATTTTTGTCCTTAAATATTTTCACTGGCTTTAGGGTTGTTTTTTGTTTGTTTTTTTGTTTTTTTGTTTGTTTGTTTTTAACTCTATACCTGGAAATATTTTTGCTTTGATCCAAAACTTTAAAAAAATTTCTTTGGCCGGGCGGTGGTGGCGCACGCCTTTAATCCCAGCACTCGGGAGGCAGAGCCAGGTGGATCTCTGTGAGTTCGAGGTCAGCCTGGGCTACCAAGTGAGATCCAGGAAAGGCACAAAGCTACACAGAGAAACTCTGTCTCGAAAAACAAAACAAAAACAAACAAACAAACAAAAATTCTTATTTTAAATCTGAAAGACCCTGTTGCTTCTTTTAGATAATTGTTGAAATGAGACAGTTCCATGAGTAAACTATCTTCTCAAATCGTGCTTCTTCTGTGATGGCTCCCTATCACAGTAGCTCCGCCTTCTTCCCATGCACTCACTTGCTGCTTGCCTTAGAACAGTGCCAGTGATGACCATGGTAGCACTGGGAATAGTCATCAGTGTGGAAACTGCTGATTCTCATCTCTCTTACTCAGTGTGCAGGAACATCAAATGTGGTGCTTTACCAGGATTATTCTTCCCATTTTGCAAAAGGAGAAATTAAGGCTTAAAGAGGGTATACATTTTGTGAGTGTGCTTGTAATATTTATATGTAGAATTTCTGAATAAATGATAGTTTCTTTATTTCAGGAAAAGGTAAAAGAGCTCTCCAAGTTGGCTTTATCTTCCAACAGAGTGTTAGAAAGAATACTTTTGTCACAATTTCTGGGAGGATATAGTCCCTTGGGCCTTCCCCCTGCTAAAGAAACTACTGTTTCTTGCTAAGTACTGGCCCATGCAGGTGCACAGGTGTGCTGGAATTAGAGTGAAGCCAGATTACAGTGTCCAACAATGCCCTCTGCAGAGAGGGCTAGAAGAAGACAGTGCTCTGCCTACTCCTATTACTCTGGTGTCAGAGCATACCTAGCTGTGTCTTCAGTTGTAACGGACTGCAGGTACACCTTTTATCTCAGCCTGCATCTATGCGGAAAGTGATGAGATTTAATTTATTGTCAGGATACTCAAGTCCTCAAAGTTTGTCCATGAGGAAAACAGTCAAAGAAGCTTGGAGTCTCCAGTCTTGGTTCTTAGGACCAACTTCTTTTTTGAGCCTTATTTTTGTCCAACATCTTGCTGATCCCTGGTAATTTGTGCCCAGGATGGTTTCTTATTTCATTTCAGATCTCAGCACCTAGGTGTGGACTTTACCTTTATCCTCTTTTTTACTTTAGATATAATTTCTCCCCAGATGAATGTGACTGAAGTTTGATGCCTGGCATGGCAATGTTGGTAGATGATTGAACCTTAGAGAATTGGGGCCTAGTCCTGGGTTGATTCAAAAAGCTATCACCTTCAGAATGGGCAAACACTAGTCTTCTAAGTGGGTGCATTTTTGTAAGAGTACATTCATAAATGCCACATCATGTTCTTTGCCCCTTCAGCATGAGATGTTTTTTCTCTTTCCTCATATCATAATCCATTCAGTCCTCACCAGAAGCCAAATAGATGAGGCAAATCAATTAGGCTTTCTAACTCTACAACTGTGAATTGAATTTGAATGGCCCTTGTTTTAAAATTAATGACCCAATGTCGGGTATTTTGTTATAGCAACTGAAAACAGACTGATATAAATCCTCTATAATTTTGCTGTGTATAACAGAATTATAACATTTTATAAGCATTAAAAGGTATCTGAAATAACTTTCATAATGACATCCTTATCGGCTTATTGAAAACAGTTGTTCTTGTATTAAATGTGTGTGTCCCCTACAGTAAATACATTGCACATAGGAAATGTTAACATTGAATTGATAGAACTAGTAGATTTCTGAGTTAATACAGGAGAGTGAATATTGCCTTCATTTTTTTCCTTACTTCTGAAATTCTTAAAAAAAAAAAAAAAAAAGACAGACACATGAACAAATAAAAACAAGGGCTAAAAGAATGAGACAAGAGAGCAGCAGCAAGTTTTGAAACCTGCAGCCTGACAGATGAGGCATAAGTGAGCCAACCAGCTCCAACCAAGTGGAATCTTAAGATATCATAATAGAACCCACACAGTCAGCTAACCAGAAGATTGTGGCACACCTACTGATTCAGGCATTGCTGTGGAGCACTTGGGAAGTACGTTGGGGAGGGTAAAGGGGAGGTCTAAAGGAAGAGGGTTGGTTGAAAGTCTGTTTTAAAAAGTGATGAAAGCTGGGCGGTGGTGGCGCACACCTTTAATCCCAGCACTCAGGAAGTGGAGGCAGGCAGATCTCTGTGAGTTCGAGGCCAGCCTGGGGTACACAGTGAGTTCTAGGAAAGGTTCCAAAGCCACACAGAGAAACCCTGTCTCAAAAAACCAAACCAAAACAAAAAAGCCCCCCAAACCAAAAAGTGATGAGACAGTTTAAACATAGAAGTCCTACTTGATTTGGCAGTTCTTTTCCTAGGTATGGGCTCAAGCATGGAAAAGAAGACTTCAAGCAAGTACTTGCACACCAGCGCTCACCAGAACTCACCACGATAGTCAAAGGCTGCAGACAGTCCCAATGTCGACTAGCAGATGACTGCATAGAGAAAATACCATATTCTTTTAGCAGAATAACAGTAGTAGGTTTTCCCCCAAGGCCCATGACCTACCTAGTCTCAGGTTCTTAGCTACTTCAGCAGTGTCAGGTGTGAGTGACAGGTTCCATCTCATGGAACGGACTTTCAATTGAATCATAAAGTGACTGCTTACTCCTATAACACTTGTGCCACTATCACACCAGTACGTCTTGTAGTCACATCACTGTTTCAGGTAGCAGTGTTTGAAGCTGAAAGATATTGATTATAACCTTTCTCCTCTAGTAGCATGCAAGGGTGCCTTCAAATACCATGAACACTAGTCAGTAGAGAGCAAGCTTTTAGTTAGACACCAGCTGGACTTCTCCATGTTAGATGACATATTTAACATATTGTTTTCAGCAATAGGGCCTGAGGTTGTAGAGAGTAGCCAATAGCTTTGGCAATAGCCTGCGATGTTTGGAGTGTCCATGGGGCCCCTTTGGCCAATGATTCAACAAGATGTAATCCCATTCTTGGCACTGGAGGTTACACTTGGTGACAAAAGATATCTTGGCACATTGTCTCCTCTATTATTTGGTAACTCCATTTAGATTCCTTTCTTATATGTAAGCAATAGGTTTCCATACATCCAGGTTTCTTTATCATGAATTGTGATGGTGTGGATTAGAGCCAGTAGTTAGATTCCAGAACAGACTCTGTATACCCTGCAGTCATATTTAAATCACCCAAGTGTATTTACTAGCCAGCATAACATGATTGTCTTTTTATAACATTTTAACTTCCATTTATTATTACTAGTGTGCTCTTAATAAGAATATTAGATATGTCTATTGGTAACAATGCAAGATTATTTGGAGCAAATTCTTTAAAGCAAGAAGCACTCCACCTATGCTTTATTTAAAGAATGAAAAGATAATTGTGTGAGAATAGGAGAAAAATATTTTATTTTTCTGAATCTGTAGTCTTTTCTGTGTGTCTTAATAATGCCTGGGAGTCTTAGCCAGGTGTGGTGGCTCATGTCCATAATCCCAGTATTTAGGAGGCTGAGGCAGGAGGATTATCATGGCCACAAAGTAAGTCCCAGGCTAGCCAAGGTCACAGAAGGAGACCTTGTCTCAAAAATAATAAATAATGCCTGTGGTCCTGGTGATATAATTAGGTCTGAAATATTACATTCATTCCTTTTTGCATAGAAAAAAGAGAGAACTTTGAAATTTAATTAAATTGGAGGTGGGCACTAGAGGGATAGGATTAAGTGTTTGTATCATGAGGAACTAACCTAAGTAATTATCTGAGTACGCTTTTCACATTAAGTCATACTTGTTTTCTGATTCTGTTTTTTCAGTTTCCATAGCAAGACGTGTTCAAGATCCATTAGCTGAGCTAGTGAAAATTGAGCCGAAGCACATTGGAGTTGGAATGTACCAGGTAAAGCAATATGGATCATTTAATTTTTGAAATCCACCAATACAAAGAGCATGTTTAAACCTGGCATTGTGTTTAACCATTACTTGGAAGTAGATTTTCATTTTCAAAAGTTATACAGTTGATAGGAAGGTAGTTAAAAGTTGCAGCTATCAGGAAAAGAGAGAATACTTGTTTTTCTTGTCTTAATTATTTTTAAATTAATTTAAAGGTTTAAAAAATTAGCTGTAGTCAGATTTAAAGACTTTGAAAACACTAGGCCAGGCATGGTGGTGTAAAAACATTACAACTAGGTACTTGATTTGGAGAGCTGGTCTTTTCAACTCTGTTCTAAAAATGGAGGGAGTGTGGGCCATTTGGCTGTGTGCTCTTTGTTTAAACCAGAATGAACTCGTGCTTGTTTCTGGCCTCCCGGGAGAAGTCTCTGGTATTTTCTGTGACCTTTTCTACATTCATTTCTGTTTGGTCGTTAGTAGTTTTCAGGTTTGACCAAGAATAGTCTAAAGTCCTCTAGCTGTTGCTTCAATGTCATCATTGTGGTTTTAGTAGATATTGTGTTTTCAATTCCTGAAGTTTCATGTATGCACCGAAGGATTGAGGACAGCTGTAAACCTTGGCCAGTTGGAGCCACGGTGACATAAGAATGGTATAGAGAGCTTACGTATATGGAAGCCAGCAGACTCATGTCAAAGTATTCTCCTTTTTGTTGAAATTCTTTCCTAAACTGTTCGTGTGATATGTGCTTGAACTCCTAGACTCAGGAGGCTGAGGCAGGAAGAGTCCTTGAGTTTATAAGTTCAAACCCTGCCTGGCCGATGTGCAAGTATTTCCCCCACTCTAATTTTCATGGATTTGAGTGGTGCTACATTATATTTCTTTTCTACAGAAGGGTTATAGTCTGTCATGAACTACCAGAAATGGGAGAAACTCTAGAAATCACCCAGCTCCACCCTATTCTGTAACAATATGCCACAGCCAAAATGCTGTGCCCCAGAATCACACCGTGGCAAGGTTTGGATTGGCATGTCACATACCCTGAGATTCCACTGAGAGTAGTAGCATTTTATGCTAGCTGGCACTAGAGCTAACTATGTTCCTGTGCTTTTATTGTTGATTCGGTTGAGAGATGTCTTTGAGATTCGTTATACACTGGGATATGTCTGTATGCATTTCCAGAGAGGACTAATAAGGGAGAAAGGTGTGTTGTTTTTGTGGGTGACACCACCTAATAGATTTAGAGTATAGCGGAATGAACAGAGAAAGGAGGGGGAGGCCAGACAGCACAGGCATGTTTCTCCATGAGGCGGGCCATGTTACTCCACCATTCTCTCCCTGTCATGATGTACTGAAAGTTCGGAAACCTTGAGCCAAATAAATCTTTCCTTAAATATAGTTTTGCTCAGGTATTTTTCACAGTGATAAAAGTTTGACTACCAAAAGATGTTTAACTGGACTTGTTTATTTTGAGACAATAGTCATTAAGGGATCACTAGAAATACTTGGTATCTAGAGAGTGTTTTGTAACATATGCAGATGAAGTTTTGGAACATCGCAAGGTCATAGGAAAGAAATCTTTCAGATTTATGGAACCCAGGGAGCCTACCAAGTCTTTGACATTAAAGCTGCCTTTAGTCATTAGTAGAGGACTAGCCCAGGCTGGAATTCAGAAGTAGTCTTTAGTGAGTTTATTCCAACAGCCCTGAGAAGTCACAGGAGAGTTTTAATCAAGGTAATGTCGTGGTTTTTATTTTTAACCATTGACTTGTTGAGTCTGGTGAGAATAAATGAAAGCAGACAAGGAAAAGCAGGGAGGCTAATTAAAGTAGCTGTTAACTGGCCACGTGAGAGTGCTTGGACAGCACGGATGGCAGTGACCATGGGAAGGAGTCTGTGTTGTAGGGACTGCTTGCAGTAGGGAGAGGAATTGCCAAGGAGTGTTTAGAGTTGTTTTGCTGGGTGTTTTATGCCTTGGTAGAGACCCTTTATGGAAAAAGATCATTGGTTCCACCTTGAACATTGGTTTGAGATGTCTAAGAGAAGTAGCCATGCTAATTCAGAGTGCACATAGTTTAACAAATAACGAGAGTGATTGAGGTGCTAGACAGAACCACTGTGTTCTTTAACTGCACTACCACACCCCAGAGTATCCACACCCCACATTCCTTGAGATAGCAGGAAAGATATATGCATGTGAGTCTGTACCCAGGGAAATGCATATTGCTGTGAGTAGCCACAAAAATAAGAAGGAGTCCCATCAGTAGGTAGAACTCAGGAATTTCTGAAAGATATTAAGCACGAATAATAGTATAATTATATAATAATTATAATAATAGCATATTATAAATAATAGTATAATAATAATAATAATAATAATAATAATAATAATAATAATAGAAAAAGCCTGCTGAAACTATAGCCCAGAACACATACAAGTCATTTGTTAACACAAAAGCTTGAAACCAGATGATGTGTTAGGGAAATTATTTGCCATAAATTTATATGTATTGTATGAATCTAAAGAGCCTGTCCGTAGCATATCACCATTAAAAGTTCAGGCTTTTGAGCCACATAAACTTGCAAGTGCCTATTAGTCCAGGTACTGGAGTGATTAGTAAGAGCTCAGAACTCCTCTAAGTACCATAGCAAGGCCCGGTCTCAACTACAACAACAAAACTCACACTTTTAAGGAAGATTTATTAACATGAGGACTCACTCTTGATGTGATGTTTTCAAGTTACACAGAGTTGGTAATACAGCAGTATACTGGGTTTCAAAATGCAGCTGTGAACTTCTGTGGAAGAAGAAGACAATACCTGGGAGGCTGGATATGATGAGAGCGTTTCAAATTGTCTGTAATGAATATGTATTTTACTGTAAAATACATATGTGCATTTCTATATCCTAGCCTATGGACCACGTAATGTTAAGTCTTCAGGCAATGTATTTTCAGTACAATTACAGTAGGCCTGACTTCCTTTTCAGTTGGGTGCACTTTGTGATTTGGATGGAATTTCATCCTGATTTAAAACACAAGAACAGCCAGATAAACATTGCTGACTGAGAAAATGAAAGGTGCTCACAGAAGTTAGACGAACTAGCAGAAACTACAGTGTTACTCCAATGGAGACTGAAATGCTTTTGCTTTAACGGCAGCACTCCACTTCTTGTCTGAGAAAATGAGGAGGGTTGATTTTAAAACACATGCCTGTCATTATTTCTGCAGAGCAAGGCAGCCAGTGTGGTCGAATGACAACATATCCTTGATTGACCCCTAAAGACTTTGCTGGAAAGTGGCTTGGTGCTGCTCCCAAGAAAACACTCCCAGGCGAGAGAGAGCATGATGACGCATGGCTGCCTCGGTTGGGCTCTGTGGGATGTGGGGAATGATGGCTTAACTTGGCCTTGTCATACCCTGAGTTTAAGTTTAAATAAGTTGAACTTACTGGTTCTGATTTCTTCTTGGGACTGTGTTCTTGCACTTTCCCACTCATTAGCACTTGCTTTGGCCAAGTGTCTGACCAGCGGAGTAGCAAGGACTCAGAACAGCCCTCTTTCCTCTTCTTGCCCTCCTGTTAGACCATTCAGTGATGTTACAGATGAAATCGTTGTGCAAACCATCCTTAGGCCTCACTCCTGAGGATGGGCAAGAGTCACTGTAAAAGGAAAGGCACCTTGCCATGGCACCACACGTCTTTTTGGTAAACCTTCACAGGTAGCAGTTTGCATGTTCTCTTCTCCCCCTCTGGGATCAATTCTGGGTACAAACAAATGAATCCAAACAAAACAGGCAGCTCATCACGGAAAAAGAACTCCAGCACTTCCAGGTAACCTGCAGAGCTGCTAGGTGTGATTTTGTTTAGGTCTATAGAGGTAAGGCTTCTCTTCTTTTTGGTGTCATTTGCTTAGCTATTTTAAAACACATTTGAACTGCTGAGTAATGTGTTACTATAGAGTGAGACTCCTCTGAGTCTACCCAGAGTTACCTGGATGACTTGCTTAGATCTTCACTGTCATCATTATTAGCACTGACACTAAAGCAAAGGAGAACACTTCCCAAACACTGTGCTGAGTGGTTTGTATCAGCTTGATGCAAATCTAGAGTTATCGCAGTTTCTTCAGCTGAGAAAATGCCTCACTCGGACAAGACTGTAGGCAAGTGTTCTTGATTAATAATTGATAGAGGAGGGCCCAGCTTACTGAGGCGGGCCACTCCTGGGCGGGCAGGTGGTCCTGAGTTCTAAAGAGAGCAGGCTGAGTATACATATGAGGAGCAAGCCAGTAAGCAGCACTCTTCCACGGTTTCTGCTTCAGGTCCTGCCTCCAGGTTCCTGCCTCGGCTTCCCCTAACAACAGACTGTACCTCTGAACCAAATAAATGCTCTTATCCCCAAGTTGCTTTCGGTCATGGCCTCTGTCCTAGCAGTAGAAACCTAACTAAGATAGACACATAGGTAGTGTCCTGCAGTCTTTCGGTCATGGCCTCTGTCCTAGCAGTAGAAACCTAACTAAGATAGACACATAGACACATAGGTAGTGTCCTGCAGTCTCGTCCCTTGACTAAGCAGGACACGGCTGACCTGCTTACAAAGATACAAAAGACATTTAAAAGAGCTTAGTCAGAGCTTTCTCCACTTGTGACTTAACTGAATGTGAAGGACTAAATGACCTTGACAAACAGTGTGAGCCAAGCTCATATATTATGATTTGTTCATTATTACTCAAAATTTTAGTTTTAAAAATTAGCTCCTGGGGCAGGAGAGATGGCTTAGTGGTTAAGATGGCTGCTCTTCCAGAGGTCCTGAGTTTAGTTCCCAGCAACCACATGGTGGCTCACAACCATCTATAGTGGGAGCTGATGTCCTCTTCTGGCATAAAGTCGAACATGCAGATAGAGCGGTCGTATACATAAAAATTACCTCCTGAGTAATTTTCTTATACCTGGGTAAAGTAAGCTTCCTACACTGAAATATTAGCTTCAGTTTTTTTTTTTCAGGCAATGTATGCATACCTAAGTACCCTGGTGTAAAGTGTTAGTAGTATTTGAATAACCTCTTACAAATAATACTTTGAGTTAACAGTAACATATCTAATTTCCTTTATCTGGTATTTGCTTGCCCTTTGCGTGTCATTAACTTTGGTAGTAAACCACACTTATGCCAGTTTCTACTTTTGACTTTTATATATTAACATTTAAATCCGTTATGAGTTATAAAACTTTAAGATATTTTCAGTGTTTAAAAACTAGTTAATATGAATATTGAAAAAAGTCACATTATATTAAAACGTGACTATAAAGTGAAAGATTAAACTACACCAGAATCTAAAATGTTCTCTGGGTCAGAAAACAATTTGAGAGGCCACATACAGGGAGAACAGTGACAGTCCTGTCCACTCCTTGTAGGCGTGTAGAGAGGTGCAGCCGAGTGCTGCTGCCAGAAGTGCAGGGCCGAGAAAAGTCCCTCGTGCTGGTGCAAGGGGTCGGGCACAAGGAGCTCCTTGAGACACTATTACAGGCCTGTGTCCTTTGTCTGGAAAATGGAAAGAGAAACTAGTATAGTGTACGGACACTGGTGTTGTATGCTGTCAAATGACCCAGTGAGATACTGGGATATAAGAGAGAGAGAGAGAGAGAGAGAGAGAGCGCGAGAGAGCGAGCCAGCAGTGGAGTGCACAGCAGTGTACAGATGACAGGAATCTAAGATGTAACAAACAGCACTGTCCATTTCTGGCTAGCTGTGCATAAAAATAAAAGGACAGGCACAGGAGCTTAAGCCTATAGCTTCTTTGAATGAAGCGTGGAGGGGGAAGCAGGGATCTGGACAGGCACACCAGGAGGGTGTGCATGGTCTCTCTTCCACTGTGTTGTACTCTAGAACATTTGTTAAGTGTTTCATACTATTAAAAATATGTAGAAAAATTGAGTCAAATGCTAAACATGCCTTAACTTGGCAACTTGACTTTCAGTCTGTTTTTAATTTCTCATACATGAGAGAGTTAAAAGGATTTTTAAAATATATAATCAGAAAAGTAATCTTCATTTTTCAGTGAAAAATGAAAAAATTTATTATCATAGATTGTATTTGTTTTCATAATGCTAATATAGATGTTTTTCTTTGAGACCTAATCATCTTGTACAAAATTCAATAGTCTTTAGTGCTTGCTTTGATACTGTCTTGAGAAAATGTTCTTCTCATAAGCACCATCTTCTGTGAATTTTGTGATTAAACATCATTTCTTTTGCTTCTTTGGTAACTTGTAGAGATGTCACCCAGTTAAGATTCTAGCATTCATTTACTGGGCCACTGATGTTCTTCAGAGTGATGCCCTATCTGACTGCTCTTCTATACTGTGAGCTTTATAGCACTACCCCTTTCTCTTACTCTGAATGGTCTGAACTAGAAATGTTAAGGTTGAGCAGGAAATCTTTAAAAAGAAAACTAATGACAAATAACCCAATTCATACCATGCTCCTCAGAGATTTGGTTTTGCTTGGTCTGGGTTGGGCCTCACATGGCAACATTGTGACTCTGGTATCCAGGCCCTGTGGGATCCCCAGAAGGTGCTCAGGATTGCCATAGAGTTGGTTTAAAGTGCACATTCTTGTGTCCTTTCAAGACCTATAGGATAGGAAGTGTGGGAGGAGGAAGAGCCGTACAGCCTGCTTTGTGGGCTTAGGTTTAGGAGCCCTGGTCGGTCTCTCATGCTTTTAGTTTTGGATGGGGTGTAACCTGTGGAGGCCTTGTTCAAATGCAGACTCTGGTTCACTGGGGTTGGGGTGGGCAATGAGATTCTGTGTTTCCAATAAAGCACCCAGATTATAGCAAGACACCCTGCTCAAATCCTCCCAGGCCCCACCCGAGTGCTGCCGAGTCAGAACAGGATTTTCCTAAGACTTCTAGTGCCTTGACTGTACATTAGGATGTCTGTAATGTAGCAGGGTAATTGGGAATTCTCGTCAGGTAAGCCAAGCATTGGAGGAAGCAAACAGTAATATTATATGAACCAGCACAAGAAATAAGTGGGATACTAACTTAAGATACACCTTCATGGTCCTTGTTGAAAATGGAAGGAGGGAGAGATGAGAAGGCTTTATTGAGGAGTATTTTATGTTCAAATTAAGGAAGACTTTGTGGTGCACAGATAACAGTAGTGTACTGTACACTTTGGACAGAAGCAAGGGGTCTGGCTGCTTTTACCATAAAGAACTGATGTTTGAAAAGACAGCTATAGTTAACCTGATGAAGCATTGACAATACATACATTTATCAGGCATCCTCTAGTACCTCGTTAATATGTACATTTTTATGTATTGGCAAATAAGTTTTCAAAATATAAGGTTAACATAAAGAAACTTCAATGCTGACTATAACAAGAATAGTTGGACTCGTATTAGAGGAAGAAATCAGCAGTGAATTCAGGACTGAATGGGAAATGAATATGATAGAGACACGTCTACAGATCTTTAAAGGTCAGAACTAGAAGGACTTGGAGGAGGGAGAAGCTGGGGATAAAGGAGGAGAAACCGGAGTATGTGAGGAGACGCATCCAAGAAGGCAGAGCCTGAGCAAGGAAATGGACATGAAGAGTTTGAAAGCTCATGGTTGTGGCTCATGAGAGGCGTTGAACCCAGGACCTCCCACATGCCAGGCAAGTGTTCTACTATCCACAGCCACTTGTACGCACACAGGTGTGCATACGTGTGCACACAAGATACATTTTATCAAACTCCATTCAGGCAAATATATCCTCTTGTTTTCCTTTAGTCTTACATTTTGACCCTTAAAAGTTTTCATTTCTTTCTGTTCATTTTACAGGTTATTTCATCTCTTTGATTGTAGAGGTCTACTTCTGTAGCTTGAACCATTTCCCATCAGAATGTTGACTGCCAGAGAGGGGAGTGGCGGGGGGATTGTGCATGTACATGCATGCAGGTGCTTCAACCATAGCATTTTCCTTTCGAGTATTGATACTCATTTCATTGATAATTATGGTAAACTCTTTAAGATGACATGATTTTAATATTTCATAAATAGCCTTCCCATCTCACACCCCATTTTAGTAAGTTATATTGGGCATATCCCTTTTTTAGAGTCTTATTTGTTAAGACCTTAATGACCTGGAGATGTTTTGTCTCATTCACATATGGTCTACACTGATTTTGAGCTTTGCTGTTTTTTCCCCACAGAAGATTTCAAGCCTTTGGATTTAGTTCATAGTAAGTGGCTGGCCTTGCAAAAGCTTTGTTTACATGCCTCTAAATGTGATTTGTCCTAAAGCTGAGGTAGTGACATGAATAACTAATGCCACATTTTGTTTTATCTCTTTGTCATTATAGTATTTCATGTTCTGTACATGGAGGCAGTACTAATTAACCTTTTAAGAAAGCAATTCTTTCTTTACTAAATCTGCCATTTACCCCGTAACCTGGGGTCATAAAATGTCTTCTTAAGGTGTTTTATAGCATTGTTTCCCTATGGTGAATTTCAGTTAAAATCAGAGGAAGCCCTGAGTGTGTGAAGTCCTGAGTGAATGTGTGTTGTTGACATGAGCCAGCCATGTCTCCAACCCCAGCCTCAGACCCATGGGGAAATGGCAAAGCCATCCCTTGGAGTGAAGCACAGAGGAAAATGGCAAACCTTCCCTTCTGGTTCATGTGTGGATGTTGATAGTGTATGCAGAAAATGTCCACCATAGCTTCCAGATGTTTACAGATTGAAGACTGCTCTACAACAGTCTGCCCCTACCAGGATTAGACAACCCTGCCCCCTTGATCCAGCTGTGTGCTGTAAACCCTGCTCCTGGCTGTCTGTAATAGCCACCCTCTCACTCAGCTGTGTGCAGTAGTCTCGCCTCTGTTCACCTCCATATAATAAACGCGCAAGCTTCTGGGATGCCAAGGCTTCGCCACCAGAGAACCCAGACCACCTCTTCCCAGCTTTTCTGTTCTCTGTGTCAGTCACTCTGTCTTCTCTTCATTCCATCATTGCCTCCAATCAGGCCAAGTCCCTGGAGGCCGATTAAGGGATTGGTAGAGAGGTTAAGAGAGGTGTGATTTTTCTCTGCTCTTAGTTAGCCAGAGAGAATCTTGCTGGGACAGGGAAGAGCTGGTTTGCACAGCCCGGCTCCTCTGTTTTCTGTGTCTTAGAGAATGACTAGGGAAGGAAGGGTTGCTGTTGATGAAGGAAGTGAGGTCCTTACACAGGCACACACATGTACACACACACACACACACACACACACCCCTTGTCATTCTTCCCCACTGAGTACTAATCTCTCTCCAAAGAAGGACTTCTTACTGGGACGGAAGGGAGGAGTGCTGTGCCAGTGTAAGGAGCCAGCGAGTCAGTACTTCTCTGGACTTCACCTAAAGTGTGCTTATCAGAAATGCCTTCATCCCAGTGGGCTGGCTCACTGCAGAGGATCTCTGCTTTAAAGCAGAACTGTCTGTCAAAATAGAAGTTTATTGGCTCTCTTAACTGAGCCTAAGAAAGTTTTAATACTTGAATTGGTTGGATATGGACAAATAGTATATATACAGTAAACTGCTTTAAGATTACTCTAAAATTGCCCAATTTGAGTATTTATATAGATACTCTGTTTTGCTGAGTTTGGAGATATAATTATGTCTGGGTTACTGGCATACCATGGGAGCATCTTGAATGTAATTTTTAACAGGCAAAAAAACTATCTGCAATATAATAATATTCATGGGGTGAGGGTGGGGTTGAGAGGCTATTGGTATAGTGGTATACATGCCTCACATGTGGAATGTCCTGGATTCAGTTCCCAGCACAAGTACTATAAGATTATATATTTCTACTAGTTAATTAATGACTGAGAAGAGAGAAGATGTGTAAATATGAAAAAGGCCACTTCTGAACTGGTTATGTAAAACTGTATATTTTGAATTTATGGTATCTAGTACATTCAGAAATGTCAATCATAACTTTGTATGCTGAGGGCTGTTAATCATTGTCCTTAAAAAGACAGCACTGGTGATTATAATAACTTGAGATTCCATTCCATCTTACATCCAAAGGAAGGTCTTATCAGCATAGTGACGGCACATATTAAATCCATGCTCCTATAGAAAAGATCCGGGTGTAGAGGGGTTAGAGGAACCGTGAACCCTACATCTGCAAAGTGATTATAGTGTGACACAGTGCAGGAGAGCTGGCCAAGCTGAGTTAGCGTGTGAGTTCACCAGTGGCATGTGACACTACCAAATCCATCTTTTGTGGATCGTGGCATTGCAGTAAGTATCTTTCCGGTAGTCAGAGGAATCCAAAGGATTCCCAGTAAATAGACTGTGTGAATTTATGAAAGTTAAAGTTCTCTTTCCCTCTCAACTAGTCTCAATATTTAATAGCATTTGCCAGCAAGAAAGTTCATTTGCTAGGAACTGTAGAGGATTGTCTTTTTCAGTCCACAGGAAGGAAAGCATCCGTTGCCTGACATTTTAAACAACTGACTTTAGGAAACACCTTTGCTTAGAGGTGAGAGTGCTACTTGCCTGATGCAGGACACTGTTAACCAGGATGAGATGTACTTTGTAATAATCACTCGCAGATACCTAAGGTGATTGTTTATAGTTTTAAAATTGTATGCTAAAACCTGCCTGCTTTCAAATGTGTAATTGATGAAAAAGAAGTCTCCTCTGATGTGTCCAAGTCTTTTGTTTGATTCTTTATTTGGAGTAAATGTGCCCAGAAGGTATGAGTACAGTTGGGTTTTGTTGGAGGGGCATAGACTTTCTGAGGCATGATGTGCAAGTGTTTTTAAATCTCAGAGGTGTGATTATGTCATAACAGCCCTAACCTCCGGGCTTGCTTTATTACTTTTATTAAAACAAATCTGTATGGGGGTGCTATGTATATTTTGGTGATGAAGGAAATGAGGTGGCTAATTTATTATGTGAACAGCACTTTCAACTAACCGCAGCATGATTCACTGAGAGTGCGGTGGAGAAGCCCAGCTCTGCAGACATGTCTGCTGTTTGATTTGTGGACCTTAACTTTCAACACCAGAGCGTGAAGTTTATCTACAAAACAATTCTTTTTTTTCTGTAATATTTTTGTCTAATTTTAAACTTGAAATTTTCCTTCATTTTATTGTGAGCACTTATTAAATCTAAACCAAACAGTCCTTGCCAATGACCTCAGGGGAAGGTGGGGCTGAGAATCCATGTGTGGGGCCATTAAAAAAGTGGGTAGCATATCTTAATGGTTTCCAAGCCCCCTGTGTGTACCACAGAAGAGGCCTTGGTAGAATAAATTGACACTTCCAGGCTTCAATAAATGAAGATAACTGTAGAATCAGATAGGAGTTGGGGGAAAGTCAGGCATCTGAGGTCTTCCCCTTCCTACTCGGCATCCGCACACAACTACAGTGGAAAAGTCTCCTGCAGGAGCCCCTGGCAAGTGTGTATTTGTGGCTGGAGGGTGGTTGTGGGAAGACTGAGAGCCTTACACCACACAGAGGTGTGTGTACTACAGAGTGAGGTAGGAAGAGGACCTGAGCATCTAACAAGCTCACAGTGCATATAAAGCTCCTGTTGTGTACTCATAAACAGCCATTGAATGGCCAAGAAAGGTTGTTTTCTTTGGAGCTGAGCCATGTCCAGCATAATCTGGTGATGTGAACCTGCCTAGGTGAGTGAAAATAGGTCATCTTTCCAGGGCAGTGTTTGAAAGACTCTTTCATTTGCTAGATTTGCCCAGTAGCACTCAATTATAGACTGATATATATTTATATAGAGAGATATAGATATAGATATATATTATAGATAGATAGATAGATAGATAGATAGATAGATAGATATAGATATATATCAGTCAGGCATTGTAGACAAGAAAAATGAAGGCATTTAATATCTAAGATATCACCGGTTTCCATGAAGTACGAATAACAATCCCTTTTCTAGTTTGCCTTGTCTTTGGAAGTTAGCAGACCGCATTTCTCTTCAGAGTCCTAAATTTACTCCAGAAATGATGACATACTTTCTGGGAAGAGTTGGCAATGGCAGAAGACACAGCATTTGTGGAGTTTGAGGAGTGTAGAGGGCAGTGTAGGCTGCAGGCACCTGGACAGGAGCTAGAGGAACCGTGAACCCTATGTCTGCAAAGTGATTATAGTGTGACAGAGTGCAGGAGAGGTGGCCTGACATGGGCAGGCAAAGGTTGACACACTGCTATGTCAGTAATGACACAGCCCCAGCTGTGAGAGAAATGTAATCTTAAAAGAAGTTGAGGAGTAGGCAAACTTTATTTTAGCCATACTGATTGGTTCTCCTCAGCTCCCATGTCTTCTCGCTAGAAGAAAACCATTTCAGACAAATTCTGGGAGAAGTCACTGTTGGACAGTATGTGACTAGTAAAAGTGGGCTTCTCTTCATAATGTTTTTTGCTATACTTTAGAAGATTGAGATGTAACAGTTATTCTTGGGAATTTTTTTAAAGTCTGGTAGTCTTCTCTAGATCCCCACAACTCAGTGCAGAACATCACAGCTGTTTCTAAAGCCTGAGTCCTGGAGAAGACTTGATTCCTAGCGCACCTTCCGCCCTTCCCTTTGCCCTGCTGGTCTGCTTGCTTAGTGTGAGCCTTTGCATTTCTTCTTTCTGATAGGCTACAAGTGGCTTCCTGAAGAGTGTGTCCCCTAGCCCCCTCATTCCAGCACCTCGTCCCCATATGGTTTGGAATACAGACAGGCTTTTTAAAGAAGTGATCCTTACTTGAAATTTACAAAGATGTGTGTTAACAAATTTAGGCAGCTTTTTGAGTTTTTAATATACAGATTTGTGGACGTGTTAACAAAAGTTAGCAGCATTAGCTGCACCCAGGCCTGGTGCTAGCAGTAGAATGCAGACCATATCCAGCTGAGTCTGCTCTATGCGCACGGCCTGGACTAAATGTCACCTTGCACTTGTGAGTGAGACAGGCGGGAAAGTTTTGTGGGAAATGTTATATTTATCATTAAGTTTGTCAAAGGAAATTTGAATTCTAGGTTAAAATTCTTGGTTAATCATTGTGTCCGGGGCACTGTGTTCATTGACCTGTGCCCATCTTTGCAGTTGAATAGCTTCAATTCAGGGTGTGTTTAATCAACATTTCCCTGAGAGCTAAAATTCTTACACAGACAGAGCCTGTCTTAAACTTAAATTACATAAACATCCTCATGGCACCATCCTCATTTTAGCGTGGTTCAGTGGAGAGAACACAGCCTAGAGGCATCATGGCTTTACCTTGCCATGTCTCCTTGGGGAAATAATTTCACTTCTTCATGCTTTGTTGGAAAATTAGGATACCTATATGTTTTCTAGAAGAATGTTAAAAAGACAAAGAAAAAGTAGACATGAAAATGCCTGAAGGTTCAGCAATGAGAGTGCTTTTGTTTCTTAAGAGACATTAAATAAATTCCATTCACTTTAGAATTCTTTAGCCTTTGTTGTTGTTGTTGTTGTTGTTGTTGTTGTTGTTGAAGTCCATTTTATTCCACATTCATATGCTAAGCTTATCAGTATTCATAGAATCATTTAATGTCAAGGTCACTCAGCTCATACTGGCACACACAAACATGTTCATTCCTGTCTGCCAAAAGGGAGGACCGCAGAAGCTGTAAGACAGACTTCCAGAACAAAGGACCAGAGCGGCAGCCTTGCATGGTCATAATCCAGGAACGAGGAAGTGAGGCCTGGACTTCCTCTCCCCAGCAGTAGTAATGGCAGAGTGTCTTGCACAGGAGAGATAGGCGTTTGGAGTAGAACAGGAGCATGTCCGTGAGACTTGTGTTAGTGTTAACTAGAGACTCCCATCCAAGTCTGTAGTGCTCTCCTTGTTATGCGTGGACATTTGATTCTTCTGTTGTGGTTCAGATCCAGTGTTTAAGTTGACTCTCTCTACCGGAGGTGGGAGGGAAAGAGAGTAGAACACTTGAAAACAAACACAGCGGCCGCTACATCAGAAACAAACTCCCTAGTTCGCTGCGACCCACGGTCCGCTTGTGCCTTGGCAATAAAAAGCAGCTATTTGTTTGTTGACAGCCTGCCTCGCCTCTCCCATAATCAAGCTGTTTCTAATCATGTAATTACTAGCTCTTTAGGGTTTAAGGCTTGTAGATTTATAGTTGGTTACACAACGTTTGCCAAACGTCACCGTTTAGATTAAAAAAAAAAAAAATAGTGATTCTCCTGGAGTCATTCTACTGAAATATGAATGTGGGTTATAATAAAAGAAAGGTGCCCGAAGAAACTTCCGGCATACATTTTGAACTGAGGGAATGCATGTTTTCTGAGAGTGGTGGCAGTGGGGGTCTCAACGCTTACCTTCTTGAGAACCCGTCGCCCGTCTGGAAGGTGTTCTGTTTCTGCTTACACAAATGTAGTTAGTCTGCAGACATTCGGACAGTAGGAAAAGCTTATTTGGGATCCAGAAGGCCATCTTTGCTTGCCCGCTGTCTTTTGGACATCTTCCCCTAGAACTCTGTTCTGATGGTGAAGCCAGGAATGAACAGGAATGAAGTTAAATCAAAGTTCTTTGCATCTGCAGTGATGGTTTAGCCCCCGGGGTCGCTTTACCAGTTGACAAGAACCTGAATGTGCCTCTTACTTGGACAACGTTTCCAGGCTGTTCTATAAACAGCCTCTTGGCTCTGCACTGCTGAGAGTCCCATCTGACCTGAGGAGGCTCTGTGCTCTAGGAAGGTGAGTGGCTGCTGGCTCCATTTAATTTTCCTGAAGAATAAAACCTAAATGTTTCTGAGCAGTTTCAGTCACCTCTCCAGACTAGATGTCGCTCGTGGAGAGGAGGCGCTTTAGAGCATAACCTTTGAGCTGCAGTGTGACCCTCTCCTACTCCTCAAGAGTGTCTTCCAATTGCTCTGCAGTTGGCTTGATACACTGCTGAAACACAATGGTGGTTAAACTACCCGAAGCAGTATTCTCCCGCCGGTCATAAAGGTATTATGGAAATTGATTATTCTCTGTATAAAGACGTATTTTAAAAGCTACAGTGAATAGTCATTCTTTTTGTGGGAGACTAACTAGGAAGAGGAACACGTTAGTTTAAAATGTGTGAAAAGTCAGATTGTGAAATTCATATTTTATAGTATATTTTCATTATGCTCACACTGTATCTGTCATCTCAGGTTCGCTCTTTTCTAAAAGTGTGAATCAGAAAAATATTTTACTTTAAAAATATTTGTCAAAATTCTTCTCTTGCCTAGCCGAGCACAGCTGTTAATGTGAATTAGACCATAAGTGATGTCACCAGGTCCCCGGTGACAGTTAATACTTGGGGGTCATTACCAGAATATGACACACTCTGATTTTGTGAGCTTTATGACACCGAGAAAATGACGGCGTTTCTTCAAGCTGCTTTTAAACTGTTTAATTACAGTTAACATCAGGCTTTAGTCCTTATCTTAAACACTAGCTGTATACCCCTAGGTTGGAATCCAAAACCTAGAAGAGACTGCTCCTGCTGTGATTGCAGCGGTAGGAGGTGGGGCAGGCTTTCTCCTGCATGCAGCTGTACATGCTGGGGCTCCCTTAGCCTGGCCCTGCTGCTTTGGTAGTGCTCAGGTGCACGGTTCAGGCAAATGAGTCACAGATGATCCATTTAAAGGCACGTTAGTTACTGCTTGGATGTCAGGGGAAGTAAATCCAGTTGTAATTTTGAGAACTTCATCCCCAAATCATTTAATGCTGTATTTCATATCAGCTTCTCCAAGTTTAGGTGGATAAACATCAATCCGCTAAAAATAAAAAATGTGCAAATCCTGACTCTAATGGCCTACTTGGGGGAGTGACAGGGTGCTAGGAGACATCACAGGATATTATTATACCTTTTTATTTCATTTTCTGTATTAGATGTTAACTGTTTGGTAATACTTTCTCAAAAATTGTGCTAAAAATCCATTGTTATCAAGCCATTAAAAAATACTGACTTATTATCCAGTGATTAACATCCATGGCCCTTGTTTTTGAATCAGATTCATAAATATATACATTTTCTCTGTCAGTCATTGTCTAGAATTTCAATTTTGCTCTGCTTTCCATTACATACCATGAATTATATGAAATTAATTTAATCGCTACTACAAACAGAAATTGAATGTGCCCTAATCCAGAGTTACGTTGTTTGCTTTTACAACTGTAAGTCATAAGTAATTAATTTTCCTTGGAAAATTAATTCACTTACCATTCCCAGTAGCATCATGTGTTGACACAGGGTTCTAGGTAGTTTAATATTTTTTTTCAGCATGCTGGCCTCAACTTTAGAAGACCTTAAATGAAAACAAATTAAAATTTACTCAACTGAATATAATTTGGGTTTATTTAAAATAAGTGTTGTTATTGCTGTCATCCAGGTGATGACTCAAAAATTATATTCAAACTTTGCAGATTCTCTACTAGTATATTAACACATCTGAAAACTCTATCTTTGAGAATCTGTTTATATGATGGTAGTTATTAGCATGTTCTGAACAAACATTTTTCCAGGACAGCATTAGTGCAGTATTTGGGAATGTTTGACAGTCATTTGCTGAGCACAGCAGATCCAGGAACTTACTTGTTGGGCACTTTGGCCACCTAGCTGACTGTCATGTCTGCATCTCACAGAGCTTCTTTTCCAGATCTTTCTACCTCCAGCTGACTGGGTAGAAAGATCTCTGGTACGCTCATCTTAGGACACGAGAGATGCCTGTCAACAGCAAGTAATGGTTGTGCTGTTCACTGCGCCCGTCTGATTCTTTATCGTTCCTGCTTAGGACCCTTCCCTCCCTCTTCCCAGAAAGGCCAGTGTGGAAAATGAAGTGAGTAAACGTCTTCCAGCTAAAGAAATTAAGTTCCCCACACTGCTGCTTATATTTGGGGAACTCAGAAAATATGAGCAAACCAAATTTAGCTTCCTTTTGCGTTTGCCAGAAGGTTATTTAGTAAGGTGACTTTTTCCCCCTGGTTCATAGAACTCTATAAAACATATAGTGTTTATAACTCTGTTTATGTTTATTTAAGTCACTAAGGTGAACTCCAGTGATGGTGGCAGTGTTACGTTTTAACAAGTGGGGGCTTATTTCATAAATGTGCCTTTGTGGCGATAGCTGTAAAAAGGCATGAGGTTGGCCGTGGGGTGCTCTCTCTATGCCTTCTGCAAAGAGAATTGGCTGTTTAATTCCAGGATAAAAGAAGCCTGAGAATACAGAACCAGCTCTGTGTCGTATCCCTTCTGCTCAGTGTTGTCCAGCCCTTTGCACTGTGCAGATTGTCCAGGGAGATGGTTTGCTTGCTGCTCTCACTGTAGGCAAGCAGCAGAGGAGTCCCTTCCTGGAATTATTTTCCTCTTTCAGAACTAGGAGTGTGGCTTTCTTCTTTATCACCCTCAGACCTGATGAAAACTCTTTATATGTCAAGTCATAGGTATGTCTGTGCTCTGACCCAAGTACAGACAGTTACATGGTCATGTCGGTGAGGGAAAGTGATCTCTCACACATAACTAAAGTGGGAATGAAGGATAATGATTATTTGAAAACTTCCTCTTGCTCCCTGCCATCTTCCTACAGTGTGGTTACGTGTGCATGTTTTGTAATACTGTATGCATTCTTTATGCTGTGTCTGCAATGACCTTATTCTGTAGTGAATCAAATAGGTTTCCTTTATCTCATTTTGAAGTGGGAAAGTATTAATAAACATTTTTTTGCCTTCACAGCATACTCTTAGAAAATTAAATTCAAATGAGAGGAGTTTGTCTTGTTGGCCTTTGTTTACTTTTTTGGAATGAAATGGGTATTTTTAGAGAAGTTTTAATTTTATCATAAACTAAGGCAATCCAGGGATTATGTGTACAAACACGTCTTCAGAGTGTGGAAGTAAGAGGTGCTGAATTGGAGCTACATATATTTACCTAACATTGGCAAATAGAAAGTTTATGTAAAAGTTACACAATCAAGAAACAAAATTCAGACAAGCGAAATTCTCTGTTTTCCCTTAGTTCAGGTTAGAATAGAAAAAAGCAAGACTTTGTCATAGAAATATAAATTTTTTAAATTTTCATATCATTAAGATGATACAAATTTTATAAATTGGTAACTAACAGTTATAAATGTGTCCAAATTGTCATGTGTGTCACACGCCGACAGATAAATGAGTATCGTGCAAATGCTCAAGATCATTAGCAGAATCTGGCTTCTGTTTGGCCAGGAATACTTTATTTTTGCAGAGTGTAAATAGTTATAACCATTCTAAAGCTGCCCCCTTAAGTGTGGTAGAGGGGAGTCTGCAAACCCTTAGTGCTTGCCAGAGAAGGGTAGTGATGTTTTATAACTTGTAACTCTTCAGCGGGCCTTCCAAATGGCACTGAGTGGGAAAGTTAATTTGTGCTGAAAGAAAACTGCACGACTGTTCATGCTGTTTCTTCCAAAGACCGAATTCGAGTATGTTTTTACTTCTACTCACAGAAGTAATAATTGAATTAAGGAGATACATAGGAAGGTAAAGTGGCAGTTTGCCTCCACCTAAGACTAACAAAACTCTCCCAGATCCGTCAGACTCAATTATGTTCCCATGATTATCTTATATGACCTGGATTCTACACAGTGATAGTGGGACAAATTGGGTTACACATTGACTTACTAGATGCTCAAATCAAATCACCAACAAGGTAGGCTACAGTACTGTGCTGAAATACTCACGTGCCTGTTGAGGCTGCCCACCAGCTTGTGGTGCAGAGACTAGCTCACCTAGATAGGCTTTTGTGCCTGCAGCCTCCTTTGTGGTTTGGGAGCATCTCCCGTCTGATATATACAAACATGTTTTCAGAAGGCTTTGTGTTCATGGACGAAGGTGGGACAGTTTAGAAACTGCCCCCTGGCTGGCTGGAGTAGACTGGAGATTTGTTCATTGCAGTGGGAGAATGGCAGAACAGGAGAGAAGTGGAACCCTTAGATCATACCCTGTCTCTGGGCTGTTTCATGTGTTCCAGTAATACAGAACTTTTTTCTCTACTATAATATTAGAAGAACAAGTTTTGAGTTGTGATTTTTTTCATAAACCAGATTTTCAAAGTAGAACTTCTTCCCAAACTTCACCACTAACATTGAGTTTGTAAATTTTAGGATAAAGGAACACTAGTTAAGAACCTTTTTTTTTTTTTTTTTTTTAACTTAATCTTTGTGAAATCTATAGAGTGCTGGAGTATGGGGGTTTTGCCTTTTCCCTCTGTTCATATAAACAGAGTGGAGGTTAATCTATGCGCCGATTCCTCTTCTGTGCTGATTAAAGAAACATATTGTTGGTTAGCAGCAAAGTTGGACTGACTTTAACATTGTTGTTGACTGTGTATGCTGTAATGTAGAAAATAACTGGAGCGATGTGAAATGAAGTGGATTATTCTGTAGGAAGAGGACTTCAGTCTGCTGGGGCCACCAAGGAGCTTGGTCATGATTGACAAGCATCTAGTGGAGTCTTTTCTTTCTCTTCCTCTCCCGCCCCCCCCCCCCCTTAGCAATGTTGAAGTCAGTCAAAGTATATATACAAAGCTGAGTGAATACCAGTTTCCCCAGTACAGGGGCTGTTTTTTCAGGAAGTCTAACTCAAACCAGATGTTTTGCCTAGATCTAGAGTTTGTTGCTGCCAAGTATCTCATCAGAGGTCAGAGTTCTGGGCTCTGGGCCCTGCTAGAATTCTTTCACAAATTGCTATTCGGTGAGGTTTTAATCCTAATGGAAAGAATAATGTGCTTGTAAAATCTGCAGTTATTACAAACACAGTATACATATTGTGAACTTCAAATGACTACATATTTCACTCCCATAAACACAGTGCAGATGGATGCCTAGTGTGCTAGCTTTAGACGGCTAACTAAAACCTAGTATACAGTGTATGCCACGCTAGCCATTTGCATTTGTAATATCCCAGTGACAGCAGTGCCTGTGTTTGGGGGACACTGGCGACAAGCTCCTGCCCTCCACCTTGACTTTTTTTATTTTTTAACAAGATCTACAACTTCATCCAGCCATTTGAACACACAGGAATTGAAAGCACTCCGAAATAAATGTTAGCTATTCTCACAGGAAGGTCTGTGAACGTGACAGTGGTAAGTGAACAGCTCTTCAGGTAACTCAGAAGACTCCATCGTGTCAGGATGCCAGTGTCCATGTTGAGAAACACGTCTGTTGATAACAAAGGCATTTGCTCAGACTTCTTTGAAATGGTGACTGTGATTGTGACTCCTGGGAAAGAAAGGAGATTCGTGAGATTTATCAATATTGTATATTTAATACGGTAGATATTATTAAGTGCTTGTTTAGGGGTCTGTTGTCCCTGACCATACACCCGAGAGAAATTCTGAAGTGCCTGAAGTGTCAAGAACCCTATTTGGCCAGTTGGTAAGAGTGTTAATTAGACTAGGCCTACTAAAATTAAGTCTGACGTTGAGGTAAATGTGGCCAGTTTTTTGCGTGGACAGTATAGCGGAGGTTCACATTTGTGAAAAATAGAAAATTGAACTTAAAGCAAATAAAGACAAATTCTAATGTCTCTGAATTATGCCATGCCATTCAAAAACATCTTTTACTTCCAGTAGCTTGCAGTATTTATTTGGAGATCAGAATCTAATTTCCGTTTTGTGTGTGTATTTAAGTGGCACCAATATAGGGCGTACTAAATATGTAAGTGCAGCTCAAAGAGGTCCTCAGGTCTGGAGATAAATGACAGCAGTGGGCTCGCAGACTTCTAATAGGATGTGTACAGTAGGGTAGTGCTCCTAAACTACCAGCCCTGCTTCATGTCTATAAAAGAAGATTAACACCGAGACCCGCTCTGCTGCACAGATGGCCATTCCATTGGTGCTGGGAGGGTCACCATCTCTATGAACTGACTGCCATAATTGCTACCAGCAAATGAAGAAAAAATATTAACGAGTGATACAGAGATTTTGTTTGGAAGATCTGTAAATCTGTCAATTTCTTTAAAAAAAAAAAAATCCTTCTCCCTCCTTCCCCTTTCTTCTGTCTTTCCCTCTCTCCCCCTTCATGTGTGCTGCATGTGCGTGTATCTCTCTCTCTCTCTCTGTGTGTGTGTGTGTGTGTGTGTGTGTGTGTGTGTGTGTGTGTGTATGCGTGTGTGCATGTGTGCGTGTGTGCGTGTGCGTGTGTGTGTGTGTGTTTCCTGGAGATCAAATCAAGGGCTTGAACTAACAAGTCATAGACACTACCACTCGGCTTCGTTTCCTACTCTAAATGTTATTTTCTGATTGATCTTTTTAGTGTTGTATACCTCTGAAGATACATGCTTGGCAGATCTTCCACCTAACCATATTTCCTGTTGTGCAGTTAGAACTTGTTTTTTAGATTTTTCTGTATTATATAATTGCCTACAAGAGAATCTTTCTTGAAGAAAGGTTTAGTATTGATTTGTAATGTTTTTATTGTCTTTGATATTCTGAGCAATAAAATAATGTGTGTTTTTTATATGTTCATAAGCTTCAGTTAGTAGATTGTTCTCCCCGAAAGCCAGGGGATACCATCATCAATCTCTGTAAACAAGTAGAGAAGAAATGTCAAAACTTAGGTCTACAGTCCATTTTATGTGGCATAATCATTCAAGTGTAATTTAAAACACAGTCTGAGACTATGATCACATAATGAGAAACAAACAATTTCATATTAATGAGAACCCATTTGCCAATAATTCTGTCATTTGTAACTTGAATCAGTCATCACCCCTGCAAATAACCCTTTCAAGACATTATTTGCAATTTTGTCCTCTGCTTTCTGTCCTTGATGTTGTGAAAATGGCTGTCTACTGTTACAGGAATGAAAAGAGATCCCATTCAAACATCTTTTGTGTTTCCACTTTCAGTGAAAAATGTTTTTCAAACCTGCAGCTGGTTATTTCTGCAGGAGTTCCCACTTATGCTGGGATTTGATTGACATTTTGAAATGGCAGCTTTTCATGAAAAGCTGTTAACTTGTAGAATTCAGTTATGGCACTAGGACAGACTGACTTTGTTCTGTGGCTGGGACCTGTCCAAACTAAATAGAACCCTGCATCTGAATTTAATAGTCTGCTCGGCCAAGATAGGGCACTTTGCCTTTTATTTTTCCTCCAAGACTGATGCTTCTTATGTGTACTAAAATGAGTTTGATGGATATTCATCCCAGCATCCTTCTGTTCTGTAGCTGCCTTAATTGACATATAGTCATCTTCTTGTCCCCCTCCTGACCAGAGTCTAATGGACCAGGACAGGTTTGCGTTTTTAGTTGTAATACTAACTGAGAAGAACTTCTTAATTTACAACTAACATAAAAATTAAAAAAAAATATATTTTAAGGGTTTTTCTTTTCCTGGTATAAAGGACCTAAAACTTTCAAATTACACTCCTCCTATGGTATATATTTGTTCCTTATGGGAAAGTGTGTTACACATGGTTATACAAATCTATCTGGTGTATGATACTGTACAAATATAGTTCAATATTATCCATCTGCTTATTTAACCAATAGACAGTTTCACGGACGGTGTACTGGGTAATGAAGTACATGAACTATGCTTCACAGGAACTTTTTAATTCAGTGTCTTCTTATCTGTAACTGCCAGTCTATGAAGCTGTTAGCTGCTAAGGGCTTTTCCCTGCTCCTCTATTTGATCTCTATATAGTAACATTCTCATGAGGTTAATGTGAAAATGTGTCTGTTATGCTTTTCTATGGCCCTCTGCTATCTTTTAGAAAATGTAGATAAAACTGTTTCCCCTCCCAAGTACTCTTGTTGTGTTACATGAAGGCTGCTTCCGTTGAATATCTCTATGGGACAGTTTCAGTTTTCTGTCAAGAAAGAGAACTAGGAAAGATAATCGCTATCAATTCTTATACTTTTAGTTAGTTAGTTAATTAGTTAGTTAGTTAGTTAGTTAGTTAGTTAGTTAGAATAGATTTTGCATTATTGGCCATGCTGGCCTTAAACTTGAGACATTCCTCCTGTCTGGGCTTCCAGGTGTTGAGACTTTAGGCATGTCCCCCATGCCCAGCTTCTAATTGCCTTTGGAAGCCTGGATTTTCAATTCAGATTGCTTACCTGAAATTTCATTGGAATAGCTGACTCCAGAAATCTTACTTAATTTGTATTACTATAAGTACTTAACATTGCTGGTATACCCTTAGAAAAGAAACATGCATACCTATAAGAATATGAGCAAGGGCTCCACAGCATGCCTTTGAGACTGTTGGTCTGAGATACAGTGGCTAATGTTTTTCCTTAAGTCCAGTTCAGGACCAAAGTTCATTGAGAATACAGTAGTTCTTATCCACTTTTATCCACAGGGATAGGTTGGGAAAACCCTAGATGATTCTTAGATCATATGTAGTAGCAGACCCTATATCTGTGTATATATGTGCCTTATTATTTCTATACTGACCACAACCATGTTAAAAATTTTAAGTTCTAAATTGAACATAGTGAGAGACTAACAATAATAGTTGTGCAGACTAACTTTACACTGTAAAATATATGAATATGCTCTTCTCTTTAAATCCTTTATTTCACATTTATTTTTTCACTTTAAGGAAATACTTTATATCTTCTCTTTGTTATATGTAAATTGCTAGCATAAATTCTCTTATACATTAGCTGTTATTAAGTGGAGTAAGGGTTTCCTGGACAGAAGCACTGAGGTGCTGGGACAAGCGATCTGATACCTAAGACAGCCACTGAACAACCCAACAGACAGACAGTAAATACAAAGGAACCGTCCATGTCCAGGGACAGGCAGGAGAGAGAATTTGAAACTGAAGGATTTTTCTTTTATTTCTGAAAATTTCCATTTAAATTTTGGGCCAAGATTAACCACCAAACTGAAGCTGTGGAGGGCACAACTGCAGATAAGGTATACTTGTATTCCTTGTATTGAACATGAGAATTTTAATATTCTTGTATTTTAGTATTCTACCCAAGGTTGAAATAAAGTTATCCATATCCAGATGTGTTAATTGTCAAGGATTTCAGAACATTTCAGAAGCCTTATTAATGAAAGCGATGCAGCTTTGAAATTGCAGTCTCTCTGTGCCTCCCAGGACTTTAAACATCTCCAATTCCAGCGAGGAGGGGTCTGTATTCTCCCCTAGTGACTGATTAAGTAACTGAAGCCCAGCAGACTCAGCTCCATGAATGGCAGAGCCAGGTTTGGAAGCTGAGTCTACTTGGATTCAAATGTGTGTGCTTAATAGCTAATTCACATGTAGAGGTAGATGCTAATACTCCTAGGACAGATCACTTAAAACAGTTGCTCCTTGCTTGGTGGCAGTGGTGGTGCACACCTTTAATCCCAGGACTTGGGAGGCAGAGGCAGGTGAATCTCAGAGGTTAAGGCCAGCCTGGTGTACAAAGCGAGATCCAGGACAGCTGGGGCTACATAGAGAAACCCTGTCTCGAAAAAACAAAACCAACCAAGCAAACAAAACACAATTGCTCTTCTTATTTATTATACTGCAAGCAAAACAATACCTAAGGTTCCTAATATTGTTCTTTATACTCTCATTAACCAGTATCCTGTTACTTAATTATTTTTAACTGACTGTTGTACAATATGTATTGAGATATAGAGAAGAAATAAAGCTTTTTACAGCAAAAAAAAAAAAAACCCCTGATATACATGTTATGCCTATACTAAGGAACAGTGTGCTTATTCCATATATAAAGTGATGTTAGCTTTAAATTTGTATGGTGCAGTGTATTGAGACTCATAACCTGGACGGCAAGCAAGCTCTCTGGTAATCCTTTGATATATTACCACTGCCAAAGCTTTGTGTGCCTAATGCCTGTTATCAAAAATGCATACTTAGTATTCCTGTTGGGTTTTCTTTTGGCAAAAGAAGCTGTTTTGTAGATTCTGGTTAGAAGGAAAAACTGGCTTCTCTGTGGAACAAAACATAAGTATGTTCCAAAATTTGTAACAACCTCATAAAGGCTAAGTCACTTCTTTTCAAGCCCCATTTCAGAAATGTAACCCACCCTTCTAAAAGTAATTATTTACAAATCATGGGGAATGGGGTGAGGGGGTGCCCTCTGAAGTGATCTCTGCTGTAGACTGTGTAAAGAGTTTATACAAGTGCATATTCCACTCAGTACATGGGAAATTAGGGAGAAGGAAACGGCACCTGTCTACTCTGGTGGAGAGTTATGGGAGGTGTGTAAATGTTTGGCATGTTGAAAATATTTTACTTTCATGCTTGAATGATAGTTTCACTAGATACAGACATTGGGATTGAAAATAATTTTTCCTTAGAGATTTTCCTGCACACATTCTATTATCTACCATCAGTCATATCCATGGTGATTTGATTTGCATTTCCCGCAAAGAGTAATCTGCACTTGGAACTTCTGAAATTGGTTGTTGTTGTGGTTGTTTGAATGAGAACGCCCCCCCAAGCTCAAATATTTGAATATTTGGTCTGCAGTTGGTGGAGCTGTTCGGAAATGATTAGGATGTATGGCTTTGTTAGAGGAGGTGTGTCCCAAGGGAGGGGGATTGGTCTTTGTTTTTTGGTTTTTTTTTTTTAATTTAAGCACTGGTGTATGCGTGTATGTCTGTGTGAGGGTGTCAGATCTTAGAGTTACAGACAGTTGTTAGCTGCCATGTGGGTGCTAGGAATTGAACCCGGGTCCTCTGGTAGAGCAGTTGGTGCTCTTAACCACTGAGCCATCACTCCAGCCCCGTGGGGGATTGGTCTTCAAAAAGGTTTCAAAAGCCCATGCCTTCCCAGTGAGCTCACTCGTGCCCCTCAACACACACACCATATGCTTTTGCATAGATATGTGAGCTCTCATACTGCTCCATGCCTGCTGCCATGCTCCCTGCCGTAATGGTCATGGACTCACCGCAAACTGTAAACAGGTCCAGTAAACTTATTCTTCTATAAGTTGCATTGGTCGTGGTGTCTCTTCACAGTGGAAAAATGACAGAGACTAGAGCTAGTAGCAGGGTATGGGCGATTGCTGTGACGGCCCTGACCATGCTATTTTTTGGATTGATGTGGAAGACCTTGGGACTTCGAATTAGGAAAGCAGTTGAATGCTGTATGTGGGTGCTTGGAAGACAATAGACTATGGAAGCCTAGCCCAGGAGGTTTCGATGGGAACTGTAGTAGAATATTATTTTAAGGTGTTTTGTTTATTACTTCTGTTTATGTTAAGTTTGTTGAACTCTGAAGCTGTGTTACTGTGCCTGTCTAAAACACCTGATGGTCTAATAAATAGCTGAACAGCCAGTAGCAAGGCAGGAGAAAGGATAGGCAGGGCTGGCAGGCAGAGGGAATATACAGAAGGAGAAATCTGGGGGGAGGAAGAGAAGAGATGGAATAAAAGGAGGAAGTAGTCAGAGAAGGAGGAGGACTCCAGGGGCCAGCCACCCAGCTAGCTACACAGCAAGCCACAGAGCAAGAGTAAGATTTATAGAAGTAAGAGAACGGGAAAAGCCCAGAAGCAAAAGACAGATGGGTTAATCTAAAGTTAAGAAAAGCTGGCAAGAAACTAAGCCAAGCTAAGGCTGGGCATTCATAAGTAATAATAAGCTTCCATGTGTGATTTATTTGGGAGCTGGGTGGTGGACCCCCCAAACAGCAAAAACAAACAACAGGGAGCATTCTTAGCAAAGGGTCTGGATGTTTTGGCTGCTTTTTGCACTTTTTCTAAGAATCTGCCTGAGGCTAAGTTGAAGAGTTTTAGACTAATTTTATTGGCAGAGATTTCAAGATATCCTAAAGTTGACTGTCATTTGGTAATTAGTGATGACTCCTATGCAGGTTTACAATGAAAATGAGCAAGTGGAACAAAAAGAAGTGTAAAATGTACAGTTTGAGGAAAAAAGGAACATCAGGAAATTTAATGTTGGAGTCAAGGCTTCTGCTGACACCCCTCCCCCCAAAAAAAAGAGATCAAATGCCAGTAAAAGAGAGTGGTGATCCTGGAGTGAGACCCCACCCAGCTAATCCTTCAGTATATGAAAAGAGCTAAGGAATTATCTGTTCCTAAAGAGCATCAATAAAGGGAACCATAAGCAAATGTAGTTCAAGGAAGGGGCCAGATTTCATTCTAATACACAGCTGAACTTGGCTGAATAGGCTGTGTGTGTGTGTGGTTCTGATTTTGGAGTTACGTAGGATACAGGAGGAAAGGGGTTGTGGAATCTTCCTCCACAGTGAAGAAAAGCCGTTGAGACCAGGTGGATGGCAGGGGAATCTTGCTTGGGGACCCAGAGGGGCCGCTGTGTGAAGCTGTGAAAGTGAAGCCTGATCATGTTAGCAATCTCAAGATGTTGGGATGCCAGACCTGTGAGATAAGTGCCAAGGAACACTGAGTACAGGAAATGCAACCAGCCCAAGAGGGAAGAGTGTGTTACAGTCAGCAAAACTGGAGGGCAGACACATGAGACACGGAATTTGTCCCGCTGAGTTTTGTTCTTGCTTTAGTAAGTAGTTCCTCACTGTGCCCTTTTAGAATTGTGATGTATATTCTGTGCTATTGTGTGTTGGAAATGTGTGATCTACTTTTTGGTGTTACAGGGATTTACACAGTCTTAAGTTTCAGAAGAGACTTTGGACTTGTAAACTTAGCTGAGACTCTAAGTCTATGAGGACTTTTGGAGTTGTACAAAATACATTTTGCATTATGATATGGCCATAAGCCTGGAGGGGGGGCAGAGAGCAGGGTGTGATGGTTTGAGTTAGAATGGCTCCCATAGGCTCATGTATTTGGATACTTGATCCCCAGTTGGTGGAACTTTTCAGGAAGGATTAGAAGGTATGACCTTGCAGGTAGTGTATCATGGGAGGGTGGGCTTTGAGGTTTCAAATGCTCATGTCATTCTCAGTTAGTGTTCTGTCTACTTCATGCTTGTGGCTCTAGATGTGAATTCTGAGCTACTGCTCTAGCAGCATGGCTGCCTGCTGCCATGCTCCCTTCCATAATGGTGATGGATTTACCCTCTGAAACTATAAGCTCTTTCTTCCATGAGCTGCTTTGGTCATGGTGTGTCTTCACAGCCAAAACACAGTGAATGAGACATTGCTGCTGCTCTTTGTACCTTCCCATTACCTTTTCTTTTTCCATTTGATGGGATGCATACTTCTTGGGCGACTCTCAGGATCTAACAGTGTCCTTTCTGGGAAATTATCTTTTGCTATATTTATGGGGACTATTTTTGTATGGTCTAACTCTACCATGTGCTTTGTCTCTCTCCTCTTTACAAATAAATGTTTAACTCTTGGTTTGTGGTAGTGGTATTGATATTCTTAGGGAGCCCTTCAGCTTTTCGTCTAAAAGCTTTCTTTTGGTAATCCTGTTTCTAATTTTTAAAAATATATTCATGAGTTCTAGTCCTCCTTTTTGGTGTTCTCATTTTTTAGCTATAATACATTTAATTTTCCCTTTTCCCTGTTGTCTTGATGTCTCTTAGAATGAAGATATTTCTCAGCTTTTTATGGGAGTCTGGTGTTCTCTTCCAATTTAAAAATCCAGTCATTGGTGAATAGATGTAGTACTAAAATGACTCCTGCTACACCCATAGATCAGTGTATCTCTCATCCCTCTTCAGAAGAACTTCTTACTGTAGATGGTAATTAGCATGAACCTCAACTGGCCAACATATGGAGAATAAGGAACTATGAGAAAGACTCAACCCCAAAGAGGGTGTATGTATCACTCCCCATCCCTACAGAGGCTCAGGGATCTTCTTGGAAGATTTCGAGAGCCAGGCATGGTAGATGGCTTCAAGGAAACAGTGTCATTTGGACACAACAGGCTGGCTATACCTATGACCTCAACAGCAACTGTGACAACATAGACGAGAGCTATGCAAGCTCAGGCCAGACCAAATCCCAGCACTAGCTGAGGAGCTGTTGGCATTTGGTGGCTGCTAGGAGACAGGGAATTGGTTCTTTAATGCGTACACATCCCCATTCCTCTTAGATGGAGGAAGGTGGAATAAATATTTTACATGCTGCTTGGGGTAAGTCTTGTGGGTGGCATGGTTGAGCAGCGCTCCTGCTGAGATTCATGCCTTAGTTGGAAAGAGGATCTTTGATATGTAGCTTGTTAGAATAAGGCCATAATACTTTAGCATGGGCCCTGATCTGGTGACCAATGCCCTTATGAGGACAAAGTCCTCCTGACACATAAGCAGAGAATACCATGTACAGAAGACAGGGACTGCAATGGTCCCTATGAGGATCATGTTTCCTTGGCTACTATTTCAACACTGCACAAAGGCTGGACTCCTGTATGAAGCCAGCCCAATAGGCGTCAGTCTTTGGCCTGTTGGTTCTTATCCTCCTTGGAAGGCAACCATTATATAGCCTGACTTTGAATAAATGCCCCAGTCTTATCCAGTATGGCCTCTGACACATCCCAAGCCAGAACTCTGGAGAGCATCTACCTGACTTAGAAAGCTCCTCCTCAACTCTATTCCCACTGTGAATGCACAAGCTGCAACTTCCTTCTTAAGGCACTTAGTGCTGAGGACCTGAAGCAAAGTCTGTCCTGTGCTGTTGACATTTTCTAGTGTAGTGGCAGGTGTACTGTAGTGGATTGGGCGAGGAAAACTAAAACCCTGGTACTATGTGTCCTTGTCTCCTGCATGTTTTCTTCAGCTTCACTGGAGGAAAGGTCTACAGCTTCCATCTTGAAATGTAGTCCTTGCCCAGATGGTTTATAGGTGAGTTTTCTGAGTGGTTGAGGATTTTGTCTGATGCCTAGTAAGAGCCATTGTTAAAAGCAAGTATTGCCCAGGCATGGTGTAAGTCACTGACAGTGAGTGGCTTTTTTCATGTCCATGCATTGGTTTCTTTCATGCCTTTCTAACTTGGGTTTTGTGTCTTAACTAGTGCTAACTCCTCCTCTGGTTTCTCTTTACCCTCAAAAGGTATGGCGTCTGTAATTTTACATTGTAGAGAAAAACCTGCCTCCCTGTGACCCCTAACCTATGCAGTAAATCCTCCAAAATTAATTTTAGTTCTTTCTGATCTGTGCCCATGTGACTCTCCTCAAGACTCCATTATTAGACTCTGACAGCCTTTTAAATTTGTAAGTGCCACAAATATGTCACCAGAGACTAATGGGTAAAAAGAGAATTCCTTCCCGGAGAGGATATGGGTAGAATATTTCAAGTGGCAGATCTACATCAATAATGTTAATGTTTATGGGGTGTTGAAAACCATGGAAGTCTTAAGCCAGAATCATGTTCAGCTGAGTCCCAGAAATTTTGACCTCAGAAGCCAAGATACATTCCATTTATTCCAACAAATGTTTGTCAAGTCTTTTGCAACTGTTTGAAAGAATTGTCATTCTCTAGAGCTCTAAACATTGATGGTTTTGCTATGACATCAGTTAAAAGCAACAGAAGCACTTGCTTTTGTGCCCAAGGTGACTTTTCTCTTTCCCTGAGTTCCTAGATCAAAGAGCCAATTTGCTCTGTGCTTTTGCTTTTATTTTTCTTGGTCCTGTGGCAATATTTTTTTAATTTATTACACACATATTTGTGTGTGTGTGTGTGTGTGTGTGTGTGTGTGTGTCTGTCTGTCTGTCTGTCTGTCTGTCTGTCTTCATCCACACACATGTGGAGGTCAGAGCACAGTTTGCAGAAGTTAGCTTTCCCTGTCCATGTGTGGGTCCTAGGGATCAAATTCAGGTCATGGGGATTTGTGGCCTGCACCTCTGACTGCTAAGCCATCTTCCCCGCCACTCTGACAATATTGAGAAAATTTGCATCATTCTTTCTGATTGTTTTCTGGCCTTGTTTTTGTGTCAGAAGTTTGTGTTTCCTATGCAGTGAGCAGCCACAGAGCCAGGACCTTTCCTTTTTTTTTTTTTTAACTGATACCAAGAATTGCTTCTGCTTTCAGGCAGAAAATGTTAGTGTGTTTGGGAGACTGAGAAGTACATTCAGAGTAAATTGAAAAAACATAAGGGAAATCACCTTGAATATGATGCCAAGTAGCATGTTTATTTTTGCTATTTTTAACAAAGAGGATAAAAAAACTTTTAAAAATTACCAATTTTTGTCTTTGTATTGGCATAATCTTTGATGTTTTTCTTGAAAACTGCTAACAAAAATAACTATTAAAAATGAAGCCATCATAAAATTTCTCTGAGAAATTAAAAGCTCTTAGGAAGGAGGAAAAGGAAAGGAGAGAACAAAGAAAACCATGATCTAAAAACTTAGTATAAGTTCACGCCATTGCAAGCCTTACAGTCATTCATACTGTAGATGCTAACAAGCTTATCTCTTTCCAAGTCTTCCAGGAGGGGTTGCCTGGATAGTGGAACAGCATGGGGGAAACTTCACATTACATAAAAAGTCATTGCTATACAAGTTGATGAGATGAGAGGTTTCTTAAACCTACTACAGTGAAGCCACTAAAGCCATCACAATGAAGGGTAAAAAAGAGAAGCTGATTCGTAGGACGTACTTAAGTGGCGGTGAGATGATTCTTCTCCCATTGTAGCTGATGGCACTATGTTAAAGAGTGTTTCAGCTGGGTGGTGGTGGCGCATGCCTTTAATCCCAGCACTCGGGAGGCAGAGGCAGGCGGATCTCCGTGAGTTCAAGGCCAGCCTGGTCTACAGAGGGAGTTCCAGGAAAGGCACAAAACTACACAGAGAAACCCTGTCTCAAAAAAAAAAAAAAAAAAAAGAGTCTTACTAGGTTTCGTTTTAATTTATGTAATAATAGGCTAGCAGGAACTGTCTGGCGGCTAAGTCAAGCAGCTCAGAAGCTGGAGGCCAGCCTGGGCAGCTTAGCAAGGCTCTGTAAGAATGGAAAGAGCGGAAAGGTGGGGGATAGCTTGTGAGAGAGTGCAGGTGCTGTCTTCCAGCTGCCTGAGTTCTGATGACTGCACCACTCCTTAGTGACAATTACAGACTGTAAGATGTTAGCATTGAGAAAGACACACATCTAAGGACTGGTAAGCCCATCCCTTTTATCTAAAGAAGTTAAAAATCTCGTTAAGTGACTTGTCCACCACTAGTTAATGTTCTCTTACCCTCTGCCTTTTGTATCTGCTACACAGCAGCAGGCTCTAGGTGTTTTATTTCATGGACTAGTAACATCTCAAAGTCTTTGGTGGCCTCCAGTGGCCAGGGTACTTGTCTGAGATCCCTGACTCCTGGTATTCACACCCTGATCTTATCTCTTCCTCCACTGTACCAGTCTTTCTACCCAGTACTTCATAGGGGAAGTGGTGCTGTGATTCTGAGACCCAGTTATCCAAGATAATCTCAACTTCAGTTAACACCGCTTTCATCCTTCCTCATGGCTCACTCCCCGGGAAGGAGGCTCCCAAGTCATGTGCAGCCATATGCAGTAAGAACTGGTGCCTCTGATGGCAGCCGCAGCCTCTGGGGAAGTTCTTGCCCACAATTACAGAAATGAGCCATCTTGTGAGGAACCTTTAGCCTGACTGTCGCTGCACCTTGATGGAAAGCTCACCCTCCTGAGAGGCTCTGCTAAGCCTTCTGTCCTGAGAAAATAGGCGCTTGCTGTGAGTGGCCGGGCTTCATTCGGGTGGTTTGTTACACAGGAGTACATAACTGAGGCAGAGGGGCTGTGGAGATCTGATGCATTTCTAAAGTTTTCTCTTGTTTGAGAAAAAGAAAAAGAAAAAGGACCGTCTTTGCATCAAAATAACACGGATGTCATAATTACACAGGGAATGACAGTTATTTAAAGGGGAATTATCTTGTTGAAAAACTTGTCCCACTGTTCTTTTTTCTGTTTTTCTATTGAGCACTGACAACTTTCTCATCAGCTGGCATGTACTTCATGCTGAGTTTCAGTTGCTGACTTCCACCTTTGCCCTTGGTTTACCCTCAGATACTTTCTAGATAAAGGAAAAGACTGTTGTCTCCAGAACTAAACCAAGTGGTGTTTCCTCTTCTTGTGACAGAAAGGGCGGTTCCACATGAAGACACTGACTGGTGTGCAGCCCCTCTTCTTTGTCACTAAGCCTACAATCTGAGATCTTACAAAGACCCTTGGACATTACAAGTTTCTGTTTTTCCCATTTTTATTTGGATTATGTATTGTCTTATTTTTTTAGACAGAGTCTCAACTTTGTAGCCCTGACTGTCCTAGAACTTGATTTGTAAACCATGATGGCCTTGAACTCACAGAGATCTGCCTGTCTCTACCTTGAGTTCTGGGATTAAAGGTGTGCACCACATCCCCTTTTCATTCTTTAAAAGGCAGTTGTTTAAAATCAGATTTAGAAATCTCATCAAGACGTGTAATTCCTCAGAAGAAGAAAGACCAAAAAACAAAGCCCAGTTGTTGAGACACTTCCCTTCCTCTTTTTCCCTGGCTCTGCTGTGCGTGTCCATACGTGCTCACCTCCATATACATGGCTCCTCTGTGAAGAACCTACCAGGAATGGCAAGGGCCCAAAGTAGTCATTTCCTTGGAGGAAGAAATACATCTGTCATTCATAGCTGAGTTGCTTAGGTGGCTAATCATAATTATTTTCAGTGTGTCAGATAAAATGGTACAATTGATCCTTCTTAGTGACGAAGGATAGAAAAATTAGAGGGAAGGAGACAGGAGAAAGTAAATTATAGTTTTGTGATAGATCAGACGGGTACCCTGTCAAAGCAAGTTGCCATGTAGTGTCTTTAGAAATCACTTTTCTTTCTTTTTCTCCTAAAATTGTACATAGCTACCACTTACGTAAGATTTGTAATACAGAATTTTAAAGGTTTAATCTATCATAACCTTTAGTCATAGCAAGTCTTATGAGTAGAAAATATTATAACAAAAAGGTATTCTGATGATTATTTTTAAAACTTGCCCTTAAAAATTATAAGCTAGGTAAAGTCTGTGAGGTTTCTTTGTAACTGAAGCAAAAAAAGCTGGGGTCTATGAGTCCTGTATAGGGACATCGTGTTTAAATGCTTGGGCTCCGGAGATGGGGCCTTTGTCTTCAGCTACATTGCCAGTGTGAACACAGACTATTTACCTAACCTTCCTGTGCCTCAGTTCTTCTATAACATGGAAAACATCTACTAGTAAACAATGTTAGTGCTTTCTAGATTATTACTTAAAATGGGTCATCTCTGAAGACTTACGTGAACTCGGCAGCCTTGTGTGGCTTCCTGCAGCACTTTGCCTTCTGCTCCTCATGTGAACAACTCAGCAAAGTGGTGGATGTCATGGGAATCCAGCCCTGTTACAGTCACCTACAGAGTACCTGCCGTTACAGATCAGGCACCTGGTCCAGTGGCTGCCACTGGATGTGTATAACGACTCTGGAGGCGGTGCTTTATAAAACAGTAGAATGCCACCTCCTTCCTTCCTTTCTTTCTTTCTTTCTTTCTTTCTTTCTTTCTTTCTTTCTTTCTTTCTTTCTTTCTTTCTTTCACAGATGGGTTTTTCAGAATCATTTGTACATAGCAACTGTAGGAAAAGTTGTACTCAGGTTTTTGGTGACTTTCTTGCTTACAGAGTGTACATTTCCGCTTTTGTCCCTCGATGCTCTGGACCCTTGTCCTGCTATACTGTGCCTCCTTCTAAGACTTTCATATGTTCTTCCCATTTGCAGAACAGGTGGTCCATCCTTTACATCTCTGAACTCCTAACCTAAATACCCACTACCTATAGCTTGTAAGTTTGAGATCTAATAGGAATCCCAGACTTATGCCTAAAAGAGAACTCAGCCTCCCACCCCAGTTGAACACAGTCACCCAATTAGTAAAACTGTAAACCTCATTAAAACTTCACTATATTAAAAACCTGAGACCAGCCTCAACTCTTCCTAGAGGCCACCCACAACTCCTTGCCACCTGGGTGACTACTTATTTCATCAACATTATTAGATCATTGTCTTTACCCCATAATGTCACCTCATCTTAGGATTGACAGCCACATGCTACTCAGAAGCAAACCATGGGTCTTTCTTATAATCAAGAGGACTCAGTTACAGGCGGTGAGTGTCACTGAAAGTCGCCTTGGGAGTTTCAGTTTCCTTAGTGGTGGCCTGTGACTATGTGGGGTTTGTGGGTTTGTTTTCCTTTTGCAGTGCTGGCATGGAACTCAGGTCCTGGTGTAAGCAAGGTATGCTCTCTTTCCCAGTGACAGCCCTAGTCCTCCGTGTGACTTTTAGACAGCAAGGCTTACACTGCTTCCCGTTAGAATGAACTGCGGTGAGCTCTTGATCCTCCATTCAGAACAGCACACGCTCCTGACAGTGCTGCTTCTGTGACTCAGACAGTAGTGCTTCAGTGTTAGGGTGCACACTATGTTCCTGTCCCTTTTGTTTCTTCTCAGTGTCAGGAAAACAAGGGACCCTCTCCAACAAAACTGGAGATCAAGTGCAAATTCATCTTAAAAACTAAACTTACTTACAACAATCTGCTCTGAACTGAGCCTCACACTGATAAAATAGTCTCCTCGGTGGTTTGAATGAATGCAGTGAATGAGGATCTGAGCCCAATGTGGCTGATCTGTGAGGACAGTGTTCAGTTCTTATTTCCGAGGAGGTGGGAACATCTCTATTCCTTTTCTGAATTCTCTGCCCTTCCCCTACAAGCCATCACTCTGTAGGACAAACAGTGGGTATGGTTTTGCCTGATCCTGTCATGACCCATGAAGATAATTCTGGGAAAGGGTTAATTGTCAGACATGAATTGTCAAAGGAAGGAAAAGAGGAAAAGACCGCATGGTCTTACCCAGCTCTCACTAGGCTGGAGCTTGATGTCAAGAGCAGGCATGAACTGCAGACTCTCCTGCCCTGGCCTCCTGGGAGCCAAGATAACAGACAAACTGTGCCCCGCAGAAGAATGGGTATAAATGCAACACTTCCATGTCAGAAACCAGACTGTCTCCGCACCTGCCGGCTGTCTGTCTGCGTCCACAGCTATTTGACTGGTCTAGCAGTGGCACTGAGTCAGTTTTACTTGGTATGGGTTGTAATGCCCCTGATTATGGTAAGGGTGTCTGAATGAGTTCTGAAGACTGACTTGAGAGCTGGTCAGGTGAGAACTTCATAGTATTTCTATGTATTTTTGCTCCAGATCTCCCAGTTGCTTTTGTCTCTTGATTTGCGTCAAATTAGTGAAATTAAAGAAGATTAATGGTAAGTGAGTTTAAAGACAGTGTTTAGTTTTCTTGACTTTCCAGGAAACAGACGGGAGGGTTTGCAGTAAAGTACCTGATGTTGTTCTGACTGGGGTGGGAATTAGCAAGAACACTTTAATCTAGAACCTCACCCAGAAACCATTCCTCTAAAGACTTGGTGAGTATGGAATGCAAGGGCCCGTGCTCAGTCTTAATATAGTATATTAGAACATCTTGGTTTTTATTGTAAAATTTTGCTCTCCATTTGCTGCTGATTATGCCTGCTAAAGAGTTTTCTTGCCAGGTGGTGGTGGTGCACACCTTTAATCCCAGCACTCAGGAGGCAGAGGCAGGGGGATCTCTGTGAGTTTGAGGGCAGCCTGGTCTATAGAGCGAGATCCAGGACAGCCAGGACTGTTATATAGAGAAACCTTATGGGGGGGGGGGGGGTCTTTCTAATATGCATCTGGACATAGTACTGCCATACCCTCAAGCTGTTTTAGGACCAGTATCTCTTCTTACTTGAGTCAACTCTTTTGCTTTAACTTAACTCTCAGCTCCTGCCAGAAGAATCCAAAGGCTGAAAGGCAAGAAATGTGCCCCAGTTGCCCCTTTTCTCCATGCAGCAGGCAGCAAGGCCTTAGGAGTGGAGATGCAGACAGTAGTCTGCATGGCAGCTAACACAGAAACCATCCTCAGCTCCTCTAGTGCTTGATGAAGAACAGAGGGAGATGGCAGGATTCAACACAGTGGGTACCAGATACACACTTTCCATAGGTGTGCGTGTGGCCTGTTCATTCCACAGAGGAAACCAGGAAACCAGAGGGCAGAGTGTTGGAGCCCAGTGTTCACTCCCAGCCATGCAGAGAGCTAGGCGAGCTGCAGAATTGCCGTAGAGCACAGGAAGCCCCTGGGCTCCATGCTGCCGTGTTAGCTTGGAGAAGGGATACACAAGGCAAAGGGCACCTTGCCTTCGTGTCTGTGCTGCAACTCTGTGGAAATGTGCTGTCATGGGTCCAGTGCAGGCAACAACACCCTTTGGGTTCACTGGGGAGAGTAAGCCATCTTTAGTAATCATAGGCAGAAGCCAGCTGATAGCCAGCGATGTGTGTGGGCGCTTGTGTGTATGGGACATGCATTTGAGGAGAGAACATGTGACTTTAGAACTTAGAGATGTCGTCAGGGAACCTTATTTCCATATTCAAAAACAACAAACCCTTGCATTGGTTCTTTCCAGTCACGGCCACCTTAGGGAGACAGTCACACACCAGGCTGTCAAAGTGTCTGTGCCCACAGAGGTTCCCTCTACCTCCCATAGTCTCAGATCAGGTTTTCTACATGCTTTTAGTTTTAGTTTATTAGAGGAAAAGTCTCTGTTGTGGCTAAATCTTTTCACTCTCTTTTTTTCCCCTGAAGTTTGCTTTTATGACTAAGCCATAAATCGCTAAAAATAAAGATTTACAGTGGAAATGTCGACTCCTTTGTGTTGTGTCAGGTCAAAAATCTGTCACTAATTGGTGGGCATTTGTTCATACCTATGTCATGAGCCAAGATTATGTTTTAGCTGGGTGGCCACACATGGGGCAGGTAGGTGTGGTCCAGTTCAGATGTGTTAATGCTTTCCTTGTTATGATCAAGTAGGTCATACAAAGCATTGGTTTGAGAAGTCTGTGGGCAAGGCAGGCATTTGGGATTTATGGGCCTCTCCTGAGCCAGTGTTGCTCCTCTCTTTTCTCCCCTGTATCATCCTGTGTCCACTAGGGGACACAAGAGCACCTGCTGCAGGACAGAGTGAAAGCCTGAGTTGGTTAAAATGTAAGCGCTGAACAGTTAGGATAACATGGGAAGACTCTGTTCTTCTTTTCCTGTTCATAAAGAAGCTATACTTTTGTTTCCTTCTGTTACCATGGGGAACTTAATGAGATGGGAGCAAAGCCGCAGCTGACTACAGCTTGTGCACCTAACTGCCCCTTTGCTTTGAGTTCTTGGTCTGGAAGGCAGTGACAGCCACGATTCTAGTGTTGAAAAGAACAACTTTATATGGAAGAGATCCTCTTCAGAGTCAGGGTGGGGGTTATCTGGGGAGGTCATCTACAGTCATCCCAGTGGACAAAGCCCAGAGTTCTCCATCTTACACCCAGGCACGTGTTCTAGAGCTGTGAAACCTGAGCTAAAGAGAACAGAGTTTAGTATCCATGTTCCCTTCTAAACTGTTAGCTTACAAAGTCAGATCTCTGAGCTCACAGTTTAGAAACTTAGGTTGGAGTGGTGCTTGTTTATAGTTAGTTGTGTGTGTGCTGTGCACAGGAGTGGAGGCCAGAGGTCAGCATCAGGTATCTCCTTCTATTGCTTTCTACCTTATTTATTGGGACAAGATCTCTCATGGAACCAGAACTCATCAGTTTGGCTAGGCTAGCTGGCATTGCAAGAGAGGGGCACCCAGGCTTTTTCTGTGGGTGCTGGGGACCTAAATTCGGGTCCTCATGCTTACATAGCAGACAGTTACTGACTGAGCCATCTCCTCAACTACTTAAAATTATTTTAAAATTATAACCTATGTGTTAAAAATACAAAAATTTTAAATGATGGAAGACAAATCTGTCGTTTATTCAAGCATTTATTTCACTAGACCATAGCATGAGTGTTCCTATTGCGAATTAAGGTCTACAGTTGTTTTCTTTCCGTTTCCTCATCACCTCAGTGCTCCTCTCTTCCTCCTCTCTTCCTCCTCTCTTCCTCCTCTCTTCCTCCTCTCTGGCTTATTGTGGACAGAAAAGTCAAAGAGTTTGGTTTTCAACTTTCAATTATTGGATTTCCATCTATAGTTCTCTGCATATTTCCCTTAGTGGTTACGGTGGGTCGTAATATGTATCCTTACTGTCTGGAGTGGCCAGCGTACCCACTGCCCCTCCTTTGTTTTCACAGACATGGGTATGTATGTGTCACATGTGTGACGTATATCTCCAAGTACCATGTTACTGCTTCTACTGTAAGTGCTCCTTTATCTTCCAGCTAAAGTCACACACAGACTCATGATTTTTTGTATGTCCACCCATTTCCCATCTGTTGTCAATTTTCTTTAGTCGGAAAAATTCCCTTTAGCATTTTTTTGTACTGCGGGTCTGCTGGCAGCGAGTTCTCATTTATCTGAAAGCACCTTTATTTTTCCGTTATCTTTGAGAGATAAATTGGAACTTGACAGGGTGTTTGTGTTTTCTTTCCTTATTCTGCACTTGGAAGCTGTCATGTCCTGTCCCTCTTGTTCCTGAGAATCCGGCCGTTTCTCACGCTGTTCCTCCGTGTACTGTGCGCCCTTTCTCTCTGCTCTGCTCTCACCGTCTCCCTGTATGTGTTCTTTAGAGTTCGCCTACAGCATCCCTAGGTATAGTTAGTTGTCTTACTGTTCTTGAGGTTCAGCATGCTGCTTGAATCTATAGAATATTTTTCAGAAGAATTGGAAAAATTTCACTATCAGTTGCTCATACTTTTATTCTGTACACCCTCTGTTCTGATGTGTCCATGACACACACTTCTCCATTTTAATTTCTGTGCTGCAGGTCACTGAGGCTCTGCTGTCTCCACCCCATCCCTTCCTTGTAGTCCTGTTTTTCTGATAGGATAATATTGACTGATCGATGTGTTCAGCAGTACATTTCTCCTCCAGTCCACCTTTAAACTTAATAACTTTGTTTCTATTTATTTTATTTTACTTCAGATACATTTTTGCAATCTTGTGGTAATTATGGCCCCCTTCTCTTCTATTTTTCATCTGTTTGTTTGCTTTTTGTTGGTTTGTTTGCTGATAATCATATTGGTCTCTTCATAGCTTAAAGCTTCTTTAGAGTCCTTATCTGCCATCTGGGCTCTCCATCCTAGGCTGTTGTCTATTGAATGACTAATGATCTCTGTTACAGATCACATTGGCTCGCTTTTTGTATACCTACCTGTTTTATTTTATATGGTGGACACAATGCAAACTTTGTTTTCTGTCGATGAAGTAATTTAGCAGCTGCTCAGACTGAATCTGATAGGAATTTTGAGAGGTTTTAGGTTTATAACAAAACTAAGCAGAAACCAGAGGGCTCCCATGTGTTTTGCCCTGCATAGAAGTACAGTCTCAAACTATTAACATCCTGCAGCAAACATAGTAGTGTCTTTATTGCATCTGATAAACTAGTTGTTTAAACATATTGTTACATTGTCCCCAAGTCCATAGTTGAGGGTATTTATCTGTAAACTTGGACATCGGTGCAATGGTGTGTATCTGTACTCTAAAATCCTGCAGGACAGCTCTACCACCCTAAGAAGCCATCTGTGCTATACCAGTTCATTCCACTTTCAGCCAGCCAGAAGCACTTTTGCCATTTTCTATATAAGGCAGCCTTTCCCAGAACATGGATTGGAGGCATTCAGTGGGGTAGCCTTTTGAGATTCACTTCCAGTTCTAAGCAGTGTACATTAGGGTCTGTTCATGTCTTGTCATGATTTGCTAGCTCATTTCTTTTTGTTACTGATTAATATGTTACCATCTGGGTGTACCACCGCTTAACCATTCGTCTACTAAAGAGCATCTTGGTGCTTCTAAGTTTTGGAAATTACAATGAACCTGAAAGTTTCTGTGTTGATATAAGTTTTCAGTTCATTTGGGTAAGGACCACGGAATAGAATATTTTAATGTTCAGACCTTGTTAATGCTTTGTTTGATATGAATTCCCCAAGTGACACAATGTGGAGCTTCTTGCATATGCTTACTTAGCATCTGTGTATCTTCTGTCCATTTTTAATAATTATTACAGAATCTTGAGTTTCTTATACTTTGTTGTTGTTAGATATAACTTTTTCAGATATTTTCACAGTGTGTGGCCTGTCTTCCCTTTTGTTTTTTGGTGTAGTGTCCTCTTCAGAACAGGTTTTAAGGTGACGAAATCGGCTTGTCACTGTATGTATTCCCACTGTAAGTCCAGTCACATGGTTTCTTGCTCCCCTGGGACTGTTGAAAGGCTGAAGGGTTTCAGATTTCACATGCAGGTCTACGGTCCACTTTGAATTGGTTTTGTGCCAGTTTTAGTATTTGTCTGTGTCTCATTGCTATAGCAACAGTTCATTGAGGAGATGCTCTTTGCTTCACTGTTGCCTCCGCTGTTCCTTTGTCAAAGATCAGTTGGATGCACTTACATGGGACTCTTTCCGAGCCTTCTGCTTCTCCAGCCTGTTTTGTTTGTTTGTTTGCTTTTCCCACTACCTCATTGGTTTTCATGACTGAAGTTTTATAGCAAGTTTGGTCTTGTCAATTTTCTAGTCTTACTTTTTTTTTTTTTTTTGGCGAGGGGATTTCGAGACAGGGTTTCTCTGTGTAGCTTTGTGCCTTTCCTGGAACTCGCTTTGTAGACCAGGCTGGCCTTGAACTCACAGAGATCCGCCTGGCTCTGCCTCCCGAGTGCTGGGATTACAGGTGTGCACCACCACCACCCAGCTACTAGTCTTACTTTTGCCCTCAGTATTCTGTTGGCCATTCTGAGTCTTCCCTTGTCTGTATAAATGTTAGGACCAACTGGTATCCCTAAATAATGTGCTACAATTTTGACTAGTATTGCTTTGAATTTTATAAATCAAAATGGGAAGAACTGACATCTTGACGATATTAAGTTGTCCCGTCCATGAACATGAAATAGCTTTCACTCATTGAATTCTTCAGTGTGTCTTGTCAAAGTTTTGTGATTTTCTACACACACACACACACACACACACACACACACACACACACACGAGGACAGGGAGTTTTGGGCTAGGTTTGAACCTAAATTCTTTATTTCTGGACTGCTAAAGTAAATGGTAATGTTTTTTTAATTTCAGGTGTTATTCATTCACTGATTATAGAAATGTGACTGAACTTAATATTACCTCTACCCTGCATCTTTCCTGTGACTTCAACAAAGGCATTTTAATTTTTTCCTTTTTGATAAACCCCTCTTTTTTTCATTAGCTGGGTCCTAGAGGATAATGTTAAGAAGAGGAGTCCTGGATTTGTTCCTATATTAGTAAGAAACCTAGTTCCTAACATTAACTATGATGTTAGGTGTAAGTTTTCCTAGTGAGTTCCACTTAGATAATATACTGCATTGCCTGTTATCTAATATCAGCTGTCACATAGTAGGTGTAGATATGACAGGATTTCATGACACCAGACAGAAAAGTTTCTGGAGATTTGTGAGCTGAATGGAGATTCCCAAAGGTACATTGTGTCCTGGAAACAGAGTGAAGGAATCTCCCTGAACATCTGTGGATACTCATTTGATGCCCTGAAAGGCTAGGCTTTTAAAATGAATCAATTTGTCTTGTGCAGAACAAATAAGTTGTAGTACCAAGGATTTTTTTGTCAGGTTGGCTTGAATAATTGATTCTCACTAAATAGCAAAAGCTCATGCAAGCTGCATGCTTACTGCCACGTTAGCAAGCACGTTAGTGGTGCCAGCATCCCTTCCATATGCTTCACCAGGGGGATTTGCAGAGGCTTCCTTCTGTGTTGTTTTTCTTCTCCTGACCACTGGCCATATTTCAGTCTGTTTCCAGATCCTGAAAAATCCCTCTGGTGCTGAAAGACTAGTGCCCTTTGCCATCTTAATCCCAGGGCCCCATAAGCACAGTGAGCTGTTCACCGAACAGTTTGCTCATTTAAAGCACAGAACTGCTCAGTGGAGTCGAGTGTCTGTGTTTTAAGGAATGTGCTTATGAAGAGCTCTTCTCCTTATTCTGCAGAATCACTTGTCTTGTTGCATGTATCAATTCTGTGTGATCGGATAGAGCTAGAACCCAGTGGCTCCAGGCTCTCTGTCCTGTCTGTCACAGGGCCTCTAATGCCCTTTGTCTTCCCTTCTGTTTTCTCAAATGGTTCCCATTCTCCTGTCACTTCTTTCATTCATGGGTCACTCACACACTCCCCTGGATGACTCTCAAACTGCCATGTGTCAATCAAAGCAAAGCAGATACAAGAGGAGAACATAAGGGGCAAACTTGCCTTGCTTCAAGTTAGGTGGCTTTTCCTCATATGGTGCTGCTGTTGTTTCATTGTTCTGTTCTGCACCTTAGTTTCTGGCTGTATCGTGTATTTGGGTCATCTTTAAGGGCCAGAAAGGGACCTGAGGATAGTAAATAAAGACTAAAAAATACTGTGCCAGAAAACCACATGGGAATAAAATTGAAGTTTAGCGTGGGACCTATAAAGTGAAATTTTGTTGCTTTAGAAGCTGAGTCTCCAGTGTTGCATCTGGAAGGGCTTTTTAAAAAAATAATTGTGAGATAGTTTTGGTGCTTCAGGAGAGAATAAAGCAAGCAGTTTGATGAACAATTCTTTAGAAGTTTGTGGTAAAGTAATAATAAAAATGTGGATTCTGACCTCAAAAAAGCTGACTAGCATAAATGACCATTTATAATCCTCTTTTAAAATCTCATAAATTTTATGTAAAAATATAATGGCCCAAAAAGTATGTCCTTGAATTTGAAGAAGTCTGTTTATACAATTCACATAACTTGCCAAAAAAAATGCAGAGTTGGGTGACTTCTTTCTGAAAATAGAATGGCCATTTTTCCTGGCACGGGTGCTGGGGCCTCTCGTCTTGGACCAGTGAGTGCAGGTAGTGCTATGTGTGTTCCTCGGCAGCGGCAGCAGCGTTATTCAGCAAGTCTCAGCAGAGCTCTTGCAAGCACATCACTTGGCGGCACTGTCAGCGCCTAGCTCTGCCAGCACACTGCCTGGGAGAGAGGATGGCTACAGACACCTCTGCTTCAGCTGGTGTTGGGGGGCACAGTGTGGTACCTTTAGGATTCCCTCCTCCCCAGACAGACGGAGGATGTCAACCCCTTCCTGAGCAGAAAGGTGGAGGAGGAACTCATCAACAAAGCCCATGATGAGTGTGGACAGCAGAGCTTGTGCAGATTCTTGCCTAAGATGCTACTGAGGGAGACATTTCAGCCCAGCATTGCTGTCATGGACATTTTTGTAGATGGTATTTTGGTGAAATAGCTGGTCTGCTCTGGTTTTCATTTGGTTGGTTGATGGTTTTTGGTTTTTTGTTTTTTTTTTTAAGTCTCATAATATGTCGCTGTGTATTTCTATTTTCTGTCATGTATTTCCTGAGGCCCCTGTGGAGGGACTCTTAGATTGTACACATAATTACGCATGTGCACATGCAAACAACACACTCACCATTAATTTGTATTGCTGTTTCCCTGAATAGATTCTCACTATGGAGATAATATGTGAAGTCATAGAAGCACTCTGTCGACTGTTGTGAGAATTCAGTTAGATGACCTTATAAAACCTTAAGGAATGCCTGACTGTAAAAGTTCAAAGGTGTTTGGTAGTATGCTTCTTGGTTTCATCGCCTCTGTCTTTCATGCTAGACTTTCAGCCCTAGATAAGGCATTTGGTCAGAAAAACGTTAGTGGACTCAGCTCAAAGTGGCTTCAACAGTAAGGAAATCTATTCTTCTTCTTTATTAAGCAGTAAGGAACTAGTGTTGCCAGAAACCCAGAGGAGTGAGTCCAGAGCCGGTTCATTCTTTGTGTGCATACCATCCTCAGTGAGTTGGCTTCTCTCAAGGCTATCCTATCTCATGGTGCAAAGCTCCTAATGGTCCCTACTGAGGACTAGTGGCCTCTCAGTCTAAGCCCCTAACAGATTTACCCTTACATCTCACTCAGCAGCATTAAATAAATAGAACAGAACTAGCATGACTGCCTTACACTACTGCTTTTCTTTCCTCTGGAACCATCGGAGGAAATTATTTTGTATTGTGGTCACAATACCCACACACATATATTTGAGAATATGTATATGTCACTCTATACAATGAAATCTAATTTTTAAAATATCTTGAAAACAATGTAATAACCTCTACCACCTGCTGTGGTTTATATATTAAATACACGGCAAAAGGCACATGTAGTGAAGGCTTCATCCCCTGTCTGGGACTGTCTAAAGACTAGGACCTAAGACCTAGCTAGAGCAAGTAGGGAACACATGGGTGTCATTGGGTGCCATATCTGGTCCTGGGTCCTTTCCATCTCTCTGTGCTTCCTGATTGCTGTGATGTGAACTGCTTTGTTCTCTTATGTCCTCCCCACCACACTGAGAACCATGAACGGAAACAAATCCTCCTCTGAGCTGTTTATGTCAAGCATTTAATAGCACGGTGATGTAAAGGCGAGTAACACACTATTATTATAAGATGAAGCATTATAATGTATATTTAGTAGCCAAACACACAAATATTAGGAAAGATTTAATGTAGATAGGCTGTTGGTGAGCTTTTTCCGGTCCTGAATATGTGAGGGCACTGTTGTGCAGCTAATTGACACACTCAAGCTTTGTTCATTCACTTCTTAGATTCACACTCATTAATACCTGGTGTAGTAATAGGAATAGTAATTAATCTGCCTGAGCGTCATTAATGTGTCCAGTACTCAATAGAAACTTGTAAGAAATGCGGGAATAATAGGGTTTGGGGATCGTTAGAAACCATCTTGGAAGCTGCCTAGCAAAGTGTGTAAAGATAGGTCAACTAAATTTAGTTTATGATCCCAAGTTGAATTCTGGATTGGTAAGGCAATTCTTTTTGTTTTGTTTTGTTTTGTTTTTTCTCTTTTTAATTTATTTAAAAATTTTTTCATACAATATATTTTGACCCTATTCTTTCCCTCCCAGTTACAATTCTTTTTTTTTGTTTGTTTGTTTTTGTTTGTTTGTTTTATTTTGTTTTGTTTTGTTTTTTGAGACAGGGTTTCTCTCTGTAGCTTTGGAGCCTGTCTTGGAACTCACTCTGTAGACCAGGCTGGCCTCAAACTCATAAAGATCCCCCTGGCTCTGTCTCCTGAGTGCTAGGATTAAAGGCGTGCACCACCACCACCCAGCTCACAGTTATAATTCTTTTTTTTTAAATATATTTATTATTATTTTTCCATTTTACATACCAACCCCAGTTCCCCCCTCCCTCCCCTTCTCCTGCCTCCTCACCTCCCTCCCACTCTACCCCTATCCACTCCTCAGAGTGGGTAAGGCTTCCCCATGGTAGTCAACAAAGTTTGGCATACCAAGTTGAAGGAGAGCCTAGCCCCTCTCCATTGTATCAAGGCTGAGCAAGGTATCCCACCACAAGGAATGGGCTCCAAAAAGTCAGTTCATGCACCTGGGATAAGTCCTGGTCCTGCTGCCAGGGACCCCACAAACAGATCAAGCCACACAACTGTCACCCACATTAAGCGGGCCTAGTTCGGTCCCATGCAGGTTCCTGAGCTGTCAGTCTAGATTCAGTGAGCTCCAACTAGCCCCGGTCAGTTGTCTCTGTGGGTTTCCCCATCATGATCTTGACCCTTTCTTCTTCTTCCTCCTCCTCCTCCTCCTCCTCCTCCTCCTCCTCCTCCTCCTCCTCCTCCTTTGAATGGGTAAGGCAATTCTTTACATAATGGTTAGCATACTTCAGAAAACTTGAATACAGGCTGTGCATTAGATAATTTTGTTGTGCCAATAAGTTTCTTGCTTTTAATAGTTGTATTGTGAATATGTGTGGCAATGTTCTTGCTATTTGGAAAGCACGCTAGAGTGTCTATCTGATGGAAGACTATGAAGAAGCTCTTTTTACTTGTGTGAACTCTTCTGGAGAGGCAAATGTTTATTCACCAACGACAAACCAAAGCGATGCTTTCACCCAGGCTGAGTGTGGTGAACCAGTGAGTTTATTTAACTAGGCTGACATACTGGAGCTTGCCTGATGCCCAGGCAGTGCGTGCTTGAAAGCTCGCACCTAAATGTGGGTGACAGCTTCCTCGGAGCTGCATGGATGGGACTCCACTAAACTCACACATTCCCTCCAAAGACCCCTGGGAGCCCAGAGGGTTATTACATCAGCTGGGAGGGAAGTGGAAGAAGTGGCTGCAGCCTTGGGTGCCCTCCTTAAGACGGCAATGGCGTTCTGCCCTGAAGCTAGCGTTACACAGGGTACTTCCTTCTGAATCTGAAATTAAACGTTTAAACATGTCATGGGTTGTTTGCATTCTAAAAATGTGTGTATCTGGTTCTTGAGTTCATGCTTACTGAGTGCCGTGTAGTAGGTTTTTTCTTTGAAAAGTTAAAAATACCTTTTTTTTTTTTAATCCCTAGTCACTACCACAATTAGAGGGCAGTATACCTTATGTATTGAAAAGGAAAGGACAGAGCTACAGCAGAGGAAGACCTCAGAAATGTGCATCTAGTTGACAGACATTACATTCACCAATAGCTGCACCTTTTGCACACTGGCTCTCACTGCCTTCAACAAGAAGGGTTCCTGGTTAAGCTGCTGTCCTTTGTCTCATTTGGTTTGCTAGCAGCATGTGCACCTATTTTCATAAGGGCTGGCATTTTCCTGTGGTGTCTCTGTCTGGCTTTGGGGTTAAGTTAATAATGGCCTTGTAGGATGAGGTAAGCAGCTCTCCCTCCTTAATTTAGGAGATTTTGAGAAGTATTGACAGTGATTATTCTTGGAAATATTTAGTCACATTCACCAATGAAGTACCTGGACTCAAGGTCTTTTTATTGGAGGAATTAGAGTTTGAATCCCTTGATAGGTCTGCTCAGGTGTTCTCTTTCTTTCTTCTTGGGTTCAGTTCCTACCGATTTTGTTATTTTTTTTTTTTTTACTCCTTTGTAGTTTAATTTATATTGGCTGAACAATGTACTGTTTACATTATGTAAATGTCTGATTAAGTTTTATGTAAAGTTATATTTAAACCACACAAAATGTGCCCTCCATAAGAACTGCCTTGCTGCATGTATTTGATCCATAATGCACTTTTGGTAATAATACTTCGTCCACACCTTTACCAATACTTGGTCTTTTCCGCCGGTTTTATTTCAGTCTTTTTGGTTGGAATACTCAAAAGTGGTTTTGTTTGTTTTTAAATTTTGAAGTTTTAAAGCTGGCATCTATAAGAGCATCATTACCAAAGATACACCTTCAGTCTATCAGGTTTTTTTTTTTCTCCTGTTTCCCTTTGTATGTGGTATATGAACGTGTATGCGTGGTTTAGAATGTGTGGAAACAGATTCCTTAATTTCAGCTTGGTTACATCTGTTAACAGTGTGCTTAAGAGGAATAAAGGGATTTCCCATGGTGTGTGTTAGTCAACTACCAATAAATATGGGCAGAAATAAAAGTCTACAAATGGCATCTCCTTCATTTTGATTGCTACTTCATCTTTGTCTTTTCAGCACGATGTATCCCAGACTTTACTCAAGGCAACCCTGGACAGTGTTGTAGAAGAATGTGTCAGCTTTGTGGGGGTGGATATCAACATCTGCTCCGAGGTTCTGTTACGGTAAGACAAGCGTTTGACTTGTTAGCTGAGAGAAGGGGGCATGTATATAAAGTTGTCCAGCATAAAAAATCTATAGGTTTATGTGTTCCTGTAGAATAACCAGAGAGCAAGGTGTCATTTAAGGAAAGAATTGCAAGAGTTCACATTATTATTTTTAGTAGTGCATGGCTGAAATGGTTCATGGCAACCACTGGCTGCATCATTGCTGCTGATAGAACTTAAATAAGGTTGGCATGGAAGAGGGCCGTTGTCTGCACAGTAGATGCCCTCTACTGGCCTAGTCTCTGACATGCACCTGTCAGGGCTGAAGGTGACCAAAAGGCGAGGGCTTCTGAAGGGTCAAGATGTATCACGAGTCACCTGTCAACACTGACTGACTCTTTTCCTGGCAGTTAGAGAACAGTTCCTCTTTCTTTCCTTTTCCTTATTTTAGTTCACACTCTTGCTCTGGATGTACAGGTCTGCTGGTGCACCATGAAGTTCCTGGATCCTTCTCACCAAAACTGTGAGAGTGGGAAACACCTTCCATATTCTAAGATACCACTTTCTTGCCAAAGCCACGAAAGTCCTAATTCCGTGCTTGGAACTGTGCAGTGGAATTAGTGTTCTCTGTAACAATAAGCTTTTAATCGAAACCAAGCAAAGTCCTCATTGATACAGTTTTCAGGCCTTTATGCCAACCATGCCATTCACAGGGAAGTTCCTCTCTCTAGTTCAGTGTTGTATATCCACGACCCTGCAGACCAGAAGATTCTAAAGGACTGCTACATGACGCCCTTCTCTAAGCTGAGCCGAGATTGTTACACTTTTGCTGGGTCTGGAGATACACAGACTGTGAGCCATGCAGAGGAACTGAGGTTCTGCTGCTGCCTCAGTTCCTAGCATCACGCACACCGACAGGCTCGTTCCTGCTGTGCATTTCCTGTCATGTCCGTCTTTTGAGTAGTGGCTGGCAGGGTGTCATTGCAGGTGATGTTCTGGGCCAGCGACTTGGGCCATCATCTTTTTAGGTGAGAACTTTCTTCTTTTTTTTTTTTTTAACTTTTATTTCTATTATTTTATTTTACCTTTTTTTTTTTAAGGCATATAGCAGGACTTAATGCCAACAGAGCCAAAAATATTATTGAGTGGCGAGAGAAGAATGGGCCTTTCATCAACCGAGAACAGTTGAAGAAGGTGAAGGGGCTCGGTCCAAAGTCCTTCCAGCAGTGTGCTGGCTTCGTCAGAGTCAACCAGGACTACATCCGGACACTCTGCAGGTGACTGCAACGCTCATGCCGCTGGTGGTGTCACCAGCCTGCTCACAGCTAAGTTCTAGCTGCCCCTTGTCCATTCACTCCCCCCAGAGGGGTTGATGATGCTCTGTGCTCGGCTGGGAATACAGCAGTCAACAAGGCAGAAAGCGCCTGTTCTCAGGGCATCATATTTTAGTGCTTGGAAAGGACAATAAGCCAACTAGTCAAACAAGTAGATTCAGATGGTAAATAAGAGCTGTAAAAATGAAGAGATTTGGCATTGTCCTCAGGGGCCAAGCAGCTGCTTTAGTTACATTACGTATTAGACAGTTATTTGAGCATAGTGAAAGGGCCAGCTGCACAGGGATCAGTGCAAGTGTCCAGTGTGAGAAGACTGGTGGCAGGGCGGGTGTGATGTGTTCACAAACAAGGCTCAATTGCATGACTGCAGCATGGAAGGGAAGGAGAGGGAACCACGTGACTGCAGCGTGCAAGGGAAGGACAGGTAGAGACTTGATGTAAACACATCGCACTGCTGACTTCACACTGAGCACCAGTCAGCAGTCATGTGGACTGAATCAAATCCTTCTCTTCTGGTCCACGTTACCCCAAAGCAAAGAAACTGGATAAACTTGGTATCCTTTATGGACATGAAGCAATGAATAGCCTTTATGCTTCTGTTCCTCTGGGAATTCCTGCTTCACTGATAAGTTTTTCTCCTCACAAAATTGTAGTAAAGGCCATGCAGAAACAGTTTCATTGTGGGGTAGGTTAAGCGAACGTCAGCCCCACATGATGGTAGATTGCATTGCAAGGCTCAGTCATGAGCACAATAAGGAAACGGTTGGGTTTTCATTAGTGAGTGGAGCAGAGTAATTTCAAATCCACTGTAACCTAATTGGAATTTAGCTTATGATAAGGTGACATTTTATGTACTGGTAGAAGATGGATATAAAATCACAGAAAAATAAATGTAACTCAGAAAGTTGATGCATGCCGAGGATGCTGGCGTCCTAACTCACTCTTATTTTCAGCAAATTCCAAGTAGATCATAACGTTATATGTATAGAGGGAAATTGAATGTATATCAGAAGACATGGGAGCTCTTGCAGAACAGCGGGGTAGTAGGACTTCTTCCAAAGCAGATTACAGAACCTTGAAGCAGGGGCTGGCGAGGCAGCTCAGTTGGTGAAGTGTAAAGTGCTGCGGAACCAGCACAAGGACCTAAGTTCCAGTCCCTGGCACCACGATAAAGCCCAGGTGTTGGCGGAACAGTTGTACCCTGGATGAAGATGTGCTGCTGTGATTGGTATAATAAACAGCTGAATGGCCAAAGCTAGGCAGGAGGTGTAGGTGGGACTTCCAGGCAGAGAGAACCCCCGGAAGAAGAAAGGCAGGGTTGCTAGCTAGACGTGGAGGAAGCAGGATGTGCAATTCAGAGTAAAGGTAACTGAGCCACATAAAAGAACGCAGACTAAAAGATATGGGTTAGTTTAAGTTATAAGAGCTAGTTAGAAGTGAGCCTAAGCCAAGGCCAAGCTTTCATATTTAATAATAAGTCTCCATGTCATTTTTTGTGAGCTGGCGGCCCAAAAAGAAAAGACTGTCCATACCCAGGAGACTGCACTCACTGCAGTCCCATGCTGGAGTGGGGAGAGGGGACAGGGACATGGTGCCTGCTGCAAGCCTGCTGCCCTGCTGAGCCAGTGAGTCCGGGTTCAGTGAGAGGCCATATGGGGAAAAAGTGAGAAAGTTTAATAGAGGAAGATGCCTAATAGCCAGCCATAGCCTCCACATGCACACACATGTAACACACACACACACACAAGACCCAGAAGCCAAAACTGAAAAGTGCTGAGGATAAAATAATCCTTTTTTTGTTAGCTTGTGTTTTGAAAGCTTGGTCAGAAAGTTCAAATAGTATTTTCAAAGCAAGAAGTGAGCTTGCCTTCTCACTTGTTAGTGTTTCTTGTATTTATTTCCACATTGTAAATGTAATTCTATACCATTTATGTGTGGCGTTCACTGCTAAATACGAGCAGAAGGCTTATGCTGTATAACTGTTTGAAAAACTGTTTGAAACTTTGTTTACTCATACCTCTTTCCAGGTATTACATACAGGTTTCTATTATTTTTCCTGTCATTTTCTACATGGCCTGTGTAATATTTTAATTAAATTATAGATGGGCTATAATTTAATGTAATCATTGCCTTATTGGTAAACATTTGAGTTGTTTTAAAGCCTTATATTTTTTTACTGGTATCAGTACTTGAAATTTTTGTGACTGTTATATCTTCTAGACAACCCAGGCCTTTAATAAGAACATCATATCCATTGCTACCTCAGTGATCTTTGCCTTGAAGTCTTCTGACGCTCACATTGTTGCTTTGCTTGCCTCTACAGAGTGTGTTTGCTGGTCTTTTCGTACCTGCTGTGGCATTTAACTGTTGCTGTGCTTCTTGTAGACACGTAGTTGGTCTCATGGTTTCCCTCAGTCTGACTCGGATGCATTTGTATGTGTTGTTTTCACCCATGGCACTGATCCTTCTGTCTTCCATATTTTTTTTCCCCATCATGCTTTCTCCTCGTATCTCTCCTTGTTTTCCTGTCACATGTCTATCTAATCAGCAGCTCTGTCCCCAGAAAAAGGCTAGAAACTTAGGACTTCCCCAGTTTCCCAGCCTGCTTCTCTTTAGCTCTGTTGCCCTTCATGGTGAGATGTATGCATGGGCACAGGTGCACGTACACATGCATACATACATACATATACATACATACAGTAGCATTATTTAGATTTTTATATATACATGTGTATATATGTGTATATATACATAAATATATACACATTTTAATAACATTGATAAGTATTTGTTTAATGTTACTTTTTGATTCTGTACTTCCCAGTGTTTCTATAGTACATATTATTGTATAGGTTTTGCTGAAGTTTTATATGTTGAGATGTTTTTGGTTTGTCCTCCTATTGAATGCTGGTTTGACTCTGCATTCAGGGCATTTTCTTTACCCCTTCAAGGTTATTTGTCTATGTTCTGACATCTCCTGTTGGCAGTGTGAAATCTAATGTCAGTCTGATTTGGCTTGCCTTTTCTTTAAATACTGTGTTTGATTTTACTCTCTTGAAAGCTATTGTCTTTTTTCAGATAGATATTCTGAAGTGTCCTGTTGCCATGTCAGATGTGAATCTATCTTTGTTGTCTCATTCTGCATTCAGTAGGTTCTGTTGGGAACTTGTTTTCCCTCAGCTCTGAGAAACCATCTTTTGTCTTACTGTGATGGTGATGATTTTACCTATTTCTTCATTTCCCCTAGAATGCCAGTTGTGTGAACTGAATCATAACAGAAAATGTATTAATAGTATTTTAAGCAAAATGTGGTGTAGATGTAACCGGCTTGTTAAATAAGAAACACAGAACTGATTGCAGAGTTAAAAACCACGAGGTCAGAGCAAGAGCGGGAAACCTTACCCTTCACTGCTTCTGCGGTTCTTCCTCTCCACAAGAGACCTACTTCTGTGCGTCCTGTCTATTTAAAGACTTTCTGTTCTGTTTTCTCATTGGTTGTAAACCCAGCCACATGACCTCCTCATCACTGCCTGTTTGTACAGACCTCCAGGTCTTCGATGGTTGGTATTGAGATTAAAGGCGTGTGTCTGCCATGCTGGCTGTGTCCTTGAACACACAGAGATCCGCCTAGCTCTGCCTCCCAAGTGCTGGGATTAAAGGCGTGCCCCACTACTGCTCAGCTTCTGCTCTGGCTTGTTCTGACCTCAAGGCAACTTTATTGACATACAAATAAAATCACATTTCAATACAAATAAAATATCACTATATTTCCCCTTTTCTATTTTAATAAAAAGAAAAAAAAAAGAAAAAGTTATAACTAATATAAGAAAAACTATATACAAAAGTACAATAACTATATATACCATATATACAAACAATAAATACCTAAACAATGTCTAGTCCATTTGTATTTGACAAATTCAGAGAAAATAATTCCATTATCTATCCTATTTTGGTAAGTCCAGAATGTACCTGATTCACTTTTTATCCTAACTTATATTGCCAACGGAACTGTCTTATAACGTCTTTCAAATTTATACACTTACAGCTCTTAGTGAGTTTTTCTGAAATCCTTAACAAAGATAATTATAACTATAACTAACTGATCTTCAACTCCCTCAGAGACCCAAGAAGGAAATAATACTACCTAATAAAAAATAAAAACAGGAAGTGCATGCAAGCAGCTTCCAAAAAAAATGTGAGTTGACAGAAACAGCCAGCTGTCTGGACAGTCACCTGAGGTTTCTCCACAGTGTTGGGGCATCATCTTCAGCCTATAGGCTTAGCGTATCTGACAGACTCTTTTGTGAACTAGGATGTATACAAGGTCAACAGTTTGACCTCACATTTGGTGAGAGCAGTCCATGTACCAGAAACACCTGAATTCCATTAGTGTCAGGTCATGATTCAGGATTTTAAATTCTGGAAATTATTGATGTTTTTTCAATTCAGCTGTCCATTTTTCTTGGCTGTGTATATGTGGCTTCATCTCGGCATCCCGTTCTCCACATCCCTCTATTAAACACCAGTCTACTATTGAGAGGGGTGAGCTTGGTTATTCTTCAAGAATAACTGTTTCATCTGCTGTTCCATTGCACATCAGAAGCCATCGGCCCACTCCCTGTTCAGCTGCCTTCGAAGAAAAGGGCATGGTACCTTTTCCAGATTGCAAAGATCACTCACTTCAGGGATGGTGCCATATTGTCCTGGCTTCAGAAGATGCCTTTTGTTAAAGCCACAACCACACTTGTTTTGGCAAGAATTGGTAGTCCTTGGTTTCATGTCCTGTCTGTCCTGTTTGTCAGCAGTTGATTAGAGGATACTTTGTTGTCCAGTGGCTAACTTTTGCCACAATGAAAGTTAACTCCATATGCAGTTTCTTCGATGCCCATATTTTCTCTGAAGTAGATTGGTACTGCCAGGAGCCAACATGTCTCATAGTCATTGCAAAAAAGAAAAATTCTTAAGTTATTAAAACATTTTAAATGCCATACTTTGTAGATCTCTGAAGGGTTTGAAGATGACCTGTCTATCTAAAATATATCTGTTTGATCTTGAAAACACACCTAATATGACTACAAGTTCAATTGTAATGTCTAACCACTAATTTTCATTTCTATATATCCTAATAGTTGGTAATACTAACATTCAAGGATTAGCAAATTGCATTACATTGTTAAATGAATGGTATAAATACAATATCTTGAGCAAGATTAGAAATACGTGTATGGTATATTCTAACAATCTTAATGTCAATAATAATTTGTATACAATATAAAGCAATCCAATCGAATGTAAAGTATTTAAAACTAGGAATTGTCTTTTTCATTTTTCTTTTTTTTTTTTTTAACAAGCACCTTTTGCCTAGCCCTTTTCCTAACCCTCAACAACAACTTGTAACCAACCCTCCTAAACAATGAAAACTATCCCAGACCCAAAACCCATAAAAAGACCAAAAAACCACCCACCCCACACCACCCCTTTGGGAATGTGGGCGTCGTATTCTTAAAATAGCTTCCTGCTGGGTATGGGCGAAGTTATCTTTATTCTGAAAAGAAAAATTTTGGGTTAATTGACAAATTCTAGGAAAGGTAACTATATTCTTTGTTATCCATAATGCCAAAGTTCAGGGTTTATCTCAAGTCCTTATTCAAGTAGTCTTTGAAACCGGATCATCTCAGCTAGCCATCTCAGAATTGCTCTAAGCACTTTGTAGTCCAAAGCTGATCTGTAGATGATGTTTGTCAGCTTAGTGATATTATTTTCCACATGGAATTGTCGTTGTGGGGCCCCATCTTCTTCCTGGAGATTTCAATTGATGTTAGGCCTGGCCGTGATTTCCTGCAGAAAACTGAAAAGAGACTCGAACACAAAGACATGTATAGGCAGCTAATCGAAGCCTTTTCTCTAGAATTAGTTAGTACTCTGTGTGACCATTATTATGTTAACAAAGTTTAAAATATATATCTTGTAAATTTTGATATAAAATTCATACTTTAAGAAAAGTTTAAAGAATCAGAATAGAATCAAAGAATTGAGATTAGTAATAGAATAGTCCCTTAATTAATTTGGTTTTCCTCCTGTCCCATGTCAGAAGATGGTTCTTTCTTCTGGTATGATACAGGAAGTTTTCATTTTCCTTTTAACAACATGCTTGAGTTTAAAGGAGGAGAGAGCCATTCTCCAACTCCAAAATCAGCTTGAAGCTTTAATTGAACTGGGACTACAAGAAGACCAAGAGTATTAATTTTTTAGAGAAGAGCAGAAACAAACATTTAGAAAGATTTATGAAATTTTGTAGATGATATACCAATAGGCCATTTTACTCTTTTTCCTGGGACAGATGATTTGCCTTTTTCTTCAGTTGTCTCATTTGTCCAGTGTTCTTCAATGTGGTAGTTTCTATGCAGTGAATGGTTGCTGTGTGTGTGGTTTCATAGCAGGGGACTAAGTGCATGGTTAATTACATTTCTTTGCTTTTCTGCCCCATTTCCTCACTTTTTATCCTGATTTTTCCCGACTGCAGTAGTCAGCCCACTGACTCTTCAGGCCAGAGCCAGGGAGCTGCCACACTCACCAGTGAGAAGCTGGGCAAAAAGAAGAACAAGGCAGATGCCACCCTCACTCCAAACCCCCTGGACCAGACTTGCATCCATCCGGAATCCTACGACCTAGCAGTCAGGTGAGCCAGAGGCCAGCTCCAGAGCTATGCATGTACACAATGAGTTTTGTACAGCACATGGACTTTGGATGGGCATAGTGGGAGCTGAGACACAAGGCCATGCTGAACATGACAGCGGTTTTCAGAAGTTCCTCATTGCTGAGCTGGTCACACATTATTTTATTGCTCTTCCTGGAGCTGGTTCTAGGGGAGAAGTGTAGAGCGGAAGAAATTGCATGGCATTCTCTATTTGTTTGGGAAATTAGTGTGACTCACTTGACTAGTACCTGGTATAACTTGTGCTCTTTGAAAGACAAAGCCCTTTTTTAAATCATAAACAGCCAGCTTTCCCAAGAAAATATGTTCTGTTGGGTTACTAGAGTCTAACGTACTTTTAGTGGAGACACATTAACAGAGAACAGTGCTGAGATTATTTCCACTACAAGAGAAGCTTTAACTTCAAATTTTGTATTATATTTGTTTGTGTACACATGTGTGGAGTGGGGTCAGAGAACAACTGAGAAGAGGAATCAGCTCTGTCCCCTTCTACCATGTGGGTCCTAAGACTAGAGCAGTCATCAGTTGGGCTTGGCAGCAAGACTCACTCACTGACCCATTTTATTGACCCCAAAACAACTTTTGTAGTTGCATGTTTAATTATCTTTAAAGCTTTCAGTTAGTTCAAAACCTGTGACTTGATATATAACCAAAAATTCCTAAGGTTCTGACTAGATTATTCAGTAGTGGATTTAGGACCAGTTTGTTCTAAGTTTAGGATCTGTAGATTGCATTGAAGTCATTTGTATTTGCTCACATTGGTAAATATCATTGGCTTGCTTCCTTCATCAATATCTGCTATTATAAAGGTAAAGGAATAACTCAGAAAAGGAGATAAGAAGCTTGTTCACCAACACCATGGCAGTCTGCACATCCCTATGTTTGATTATGAGAATCATTGGCACATGCAGAGAATTCTTCTACATCTGCATCTAGATATTAGCATATCCCTGCAGCTGCCTTTCTATACATCTATTCATATCTATCCATCTATTTGTCCACGAACCTCCTTAGGTGCTGCAATAAGAATAGTGCAGGTAGCTGTGTGCTTTTCACTAAATTCTTCATGCATAATATAATAACTCCTTAGGTTTTTCTCTTGTAAAATTAACATAAATTAAATTTTAAGTGTACATTTACTGACTTTTGGAAAATACCTGTATCAGTGCAACCCAAAACTCTTTCAAAATTAAAAAAACAACTACAACAAAAACTATTGTTTCCATCCCTGAACATCCCCTTCTCTTGAAGCCAGTCCTGCTGAAACCTCCCAGGAGTTTGGCATAAATAAACTCATTGCTCTTAGAACTTCTTAGAAACACTGCCATACAGATGTGCTCACCGAGTGTCCTGGACACTGCCACACAGATGTGCTTACCGAGTGTCTTAGACACTGCCACACAGATGTGCTCACCAAGTGTCCTGGACACTGCCACACAGATGTGCTCACCGAGTGTCTTAGACACTGCTACACAGATGTGGTCACTGAGTGTCCTAGACACTGCCATGCAGATGTGCTTATCAAGTGTCCTGGACACTGCCACACAGATGTGCTCACCAAGTGTCCTGGACACTGCCACACAGATGTGCTCACCAAGTGTCCTGGACACTGCCACACAGATGTGCTTACTGAATGTCCTGGAAACACTGCTACACAGATGTGCTCACTGAGTATCCTAGACACTATCATGCAGATGTGCTTATGAAGTGTCCTAGACATTGTCATGAAGATGTGCTCACTCTGAGTGTCCTGGAAACACTGCCAAGCAGATGTGCTCACCAGGTGTCCTAGACAAACTGCCACACAGATATACTACCTTAATTACTATTGAATTCAAGTTATTAAATTAGCAAGTACAAACAAAATCTGTGTGGGGGTTCTAGACTATATGTATTTTTCTATAATTTTTAAAACCAACTTGTTAATTTTCATTAAAAAATAATACAGGTAAGGCAGGCATGGTGGCACACACCTTTAAACCCAGCACTCAGAAGACAAAGGAAGGTGGATCTCTGTGAGAATTCAAGGCCAGCCTGGTCTATATATCAAGATTCAGGCCAGGTAGGACTACTCAGTGAGTCCCAACAAACAAAAATGTAAAAGTTAACTAATTCTGTTTTTCTATTTATTTAGGCCTTCTTTCATTTTCCTAAGCAAAGCCTTTAGTTTTCTATGTACAACTGTTACTTGTGATGTGCAACTGTGTGGTGTTTTCAATGATGTTATAGATGCAGCTCTAATTTATGGCTTCTCTTTCCCACTGTGTAAAGCTGCAGTTGATCTTTGTGTAGTGTTCTGCACTGCAGACCTGTAATCCATGTACTAGTGTGTTTTTCTAGAGTCCATAAATTAGGTGATCAGCAAATAGACTAAAATTTTAATCTTCCTGTTTTTAGTTCTTTTTCTTGCCTGTTGCAATGACCAAAACGTTTAGTTTAGTGCACAGAGTAGCATGAGGCTGTCCTAGGGTTTCTGTGGCTATGAAGAGATAACATGACCACAGCAACTCTTATGCAGGAGAACATTTATCTGGGGTGGCTTACAGTTCAGAGGTTTATTAGTCCATTATCATTATGGTGGACATGGTGGCATGCAGGCAGACATAGTGCTGGAGAAGGAGCTGAGAATTCTATATCTTGGTCCAAAGGCAGCAGGAAGTGAACTGAGTGTAGCTTGAGCAAAGGAGATCTCAAAGCCCACCTCCACAGTGACACACTACCTCCAACAAGGCCACACCTACTCCATCAATGCCACACCTCATAATAGTGACACTCCCTATGAGATTATGGGGCCAATTACATTCACACTACCACATTCCACTCCCTGCCCCCCTCATAAGCTTGTAACATTATCATAACACAGTATGAATTTAGTCCAACTTCAAAGGTGCTTGTATTCTGTCACAGACTCAACAATGTTTAAAAGTCCAAAGTTCAAAGTCTTTTCTAAGATCCATGTAATCTCTTTACTGTAATCCCCTATAAAAACAAAAATTTAAAAGAAAAAAAACAGATCACATACTTTCAACATATAACTCTGACATCTTCATGGGAACCTAATTAGCATGTTATATGTACAAACCAGTCTTTTTCAATGTGCATTTTTGTGTTTCTTTAATCTATTTGTAATATGGTTTATAAGATTTTCCGATTTGCTTTTATTGTAAGTGTATATCCCTCTTATTTAAAATCTAGATCTTTTTTCTTTGGGTAAGTAACTGTAATTCAGTAATAATAGTTCTTAGCAGTGGTTCCTTGTGATGAAGCCATAGAGATAGTATTGCTTTGCCAAAGACTCAAAAGCTTCTGTGGCTCTTCACATACATTGCCAAGTAATGTACTAGCTTGTGATGCTGTCAGCAGGGTTCAAGCCAGTGCAGTCCTCATTTCCCCTGGTAGCAGGCATTTCTGCCAGCTTTCACAGGGACCCGTTTCCACCTGTGAATTATCAATGCCCATCTGGTGACTTCGCTTCTCTCTGCTTCCTTTGGGGGTGGCCTATTTGCGCAAAATCAAGACAGTTATTGACTGTTTCATAGGAAGTTTCTTTTACATGCAGTCTTCTCTGACCTTAAAACTTTGGAGATGAAATGAGTAATGACCTAATTACCCTTGGTGTGTTTTCCAGGTTTGAGCTGTAGTAGTCATAGCTGACTTTCATATAATTCCTCTAGACGACTCTCAACATAGACAGTTCCTACTGGCAGGTACTCCTACGAGTCGTAACCATTGAGCCATCTCTCAGCCTCCCAAATGCTTTTTTTTTGGAGCTGAGGATTGAACCCAGGGCCTTTTTATCTGTGCTTGATTGAATCTTTGCCAGCAGCACCTGCAGATGCAGAGACCTAGCTGTACTATTCTTATGTGTTTGTGTGATTCTTTCTTAGTTGTCTTTTGGGTTCTTGGTATACTGAAGTCTACCATTTTGTATTTGCTCATAATGCTATGGCTTGGAAATAGGAATGTTTAATGTTGATGAACTGGAATTTTTTTCTTCCTTTTATGTAAAATGGTCCTTCTTTTAATACCCTCATCTCAGGCAAGCCTGGTGTATAATTTTTTGATATTCCTTATGGGTTCTAATATTTACTCCATGGGTTTTGTTGGTGTGGTTTTCTTCACCACTTGGAATGTGGTAGGGCTTGGAGAACATAAAGATGAGCAGAGGTAATGTACCCTTAAAAGAACACACTAAAACAGGATAGAATTTAACCTTAGGAGCTACAGGGAAAGCTCATTTCCAGACAGGGCTGTCCCGTGTGTTCATGCAGATGGTGGGACAAAAAGAGGGACAGGCTGATTAACAGGCTGGAGAGCAGAGAATGTAGTTCCAGCTAGTTTCAGGACTTGTTGCTAGACCAGTGAGAACAGACATTCATTGGTTACCTCCTCATTACCAGGCATTTTAGATGGACCATGGTGTACACACCTCACAGCAACCCCAGGAAACTGGTGCAGCTGCTCTTCCCGTTTCAGGCTAGCCAAGTCTCAGAGGGAGAAGGTGAACTGCCTGAGATATAAGCCAGGTCTCCTGTCACTCAGAGCCTGAGCTGTTAACTGGATCAGACCTTTCAAACTGAATGCTGTCACTGTGGTCATGGTCTTTGTTTTTTTCAGAGCTGAGGACCGAACCCAGGACCTTGCGCTTGCTAGGCAAACGCTCTACCACTGAGCTAAATCCCCAACCCCAGTCATGGTCTTTTAAGAGTGCTGTTCTCTGAATAACACTGTGTGGTGTTCAGAAAGTAAGGTGTCCCATAAGGAAAATGAGCGAGTATTAGAAGTATCTGCTTTGGATGTTCTCTAGCATCCTTGGCTGATAGCATCCTTCCTACCTCTCAAGAAAACATTCCCCATCTGCTCAGTGAAGCTTTACCTGTTTTTTTATTGAGGGGTCTGCAGGAAATGGATGTTCTCTAGAGAAGACACAGTTTTACACTATTCTGCTGAAGATGTGTTTCCTGGATGTTGCAGTAAAAAGAATTCCTTTGCTTTGTGTTTTAGAATTAAGTAAACAGACAATAGTGCCCACATTTGCTTTCTTCTTAGTTAAGAGAAGATAGAGGAACCAGAATAGAGGGACCTAAAGCCAGAAGGGGTTTGTCAGAAATGTGAGGACAGAAATGGCGTTTAAATGAAACATGGTGGAAAAACTCACACCCTGGAAGATAGACGCGAACCTAGAGCTTGAAAACCAACATCCCTGCAGCCCTTTGAGAACCCTGTCTTTTCTATTCCTGTAACTTGTTTCCAGGTCTTTTCCTACTCCCAGGCGGACTTCACTTCCTTCCTCACTGAAGAGCATCAAATACCCCACAGCCTTTCTTCTAGCTGTGCCCTTCCTTCTCTTTATTCCTTCTGCCCTGTCTTCCCTAGCAAGTCTGCTCCAGGATTCTGTTTCTACACCACTTCTTTCTTGCCACTGTTGAAAACTCTTAACTCTTAATAGTCCACTGTGTAGTGGTCTCTGAGTCCTGACTGTTCTGCCCCCAAAGTAAGGAAGGAAGTGGCAACTAGGTGAATAACATTATTTTAGCACTATGAAATTCTAGGACTGCCCTGTGTCTATTGTCTTCTCCACCTTGCTTACTGCTATGATCCAGGGTCCTCTCCTGAGAGCTAAAAGCAGCAAACATCTTCTAAGTTCTCGTGAAGAGACAGATAGAGATGTTTGCTGCCCATTGTACCTGTTTCTCATACCAAGTGTCTTAAACTGTCTGCCTCTATTCTTACTCTTCTTCCTGTCATTCCTTTTCAGTTTTCTATCCTTATTCCTCCTGTGAAATTGCTTTCTCAGCCGGTGACCTGCTTATCAGAACCATCCTTAAACCACTTACCCGTGCTGCCATATTTGACACCATCAACTTGAGGCTACCAGAAGGAATGGGTCTGAATATTTAGTGAGAATCGTAGCTGGGTTAAAAGCTGGAGTGACAAGATGAAAAGGCTGCCGTTGTCTGCTGTCTTAGGAATCGACTGAAGGGCAGAGGAAGAAGTGTGGAGATCAGACAGACTAAGTTCAGTGTCCAAGTCAAGAGATGGTGCTAACACCCAGGCGGCGGCAGCAACGCTGAGCCCTGTGCACATTCTCTATGGGTTTGGAGAATACAGCCGTAAGCTATGGGTGACAAGACAGTATCAGCACCAGGGACAGGTGTGGAGGGCAGAGGGGAAGCTCACTGTTAGCGGAGAGAAGGAGGTGCTGAAAAGCTACCGAGTGATCCCATGAGATCATCACTGTGCATGGCTCCTAAATTTACTCTTATTTGAAACCGCTTTTGTAGAGCTCAGACTGCATCCAGCTACCTCCTCAGCAGCTCAAGTCTAGCATGTTGAAAGTTCAAAGCCGGATCTCTCCTGAAGTCCTGCTCTAACCACAGCCTTCTTCATGTCAGATCATTTCAGCTCATCCTTTCAGTTTCTCAGTACAAAAACTTGGAATCGATCTTGTGAGACAGCTCTTATCAAGGACTTACTGTTAGCGATACCTGTGAGCTCCATAATGGCCACTTACTAATTATTGCCCTCTAGTCCAGTATCTGAGTGTTTTATCCCCTGCATTGTTGAGAACATAGGTCATCTCTATTCATGTTTAGTCCTACATACCCTATTGCAGTGCGCTACATGTCTCAAATGATGAATAAAATCATCACCAACAAAATTCATACGGTAAATACTAGAACCAGTTTTTAAAAAAAATAGCAGGGGATGGAGAGATGGCTTGGTGATTAAGAGCACTTGTTACTCTTCCGGAGAACTCTCAATTTCCAACACATCAGGTGGCACAGCCACCCCTAACTCCAGCTCTAGGGGATCTTTTGGCCTTAGTGAGCAACACATGCACTTGCACACACACACACAGAGTCATGCACACAGATAAAAAGCAAGTAAAAATAAAAGTTTTTAAAAACAAAGATATATTAAACTGATCTTGGAGGTCAGGAGTCTTTAAAAAGACTCATTTTGCATAAAATCAAGAAAAATAGGATTAGATTTAAATTTTGTCATTAAACACCTGATTTAACTATTTTTCTACACCTTATCTTACATATTCGCAATAGACTTGGATGGCAAAAAAAAAAAAAAAAAAAAAAAAAAACCCACAGTGTGATAGCATAGTTAAAGTTCAATTGTTCTTGAACCCGTAACATAAACAATGCATCTGAAAAGTTGGCATCAGATTTGTTAGGCTGGTGGCAATTAAGTTAAAGATTATTTTGGGAGGCTGTAAGCTCCCGTTGGCTAGGGACTTGGAATCTGGCTTCCCACTGTATCCATGGCACCCAGCAAAGCCTGATGGAGCAGCTGAAGGAATAAATGACAGACTGGAGAATGAAGGGAACTATGTAGAACACTGAGGACATGAAACCACACCAGTGACCTTTCACGGAGCAAGGTGAAATGTTTAGCTTTGCTTCCAGCATTTTTTTTTTTCTGTAGTCTAAAAAACCGTTGAGATCAATGTGCAAGTACAGCTGTTGTTAGAGCACACTGGGTCATCTTCCCTGGCATTCTTGCCTCATCAACATATCTACTAAGTACCTCTTTGAGAATCCCAGTGTGCCAAAAGGGTTTCAGCCCTCCAAACAGGATCCCATGCACCTTCACGGAGCATTCTGTCTGCTTCCGGTGCCCTCTCAGAGTGTACAGACTGGACAAGCAGAGGAAAGCCAGGGAGCATTTCTTTCTGCATTTTTTGTTGTGGAGAAATCCTTACGTATCCACATGTGAGTAGTTTCATTGTGTTGGATGCTGTAGCCGTAAGTACAATCAGTGCCGCCTTATGAGTAGAAGCAGGCCCAGCAAGAGCATGTGTAGGGCTCCCTCCACGCCTCCTCTCTTTGTCCTACTATTTCGGTTGTCTAGGAGCCCGGCACATATCTGATTTCCCTTGAGCTGGGAGAGAAGGGAGCTCTGGCCGCAGGTTCTGCTGAGCCCTCTGCATCACACGAGACCTGGCACTCACCCAGAGGCTGCTGCGTTAAGAGTCCGATGCACTGCCGATAGTTAAGCTCCAACGCTCCTGTGCTCAGTTTAACTTGAAAAATGCCAGGAAATTTCATGTCAAGACTCACTCGGCACTCATTTTGATAAAGTGTATGCTGTCTCCATTTGGGCCATTAGGGAGAGCTTTAGAAGACTGGTTCCCAGTAGAGCCAGTGTAGCAGGAGGAAGGTAGGCGTGCTGTGGTCGTGTGCCAGGTGGGCAGACTTCAAAGAGTCCTTCCTGTCAGCTCAGTGCCCAAGTCCTGGAGCTGTGCAGGTTGCCTTACTACCGCAGATCTGCCTGTTTCTGTCTCTTACAGTCAATGCAGCAAAGTGTTCTTTGAGAGCGTCAACAACTGTGAATTTAAAATTCCATCTAGGACAAGAATAATTACAGAAGCATGGCAGCCTCCTTCTGTAGGAAGGGGGGCACTTCGGTACAATTCCCTCAGTGAGGGCCGTCTCTGCTGCCTGAGATTCTCTCTCAGAACAACTGTTTGTAGAGTCGCTGTGGCCTTATACTAAGTTGTGATCAGCTAGAAGTGAAGCGTGAGTGTGTGTGTGTGTGTGTGTGTGTGTGTGTGTGTGTGTGTGTGTGTAAAAGCAAATAGGTGGTCCTGGGAGATAACTCACAGAATAAAGTTCTTGACACACAAGTGTGAGGACCAGAGTTTAGATATCCAGAACCGAGTAAATGCCAGATGGGGCATAATAGCTGACTTGTAACAATTCCAGCCTTGGGAAGATGGAAACAGTGGGTCCCCAGAGATGTGGGCTTCGAAGACTAGCCAATAATAGATAACAGTTTACTTAATCTAAATATCCCACTGTGTTCCCAGGAAGTTATACTCAGCATATCAAAGGTGCCTTCACAAAAGGGGGAAATGATGGCAGAGAAGCTGCCTGCTGAAGAAATGGATGAGCAGACCATGACACCTCTAGAACTACCATACACGTTGTTCCAGCACACAGCCCGTTAGGCTCTGACAGAACTAGTGGAGGGCCCAGGAAGTGAAGGGCCGGACCGCCTGTGCAAAGCCCACCTGTCACCGCACATCCCCGGCCTTGGTTCTCCTGTCTACTAAATGAGTAGAATGGTAGCGCCGGGCTCGTGTGACTGTAAGTTAATGCATGTCCTGTGCTTAGCTCCTGGAACACAGCAGTGTCTGTAGTGATCACTGTTATTTTTACTGTCATCAAGGAGGTGCTGTCAGCTAAGCTATAGAAAAAAGCAGAAGTCCCAATGGCTTCTACAGTGGTGGTATTGGGGGGCGTCTTGTTCTCCTTGGTGATCTGGATGTAATTTGCACATTTAGCATTGTTAATTAATATAATACCAGCTCCTGGGACTGAAGAGAAGGCCAGTTTCTCTGCTCTATGTGTGGAGAACAGCCTGCTACTCCCAAGAGAGGGGAAGAGAGGGAGCTGCAGGCCAGCTGTGGAATTGTGCTAGCTTTAGAATCTTCCACTGTACAAGTATCTGTCTGTCCTTCTCCTTGTCTGCTCTCGCTCAAGTCTGGAGCCTGGTGCTCAGGAAGGTATTGATTCCATCTCCTGTTATCTCGCCTGCCTGCTCCCAGTCAAGCTGTCTTCTACTTCTGTATCCATAAATGAGCTGCATCAACCTCCCTTCCCCACGACGACAGAGTGTCCCCAAGCCATTTAGAGGGCAGCCAGAGACTTACTGAAATGGTGGATGTTAGGAAGCTTCTGCTAGTTTTGGGAAAGGAGTCATTGACAGTTGGCCCTATGGTACAAAATCTGTCTCTTAGATGTCCCTGTCACTTGGGCTTGCTCCAAGTGACACTGGAGTGGCTTGCTTCAGCTTTTCCTTCTGTCAGCCGCCTATGTGCTTCTGAATACTATTGCTTTGTTTGCCCTCCTCTTTCAAATAGTCCCAGGCACTAATCCACATTATGGCTTTACAGGCAGTAAATTAAATTATATTAATTCTAAACACAGTGGTTTTGAACTATATAGAGGCTGCAGCCTTTGAAACCACTAACTTAATTTTGCTCAGCCCTTACTCAGTAACTCAAAAAGAGCCAAAGTTTCTTTCTTTCAAATTTGGTTTAAAAAATAATAATCAATTGCTCCCAGGCAGTAGTTCTGGGTGCCAACTTTTATCTGCAATCTGACTCTTGTCTGCACTGAAGCTCCTCTAAAGTCAAGGGGTTGAATGTTAATGAAGATGTGAAGGGCTGTAACTTTCACTTTAGCCCCTGCCCTGGGCCTCAGCTGTGTGACTTTGTACTAGTCACTTAATCTCTCGGGGTTTGATTCTCTTATCTGCAAAGCTACATCTGCAATAAGATTTTCCAGAAAGTGAAATGCATGTTTTATTGAGCACTTTGAAAGTATGCGCCCGTCTGAACATGAAGTCCTGCCTGAGAGGACAGGCGGACGGGAAACTGTCGAACCCGGCCTCTTCTTCTCCGGCTCCTCTGCAAGCTCAGTCAAGGCCAAGGCTCTGTTCTCTTGGTGTAGTATCCCTCTCTCCGCATGAAATCAGTGTTTACTGAACAAAGCTAAGCATGCTTTTCCAGTGTATTTTTAATTGGCCTCAGCATTTTGTCATATTCCTTTGTCACAAGGCTTTGATTTTAGCAAATCCTCATCATTTGAGATAGGGTGTGTATATTTGAGAAGGTCTGGGCTCCCTGGGAAGGAGCTGGTCAAACTGGATGCTGTCATCCTGCCTAACCCACCACTGGGCTCTCGTGTGTGGAAAGTGGGCCAGTGTCTTTAAAATTGTGAGAAAATCTCTCTCTCTCTCTCTCTCTCTCTCTCTCTCTCTCTCTCTCTCTCTGTGTGTGTGTGTGTGTGTGTGTGTGTGTGTGTGTGTGTGTGTGTGTGCGTGTGTGCCCGTGGCTTTTAAATCAAGCTATGATACTTACACAGTGTGTGGCTCACAGCAAGGTGTTGGGTGTTCAAGAATAGGCGATCGATGCTGTTTATGACACTGGTTATCGCTTCGCCTGTCTTAGGTGCTTCGGTTAAACTGAGAGTGTCATCTTAGCTGTCTCGGAATGGGTGACTGTCCTAATGCTTGGGCTTCCAGGGCGGCACGGAAGACAGTTAGCTGGCGCTGCTTGTGGAGTAAAGTTGCTTCCCTAGACTGAAGTGCTGAAGCATGTGAAGCTTTACTGAGACCGCGGCATGAGAACAGGCTCTCTCCCTGCAGCTACTGCGGCATGCAGTGCGTTCTGCTCTGAGCACTGTCTCGCCAGCCCTTCCTTAGACGGAAGGAAGTGGCTTATGGGTCTGCAGGAGGTGAGCAGGCGCTCAAAAGCCCGCATTCCTCAGTCCATGGCAGCGGTTTCTTGGTGCTCAGTGATGGAGGAGACATTCTAAATGGTGCCACAGAAAGACTCTACAGCGACCCCACTCTGGCCCAGAAAGTACAATCCATCTAAAACTGCACTCACAGGGCAGAGTGGGAGAGTTTTCTGTAGCAGGAATCTTAAAAGTTCTTATTAATAAAATCAAACCTGAGGCCAGTTATTGGGGTGAACACTGGAAGATCAGCGAAGCAGAACAAGCCATAGCTTCCTCACCTCACCAATTCCTCAGCTGGTCTTATTTCCTCAGACTGTATGCAAGCTTCTGTAGCCTCATCCCAATGGCTCTCAGCTGAACTGCTGCTCCAAAGCCTAAAAGCTTAACCAGCCAAATGCTTAACCAGCCAAAATGCTTCTAGTTTCTGGTCTTCACACCTTACATACCTTTCTGTTTCCTACCATCACTCCCTGGGATTAATGGCTCACTTTCTGGGATTAAAGGCATGTGTCACCATGCTGGCAGTAACCTTGAACACACAGAGATCTGCCTAGCTCTGCCTCCCAAGTGCTGGGATTAAAGGCATGTGCTACCACTGCCTATCCTCATGTTTAATATTGTGGCTGTTCTGTCTCTGACCCCAGATAAGCTTATTAGGGTGCACAATATTTTGGGGAACACAATACCATCACAGTTTTCACAGCAAGCCCCATTATATTTTTCAGGATATTTATCTCTACTCCTTCTGTGGTTGATTAAATGCTAAGAAAACCCACTAAAACACCGTTTCCATTGTCACTCTGCTGGCTTCTATAGAGCAGGTGGCAGCTCTGGGGCCTTCCATAAATGCACTTGACTTGGATTTTCACCTGCTTCTGGGGTTTGTACCAGCACAGATTTTTAAGGATTCTGCCCAGGTCTGTCTGTGTCTTGGTTTACCCAGGAGAAATTTGAAGGGTTCTTAGTGATGAAAGTGCAGTTCCCAAGGCTGTCACCTGGTGTGATCACAAGACGTCTGATATGGTCAAGTTGGCACCTTCTCCATCAAGCCAGCCGGAACTCACTGTGCACAGTGCACCTGCACCCACCAGCGTGGGTGGGCAGTGGTGGAGACGCAGCAGGTCTGCTTTTCTGCCACACTGAGTTCGAGTTTCTTCTCTCCTCTTTACAGTCATAGATCTGAATCTATCCAAGTATCTGGGGTCTGTAGAGCAGCAAACCATTACCGAACTTTGAGACAGTGTCCCACCATTAAGCACACCCCCAGTCTAGAAGCCAAATCTCCCCACGTGGAATTTCTCCACACATCAGCAGTTGTGACCCACCTCTCTGTTTCCTTCTCTTTCCTGCCCTAGTGTTCAATGTTTTACTGAGTGACAAAATTCCTATGAAATGCAACAACTCTCAAAGTCTCTGAAAACCATGGACTTTTTGCTATGGTAGCATGGCTGGCGCTCTCTCTCTCTGTCTCTCTCTGTCTCTCTCTGTCTCTCTCTCTCTCTCTCTCTCTCTCTCTCTCTCTCTCTCTCTCTCTCTCTCTCTCTCTCTGGGTTGTAAACTGTATGTGCTCTTTTTAAAGTGATGGTGTTATATCACTGAGGTTCTTGTGTGCTCTGCAGGGTGTCACATTGCTCTATGTAACAAACCCCTCCAATCCTAAATCCCTGTGCTGGAAATGATTACGTAAATCTGAATGGCCATTTCCAAAGTCTTATGAATCTGGAGAATTTCTTACTCTTGGGGGGAAAAGTTTTACAAAGATTTTTTTTTTTTTTTTTTTTTTTTTTTGTGGAGAGAGACCTGGCCTTTGTTGCAAGCTTCTGTTGAAAATCTCAGCAGCATTAGCTTGTGTGGCTTTGTGTTTGAAGGGTAAACGTGGTCTCCACTGCGAGCTCTGTGTTTTAACTTTGTGCAGATGTGTGCTAAAAGAACATGATGTGCTTATTTGTTGCATTTATGCTACTTTCTTACTTTAAGTAAGATGGATGAAATTACATATTAAATAAAAACAGCAGCTCCAACAGCAGTCCTTAGCAAATGGAAAAAGCCGTCCAGAGACAGGAGGAAAATCAAGACTATGGCTTTAATAACTCATTGACTTGTGAGAACTGTCCATTTAAAAGCTCATGTGTGAAAAGTTTTTTGTGGGATTTACTTGGTGTTAACTGCCTAATGTTTAGACGTGATCTGCCATTAAATTGTGCTGATGTGATATAACCCAACACATTGTGTTCTCTCTTACCAAATACGACAGTGATTTTCACGGGCACTCAGTGGCCCAGACACCTGTGTGTGAGATAAGACTCCAGTGACTAGGAGGGGCTGCGTGGCCCTGGGCAGTCTACTAAGCCTCCCTGCCTTTCTATTCTCTGCATTTCAAGGTTGCTGGGATCCAGTAAGAGTGTACAGCCAGCAGGACTTCCTAGACATGTCGTTAGGGCTCATTCTGGGTTCCAGGCCTCTTACAGTATGCATTTTCCTTTTGTGCTTTGTGTTGGCCTTAGTTCTCAGTTCCACAGGGAAATTTGGAATCTGTAGAATCCTTTTCCTGAGCAGCTCCTGAGCATGAAGTATCTCCTCCTATCCTGGGCAGCCAAGCATATCTGAGACCCAGTCGGGGTGAGGTCCACCCCAGTGCTGGCTCCGGTCCTCCCCAGTTCTCCTCCCTTCCGTTGGCTTTTTCTGTGTGGCCTGGTCAACTTTAAGAAAGTTTTCAAAATGCAAGAACTACTTAGCTTTGTTCCTTCGTTGTTTAAAAATAGGGTTGATCGATACAGAGCATTAGCTGGAAGCAAACATGATGCTTTCTTATTGATTTCAGTGGCTACTGCCCTCGGGCTTCTGTGAGGATGAAAATGATATGTGAAATATACTCCCAGGTTAAACAGACCGATTTCCTTCTTACCGCTTTTTTAATGGTTGATTTTGTAGCAGTTGCTCTCTCTCCAATGTGTGTATGTACTTGTGCATACACACATACAATACAATCTTAAGACTCCAAGTGGCCTGCTGAGTGCGTGTTTGGGGAAGATTTCTGCCATATCTATCCATCCCAAAGTCCACTAATTCTAGGCACCTTAACGAATGGTTAATGGTGTGAGCCAGAGTATTGAGGAGTTGGAAGGTACTCTACATAGTACCAATTGCACACCAGAAAAGGCAAACTGGTGAGTGCCAGGAAGGCCTGTCCAAAGAGCAGGGGTTATTGAAAAGTCTGAGTCGGAGTTAGCTGTGGGCAGGAACTGCCTGTGTCATCTGTCTGTCAATCAGAACTCCAGCAGCTGGGCCCTGTCACCAGCCCATGGTGCTACTGTCCATTAGTCAACACAACACACTGGCTCCTCTCCAGCTGCTGGGGAAGCCACAGACATAGACTGAGGAGGTAACTTGCCCAGGCCTCCGGATGATGCTCATGTCCAAAGAAGGTTATAAGCATCACTCCTTGTCTTCCTAGACTGCTAACCAAAATATATCCTCAAGAGAATTTGTTGGATGCTGAAGGATCTTTTAAAATAAAAAATAGGGCTCTAGAAATATAGAAGGATTGCACATTTGAACCCAATAGACACCCTTGTTAAATGCGAGGTGAGAGGCCTTTCCCACCAGATAACAAGGGGAGTATCAGCACCGGACTATCACTGAAGAGGTCTGCACTGCTTGAGCACAGTGCACACAATGCATGGGAATGTCGGGCAACCCGTTCTGCACAGTACAGCTGCCTGCCCTGTGGGCTAGATGCAGAGACAAATGGACAGCAGTTTCCTTCCCTTCCTGTATTCAAGAGGCATTCTTAGAGGCCAGAATTTGAGGCATTTGTGTCACTATCTGTCTGGTTGCTGCATTGACATTTGTAAAGTGCCATTAATCCTAGGAAATGGAACTTAATGATGGAGAAACACATCCAGCCAAGGGATGTCAAGAAAGGGAACCGTGGCCTGGAACTCAGAGGAAACTGGAGGGAGCTGCATCTTAACCATCATTTCTTTGTTTTGTGTTGTTATGTTTTTGGTTGTTATGGTCAGCTCAGTAATTGGGTAGCATATGTGCAAGCAAGGGGATAGCAAAATTGCAGTATGTGGTATATGAAGTACATAAAGAACATTCAGCTTTAGATTATATCTTTGATGGTTTAGTTTACTTGCTTCCTTTTGGAAAAAAAATCATTTTTTCTTTCACACACACACACACACACACACACACACACACACACCCGCCCTGTGCGTGCCTTTTATCCTGTTGCTGTGGGCTGTGTCCAGGTTCTCTTATGGATGCTGCTTACATGTGCTATTACTGAGCGTGCATGCACCCACGCCTAACTGCCCTCTGGTGTTTATTTGCCTGTTGAACACTCCATGCTTTTTAGGTAATCTCGTTTATGTGTGGCTCAATGGCATTTGTGTCATTGACTTGCAGTCTGGCAGGTCACCCTCCCATCACACAGAGAGATATACACACAGAGCAAGGATATGGAACATGAGCAGAGTGTTTGTTAAAGGATGGCAGTGCTGACACGTGCCATGTTGGATTGTGGTATCATCAATAGATTGTATTCAACTGTTAATCCAAATTCAAATGTTTTCCTAACTAATTGTAGGAAACATGAGGGAAATATAGATAGACTTATCTAGAAAATACATGTGACACTAAACGGTAATGAAAACAGCACACAGTAAAATGTTTTCTGGGCCGACACTGAGCATGTGCTGCACTTGGAAAATAGCACAAGAGCTTAAATACCCCTCCTCCCCCTGCCCACATGCCCTTCAGCTAAGTCACTTATTACAGCATAGAACATACCATAGACTCTTAGTGAAGACCAATCGATGTAGCAGCCTGAGGAAGAGGATCTGAAGATGACCTGTGCAAGGAAGTGTCAAAAGGAATAGCACTGACAAATGTTGGGCTTCTCTTCCCACTGAAGGTTTTTGTCATTCATTGGAGGGACACTGCATGAGATTGGAAAGCCTGAAATGCAACAGAAAATAAATTCATCTCTTGGAAAAGAAGGTATAGAGAAAACAGCAGAGAGGTTACAGACGACTGCACACACCTTACAGGTCATCATCGACGGTCTGAGCCAGCCCGAAAGCTTTGACTTCCGAACAGGTAAGTTGAATGTGAGTAGTAGCCTGTGCCTTCATGTAGTTCACATCATCACCTTTGATCCTCACAACATCGAATGCCTGAAGGAGAACAGAGTCTGTCATCCTCTACATGAGAGAGCTGAGGGTCAGCGTTGGTCCTGCAGTCACTAGAATCGACACATGGAGTCAAATGGAAGCAGGGCTCTGACTCCTTGCCTGCTGTTGATTGGCCAATGCACTAGGCTAGATGGATCTTATGTGGTGTGCTACTGTGTGCATGGAGGCATGCTCTCCCCGAGTGTCCTATAAACTGTCTTTATGTTCCATTCACACAAAAAGTGAATCTTCTTCCATAATTGCAAGGTTTCTGGATTCCGTGTTCCACTGCACAGTGAACAAATAGGATGATATCTCTGTGTTGATCGTCCTCCTATTCAGAGTACTCTTGGCTTTCTGTGCAGGTAGAAAGTGAAGGAAGTATAATAGTCAGAGTTGTTGAGAGGGATGGCCCATTGAGACAGAACTGCAGCTGGAGAAAATAAAACCCTGAAGAAGACCCGTGGTATCACAGCCTTCCCGATGTCCTTCCTGTGAAGTGGCTGTTCCCATAGACAAAACTGCCAAGAAGCCTGCTTCTCTCTATGCGGATTCCATGGCTGTCTTTGGCAGCAACACTGTGATCAGTGTCTCTCACACAGGGTGGGATTGGTGACATGCCTGTGCACCACCTGATGATTGACGAAGATACTTTAGCTCCAGGTGGCCTATACTGGCTTTTCCTGTCCATCTTGGTTTTCTCTCAGTGTTGAGGGTCTCAGTTACACTAGGGACTCTAAGAGAGGAACTCAGCTAACCCAGCGGGGCGGAGGGCCTTCCCTGGTTAGCCTCTTGTTGGGCAGAGCACAGCGTGTGACAAGTACAATTGCAAATAGGTCTCTGTAAGCAGACTTTGCAACCAGCTTTTGCCCTAGCTAAGTCACAATTTTCAAGATAGTTGAAAATTGTCATTTTACTACTGAACACGTTCCCAAGGCAGATGACTCATACTTTGGAGGTGGGGAGCATTTTGTATTATGGTATTTGTATTATGTTTCTTTTCTCCATTTTCTCAGAAGTATTTCCTGCCGTAATGGCCTCATTCTTTCCTTACCCTCATCAGGCTTCAGGTTTTTTCAGTGATGTAATCAATTCCTTCTTGTTGAAGTTCTCCTTGCAAATTGGTTTCCTTAATTAGGAGCGAGCTGCTAACAGTGGCCTGGCTGCATGTGCTGCCTTGGCCCTCAGCCTGTTAACATTTGTGTGTAACAGAGGATTTGGGTTTCTCCGTGGCCCAGGCTATCTTGGGGAGTATGTCGATGGTTCTTGACTCCGGTGTTCATGCAGGTAGACTGAGCAGCTAATCGGAGACCTTGGCATTGGCAACAGCTCCACTTCTGCAAGGAAAACGGGGAGAGTTTCCAAGCATGGAAACCTGCCTCCTGGGCCTAGGGACCACCCTGCCCTGGCCCTGGGGACCACCCTGCCCTGGCCCTGGGGACCACCCTGCCCTGGCCCTGGGGACCACCCTGCCCTGGCCCTGGGCGCCTGGGTGTGTTTCAGTTGGCTTTGAGAGGCCTCACCTGTGTGGGTCGGGTTCCCAGAGCTTTCCCGCTTTGAAATTCAGCATCAGGTGAAATCCCAGAGTCAGTCCCCACATGGGTTTGCTTAAGGAGGACAGTGAGGTTTAGGGTTTACAGGGTTTTCTCCTGTGTAATAGGAGTCGGGGTGCTTATTTCTAAGAGATCCTGATCTTAAGGTGGTTGGGGTGAAGGAGGAGAAGAAAGGTGACCAGTTGTTAATACAAATGTAAAGGATAACTCAACAAGTAATGAGGGTGAAGCCGACAGCTGTGGAGGAGGGAAGGGACGGGGAAGGGAGAGTGAGGCTCAGTGAAGGAGAGCCCAGCCAGAATGTGTTCTGTGTTCTCAGAGTCAAGGCTGGGCCCTAGGGAAGGGGCTGAGCCCATGGGGGAAATGCAGGCCAGGGTAACTCACAAGCCGCACGTAAACTCTTCCTCTCAAAGCTTTTGTTGTTTCATTCTGTCTGGAGCCATAGTGACCGTTGACCACTTTGTCTCACCTCTCAGAACCATGTATAGTGGTGGGCCAGGAAAGGGCTGTAAAGACCGAGAGCGGACCTAGGTGTCTTCATCTTTCTGTATCTAGCATTAGGCTGAGCATCTGGCCACGCGGTAGTGATAGGAGGCAGTAAATATTCAATCAGCTGAACTGGAGGAAGAGAGAGAAGGCTAGCTCTGGCTGGTGTGGGTTTCTGAGCCATAGGTAATCGAGAGCCTGTACATCCTGATTGAATAAATGTGTTGAAATAGAAAAAAACTGATTCCTGCATTCCCGGTTTGTGGGAAGAAGTAAAGAGAGAACATCTGATTTCACCCACATTTGTCCAAAAGCTAGTGGAGTTTCCACCACCCTGAAACAATTTCAGAATCCATGGACAGAAAGCTGACTCCTACTCTCCTGTCTCCAGGGTGCTCCTTTCTGAGCATCTGTGATTTAGTCTGGTGTGCTCACCCAGCAAAGGTACACTCTGATATCCTTTGCAGGAGAGAAACTGAGATCATCTGTCCAAAGCCTTACAGACTGTGCTCATGTCCACATGAGTGAGATAGACTTTAGAGAGAAGAAAATGTCTGAGAAATTGTTCTTGAACTGTCTGTGTCAACTGTTCTCCCAGGATATATTTTTTTTTAAGACAGGCCTGTGTCCTCAGCTCCTTTTGTCTCTTCCCTCAAAGACTAATATTGATCTGGGCATCTGTATCAATCAATACACAGCGAACGCCAGTCCTCTAAGTACAGTGCCTTGGTTACAGTCACGTTTACTCTCTTTCCACAGATTTCGATAAACCTGACTTCAAGAGAAGCATAGTGTGTCTGGAAGATCTGCAGGTGGGGACAGTTCTCACCGGCAAAGTGGAGAACGCCACTCTGTTTGGGGTTTTTGTGGATATAGGAGTGGGCAAGTCGGGGTTGATTCCTATACGAAACATAACAGAAGCAAAGCTATCTAAAACCAAGAAGAGAAGGAGCCTGGGGCTGGGCCCTGGAGAAAGAGTGGAAGTGAAAGTCCTCAACATTGACATCCCCCGATCTAGGATCTCGCTCGACCTCCTTCGGGTGTTGTGAGATCCCCACTGAAGGCCAAGCACTAGTGTGTTCCCTCGTTTCTCCTGCTGGACAAGGACACGCAGCTAATGGAGCCTGGCAGCAGATGAGAGGGAGTCCTGGGTAGAAGTGTCCATCACACCGTCCTGACTTCTCCTTTGAAAACAACAAATGGTATCCTCACCTGGCCTTGTTCGCAGCCGTTTTGTTACCGGTTGTAACTCCTCCTGGACCGCACTGTCTAGCAGGTGGCTTCACTTCTCCCTGCTAGCATCTGCTGTCTTGGACCTGGGTGGAGTGTCTTCTTTATTTGAAATGCATGGTGTTGGTTGACACATTAGGACTAGCAGTCTTTAATCCTGCCATCTTATTAGTTGTTAAATTAGGATTTTGCACATAATTCATAATTTTGTAATAATTTTTATTTTCCTTTACCAAACCAAGCAAAAATATACCAGTAAAAGAGATTATCATGTGTTTATGACCATCAAATGAATGATTCAGTGTGTTCTTCAAAAGAACATGTGTATTGAACCCTACAATAAATGACTGGCTGGTGACTTTGGTTTGCTGTGTTCATTGAGTGAATGCTAAAAACCACACTGAATTAAAGATGTAGTTTGTGGAACTGTGTAGTTTGTGGGGAAGAGGGAAAATTCTGGAAATTTCAAAAATTACTTTAATTGATTTAGCATATCACAGAGAGCATATTCTTTTCCTTTTTGGTTTTTCGAGACAGGGTTTCTCTGTGTAGTTTTGGAGCCTGTTCTGGGTCTCACTCTGTAGACCAGGCTGGCTTTGAACTCACAGAGATCTGCCTACCTCTGCCTTCCGAGTGCTGGGATTAAAGGCATGTGCCACCACTGCCTGCACATACTCTTTTTTTTTTTTTAACTGTCAGGATTAAACTTCAAATCGGGATAAAAATGGCCTTAGAAAAGACTAAACAGATCAGATGAGAAGTGTCAAGAACAGTGAAGGAAGCGCCCCCGACTCTGTTCTTGTTCAGTGGGAAAGGTAAGTGTTGCATGACAGCTCGGGGTAAATGAGCTGAGTGGAGCCCACACTGAGCATTGCTGCTGCGATGGTTTGTGTGCACAAGGACCTGACTGTCTCCATGGCTAATGCGTGGAGGATGAGTACTAAAGTGTGGCCAACCCTGTTGATTTGTCTTGGGCAAATAATCCTTTGTTTGTAAGTAAGCACCCATTAATTATCCTTGCAGACTTCGGTGCTGGTTCTCTTTGCCATCAGGATGCCCAATTTGGGATCATACAGTCACCCAGTGGGAGTAGTCAGGAGGTAATGTATCTCATGGCAGTTCCGCTGGTAGCTCTCTGTTCTAACTAGTGTTCCTGGGTGTCTTTGAAGTCCTGGTGCTTTGCTGCTGCTTACTGGTTCTCACCTGGCAATGAAAGTCATCATTCTCAGTCAGTCTTCCTACTCAGTTCTTCCCAGTTCACAGTGCAGCGAGTGCTGAGTGATGTCCCAGGATGCTCTTGGGAAGGAGCTCCCACTCGTGGGCACTTTGGATGGAGGAGCCAGGGCAGCTCTGAACCCTTGATGGCCACGCCTTCACGAACATGGAGGGGACTAGTATGTGGTGTCCTGGAGAACACTGCAGTCAGCGTGTCTTCTGCCACTTTTCTCTCAGACGTGGTGGGAACTCTATAAAGCCCATCCTAGGAGAAGAAGGTCCATACCTCATTCATCATTGCAGCTTACTGATACATACGGGTTGAGAGTTGGAGTTAGGTTGGAGACAATGACTATAAATGATACTTTTGCAGAGTTTGGCTACAGAGGAGGGGAGAAAAGGTGCAATGACTAGAAGAGGAAAAGGAGGCCAGAGAGTTTATGCATTTTTAGAAAAAAATAAATAATGTATAAAAATTAAAATGAGTTTGATACAGAAGATGGGAAAATCACTGAATGATGTCCTTGACTGGGTGGGGTCCAGTGGAGTCCAGTTCACAGGGGGTGGTTTAAGATAAGGACGCAGTAACAACTGAACTGTCACCTGCTGTAAGAGGGAAAATCAGTTTTCTCGTATAAAATGGCACAGTCTATCGACCACTTCAGGACAAGCCTCATGTTCAGGAGTAACTGACCAACATATGATGGACAATGGACTCCACAGGGGGTTTTGTTTTTGTTGTTGTTGTTGTTGTTGTCATTGTTTTGTTTTTGTATGTGAGCTTTTATTTGGTTACAATTTGTTTTTTGTTTTTCTTTTTTGATGTGGGTTTTACTTTTTTCTTGGTTTGGGGGCGGGGTTTCTGTTGTATTGGGTTTTGTTTTTCTGAGAAAGAACTTAAAGTTGGGTGAGTGAAGAGGGAACAGTAAGATCAAAATATATTTAAATTTTAAAATTCTTTTAAACATGAAAAAATAAAATAATTTTTAAAAATACAGAGTTCATTTATATTAGTAGGAGAGGAGATGGGGTATTTGAGCACAGAGGTAGGAGTAAATGGATCCAGATCTCTGGATTTCTTCTATTTTTTTTATTTTATTTAAATAACTTTTTTTTCACTTATTGTACATACTGACTGCAGTTTCCTCTGCCTCCTCTCCTCCCAGTCCCCGTCTGTCTCCATTCAAAAAAAGGCAGGTCGCCCAATGGGCTTGAACAAAGCATGGCACATCAAGTTGAGGCATGACCAAGTTCCTCCCCTTGCATCAAAACTGCATGGAGAACAGGTTTCTAAAAGCCAGCTAAGCACCAGGAACAGGTTCTGATCTCACTGCTAGGAGCCTTACAAAGAGACCAAGCTATACAACTGTCACATGTTAGGGTCCTGGAGTTGTCCCACAAAAGACCACTGTCCACATATGCAATCAGCAAGAGCATTTATTATCTTGAGAGTAAAGGTTCCAGCATGCTGGGGCCACACATCCAACACAGACAAAATGGTGACCCCGAGAAGCTCACAGCCTCCTTTAATACACAGCAAAAGGAATTCTAGAAGCAGTTCGGTCATCCTATCTATGATTGGCTAAGCAAGCAAAGGTTACATTAGCACATCTCTGATTGGCTAGGGCTGCAACTCTTCCATCTTGGGGCATATTTGGACAAGTCCTAGGATCTGTCCCTATTTGGTCATTGTTTTAAGATATTGCAGGGGACTGGCTCAGGCTTAATACATGCAGTCCCCCATTGTCCCTGTTGTCAGGGGCATTGTTGATTGATTGTCCTTTGTTTGTGGCTTCCTCAGAAATGGCTTGTCTAGTTTCAGGAAGCTGGAACCGAGGCCTAGTTTTTAACCAGGTTATTAGGAGCCTGTCATGTGTTTCCTTGTCCCTCTCATCACACACAGAGGTCCTCAGTCGATCCTATGGAGGCTCCCTAACTGTCAGTCAAGAGTCTATGAGCTCTCAGGAGCTCAAGTCAGCTCTCTCTGACCCCCTGGCTTATACGCTCCTTCCTCCCTTTTTTTCAACAAGACTCTCAGAGCTCAGCCCAGTGCTTGGCTGTGGATCTCTGCATCTGCTTTCTTCAGTTACTGGATAGAGTATCTCTGATGACAATTAGGGTAATTACCAATCTGATTATAGTAGATGGCCAGTTTGGGTACCCTCTCCACTATTGCTAGGAGTCTTAGCTGGGGTCATCCTTGTGGAGTCCTGGAGGTTTCCCTAGTGCCATGTTTCTCCCTAACCTCAAAATGGCCCCTTATCAACATGTCTCTTTAGTTACTCACCCTCTCCATTCTACCTCCAACCTGCCTCCCATACCCAGCCCACTCAACCCTTTCCCTCAAGTTTCCAACCCTCCCCTTCACCGCCACTTTTCCCAGGAGACCCCTTCAATGTCCCCTTCCCACGGGAAATCCATGTGTCCCTCTCTGAGGACTCCTTATCTAGCCTCTCTGGGGCTGTGGATTGTATGTTGATTATCCTATACTTTATATTCACTTATGAGTGAGTACATATTATGTTTGTCTTTCTGGGTCTGGGTTACCTCACTCAGAATGATTTTTTTCTCATTCCATCCATTTGCCTGCAAGTTTCATAAGGTCATTGTTTTTATTACAGCTGGGTAATATGCCCGTGTGTAAATGTGCTACATTTTCCTTATCCATTCTTCAGTTGAGGGGCATCTAGGTTGTTTCTAGTTTCTGGCTATTACAAATAATCCTGCTATGAACATAGTTGAGCAAGTGTCCCTGTGGTATGATTGAGCATCTTTTGGGTATATGCCCAAGATTGGTATAGCTGTGTCTTGATGTAGATTGATTTCCAATTTTCTCAAAAACCACTATATTGATTTCCAAAGTGGCTGTACAAGTTTGCACTATCACCAGCAGTAGAATGTTTCCCTTACTCTATATTCTCTCCAACATAAGCTGTCATCAGTATTTTTGATCTTAGCCATTCTGACAGGTGTAAGATGGTATCACAGTCTTTTTGATTTGCATTTTTCTGATTGCTAAGGATGTTGAGCAATTGTTTATATGTCTTTCAGCCATTTGAAATTCTTCTGTTGAGAATTCTTTGTTTAGATTTGTATCCCATTTTTAGTTGGATTATTTGGTATTTTGATGTCTAGTTTCTTGAGTTCTTTATAGATTTTGGAGATCAGCCCTCTATCAGATGTGGGGTTGGTGAAGATCTTTACCTATTCTGTAGACTGTTGTTTTGTCTTATTGGTGGTATCCTTTGCCTTACAGAAGCTTTTCAGTTTTGGGAGGTCCCATTTATTAATTGTTGATCTCAGTGTCTGTGTAGGAAGTATTCTCCTGTGCCAATGCATTCAAGGGTACTTCCCACTTTTCTATCAGGTTCAGTGTGACTGGATTTATGTTGAGGTCTTTGATCCACTTGGACTTGAGTTTTGTGCAGGGTGACAGATATAGATCTATTTTCATTCTTCTACATGCAAATATACAGTTATGCCAGCACCATTTGTTGAAGATGCTTTCTTTTTCCATTATATAATTTTAGCTTCTTTGTCAAAAATCAGGTTTTCATAGGTGTGTGGATTTATGTCAGGGTCTTTGATTCAATTCCATTGATCCACCATTCTCTTTTTATGCCAACACCAAGCTGTTTTTATTACTATATAGCTCTATAGTAGAGCTTGAAGTCAGGGATGATGATACCTCTGGAATTTCCTTTATTTTACACGATTATTTTCGCTATCCTGAGTATTTTGTTTTTTTTCCATATGAAGTTGAGTATTGTTTCAAAGTATGTGAGGAATTGTGTTGGGATTTTGGTGGGGATTGCCTTGAATTTGTAGGTTGCTTTTGGTAAGATTGTCATTTTTACTATGCTGTTGTTTATTTTTTCTCTTTTTGGGGGGCCCACCAACCAGCTCCCAAATAAATCACATGCAGATGCTTATAATTACAAATGTCCAGCCTTAGCTTGGTTTGTTTCTAGCCAGCTTTACTTAACTGTAAATTATTCTGTCTAGCTTTTGGGCTTTTACCTTTCTCTATTTCTATATACCTTTCCTTATTTCTTACTCTGTGGCTTGCTGTGTAGCTGGATGGCTGGGTGGCTGGCCCCTGGAGTCCTCCTCCTTCTATTGCTCCTCCTTTTCTCCTTTCAGATTTCTCCTTTTATATAGTCTCTCTGCCAGCCAGCCCCACCTATCTTATCTCCTGCCTTGCTATTGGCCATTCAGTTCTTTATTAGACCATCAAGTTTTAGACAGGCACAGTAACAGAGCTAAACAAATGCAACATAAACAAAAGTAACACACCTTAAAATAATATTCTGCAACATTACTATGTTAATCCTACCTATCCATGAGCATGGGAGAGTTTTCCATTTTCTGATATCTTCTTCAATTTATTTCTTTAAAGACTTAAAGTTCTTGTCATGCAGATCTTTCACGTGTTTGGTTAGAGTTACCCCAAGATATTTTATATTATTTGTGGCTATTGTAAAGGGTGTAGTTTTTCTGATTTCTTTCTCAGCCTATTTATCATTTGTATATAAGAAGGCTACTGATTTTTTTTTTTTTTTTTTGGTTTTTTTCGAGACAGGGTTTCTCTGTAGCTTTGGAGGCTGTCCTGGAACTCGCTTTGTAGACCAGGCTGGCCTCGAAACTCACAGAGATCCACCTGCCTCTGCCTCCCGAGTGCTGGGATTACAGGCGTGAGCCACCACCGCCTGGCCAAGGATACTGATTTTTTTTTTTTCACTTAATCTTGTATCTTGCCACATTACTGAAGGTGTTTATCAGCTGTAGACGTTCCCTGATAGAATTTGGGGGGGGGGGGTCACTTCTATAGACTACCATATCATCTGTAAATAGTAAAAGTCTGAATTTTTCCTTTCCAATTTGTTTTCCCCTTGATCTCCTTTTCTTGTCTTATTGATCTAGCTAGAACTTTGAGTATTATATTTAATAGATATGGAGAAAGTGAACAGCCTTGTCTTGTTCCTGATTTTAGTGGAATCACTTTGAGTTTGTTTCATTTAATTTGATATTGGCTGTTGGTTTGCTGGATATTGTTTTTATTATGTTTAGGTATGTCCTTTGTATTCCTCATCTCTCCAAGGCCTTTACCATGATGGGATATTGGATTTTGTCAAAGACTTTTTCAGCATCTAATGAGATGATCATATGGTTTTTTTTTCTTTCAGTTTGTTTATATGGTGGATTACATTGACAGATTTTCATATGTTGACATCTCTGCATCTCTGGGATGAAGCCTACTTGGTCATGGTGGATGATATTTTTTATGTGTTCTTGGATTCAAATTTGCCAGTATGTTATTATATATTTTTGCATCAATGTTCATGAAAGATATTTGTCTGTAATTTTCTTTCTTTGTTGCATCCTTGTATGGTTTGGGTATCAGGGTAACTGTAGCCTCATAAAAATAATTTGTCAATGTTCTCTCTGTTCCTATTGTGTGCAATAATTTGAGGAGTATTGGTATTAGCTGTTCTTTGAAATTCTAGTAAAATTCTGTGCTGAAACAACTTGGTGCTGAGCTTTTTTGGTTGGAAGACTTTTAATGACTGCTTCTATTTCTATGTCCTTAGGGGCTATAGGTCTATTTAAATTGTTTTTCTGGTCTTGAATTAATTTTGGTATGTCATACCTATCCAGAAAATTGTCCATTTCTTTTAGATTTTCCAAAGCTTGTGAAGTACAGGTTTTTGAAGTATGACCTCATGATTCTCTGGATTTCCTCAGTGTTTGTTGTTATATTTCCCTTTTCATTTCTGATTTTGCTAATTTGTGTATTCTCTTTGTGCCTTTTGGCTAGTTTGGATAAAGGTTTGTCTATCTTGTTGATTTTCTCTTTGTTTCTATTGTATTGATTTCAGCCCTGACTTTTGATTATTTCCTACAGTCTACTCCTGGGTGAGTTTGCTTCTGTGTGTTCTGGAGCTTTCAGGTGTCCTGCTAAGTCACTAGTGTGAGACTTCTCTAATTCTTTATGTGTTCACTTAATGCTATGAGCTTCCCTCTTCGCTTTCACTACATCCCATAAGGTTGGGTGTGCTGTCCATCCATCTTCATTGAATTCTAGGGCGTCTTTCATTTCTTTCTTATTTCTTCCTTTACCCAGTGGTGATTCAGTTGAAAGTTGTTCAGTTTACATGAATTTGTAGGCTTTCTGTAGTTTATGTTGTTGTTCAATTCTAACTTTATCCCATGGTGATCTGATAAGATACATTAGGGTTATTCCATTTTTTTTTAATCTGTTGAGATTTGCTTTGTGACCAAGTATGTGGTCAGTTTTAGACAAGGTTCCATGGGATGCTGAGAAGAAGGTATATTCCTTTGTGTTTGGGTGAAATGTTCTGTAGATATCTGTTAAGTCCATTTGAGTCATGACATCTGTTAGTTCCCTTATTTCTCTGTTAAGTTTCTGTCTAGCAGACCTGTCCATTGGTGAGAGTGGGATATTGAAGTCTCCCCCTATTAATGTGTAGGGTTTGATGTGTGATTTAAGCTTTAGTAATATTTCTTTTACAAATGTATGTGCCCTTGTATTGGAAGCATAAATGTTCAGAATTGAGACTTCATCCTGATGGATTTTTTCTGTGATGAATATAAAATGTCCTTCTTCATCCTTTTTGATTAATTTTGGTTTGAAGTCTATTTTGTTAGATATTAGGATAGCTACACTTGTTTCTTAGGTCTATTTGCTTGGGAAATCTTTTCCCGACTCTTTACTCTGAGGGAATGCTTGTCTTTGAAGTTGAGGTGTGTTTCTTGTATGTAACAGCAGGATGGATCCTGTTTTCATATCCATTCTGTTAGTCTGTGTCTTTTTATAGGTGAGTTGATATTAAGAGATATTAATGACCAGTGGTAGTTAACTCCTGTTATTTTTGGGGGGTTGATGGTGGTTGGGGCAGTGATTTTTGGGTTTCCCTTTTTTGGGTTTTGCTGGTGTGAGATTATCTATCGTCTGTGTTTTCCTGGGTGCAGCTAATTTCCTTGGGTTGGAGTTTGTGTTCTAGTACTTTTTATATGGCTAGATAGGTTTAAGTCTGGTTTTGTCGTATATGTTGTTTTCTCCATCTATGGTGATTGAAAGTTTTGCTGGATATAGTAGTCTGGGCTGGCATTCATGGTCTCTTAGTCTCTGCAAAACATCTGTCCAGAACCTTCTGGCATTTTGAGTCTCCATTGAGAAGTTGGCTATAATTCTGATAGGTCTGCCTTTATATGTTCCTTGGCATTTTTTAAAAAATATTTATTTATTTATTATGTATACAGTGCTCTGTTTGCATGTATCCCTGCAGGCCAGAAGAGGGAGCCAGATCTGATTACAGATGGTTGTGAGCCACCATATAGGTGCTGGGAATTGAACTCAGGACCTCTGGAAGAACAGCCAGTGTTCTTAACCTCTGAGCCATCTCTCCAGCCCTGGCTTTTTTTTTTTTTTTTTGCAACTCTTAATATTCTTTCTTTATTCTGTATGTTTAGTATTTTGATTATTGTATGGCAAGGGAACTTTGTAGTAGAATATTATTTTAAGGTGTGTTACTTTTGCTTATGTTGCATTTGTTGAACTCTGTGAAGCTGTGTTGCTGTGCCTGTGTGAAACACCTGATGGTCTAATAAAGAACTGGCCAGTAGCAAGACAGGAGAAAGGAGAGGTGGGGCTGGCAGCAGAGAGAAGATATAGAGGGAGACATCTGGGAAGAGGAGAAAAAGAGATGGAGGAGTGAGGACATGTAGCAGCTGGAGAAGGAGGAGAACTCCAGGGTCAGCCACCCAGCTACACAGCACAGCAAGCCATGGAATAAGAGTAAGATGCGCAAAAGTAAGCAAATGGGGGAAACCCAGAGACAAAAGGTAGACGGGATAAGTTAAGGAAAGCTGCTGGCAAGAAACTAATCCAAGTTAAGGCCAGGCATTCATAATTAAAAATAAGCCTCTGTGTGTAATTTAGTTGGGAGCTGGGTGGCAGGCCCCCCAAAAAGTTTAACCCCCAATAACAATTTGGTGTCCCAACATGGGCTATATTTCCACATAGGGCTTAAGAATGCTAAGAGGGAAATAGTGGAGATATGGCTCCTTTAAGAGTTTCAGCTGGATAGTTTCTGTGGGTCAGTAAACCCTTGAACAGTGTACTTTAAGTAGGAACAACAAAAAAAAAAAAAAAAACCTAAGTAAAAATGCCTGGCATAGTGCAAGCATTGGCATTCTAGAGCTCTAGGAAGGTCAAATGCAGTTTCTGGTCAGACAAACCTCCAATGTGGCTGCAAGTTTCATGGTTGGTTTTCACACCCAGAGAAGCAGGTGGAACCAGTTGAGAGCCACAAGCAGAGAATCCAACTATAGGTTAGCAGTCTAAGGTTTGCTTGTATGGTCAAAAAAGGCTGAAGATATACAATAAAAAAGATCTAGAAGGAAAAACCTCTAAACAGGTTACAGTGTGTTTAACAATGTGTGTAGGCTTAAGAAACAAAGAAAAAGAGTATCATCATAGAAAACACATGAATAGTTTTTATAACACAAAGTCTTTAAAGACAGAGTAAAAGGAAAAAGCCATATAAGATGGGAAATACACAGGTAGTCTGAATCTTGTATGTTTTTTGTGTTGATTTTGAAGTTTTTGACTGTTGAAAAGCAAAGGATAGCTACACAGAGACCTGGAATTGAAAGAGGCACTGTTGAAATAAATCATCCTGCCGGGTGGTGGTGGCGCACGCCTTTAATCCCAGCACTTGGGAGGCAGAGGCAGGCGGATCTCTGTGAGTTTGAGGCCAGCCTGGTCTCCAAAGCGAGTTCCAGGAAAGGCGCATAGCTACACAGAAAAACCCTGTCTTGGAAAAAAAAAATCATCCTATATACTTTAGGAATGCCTTAACTTTTAAAAAGTCAAAAAAATTATTTGTCTAATGAAAATCAAATATGCTTTGGAGTTTTGTTCCCATAGGAGATGAGAGGCTGTAGATTCCTTCAGTGTTACTATGGATCAGGTTTGATCAGGTGAGACCTCCTGAATCTTGAAAGGTGATATCTATCTGCAAAGATTGCTGCTGGTATTCCCATCACTTGCCATTATCTGACATTTTCTCTCTGAGACCCTAAAGGTACTTTGTCCACATACATCAGGAAGCAGTATGGAGAAAACTATGTTCACATTCCCAAGAGTTGGGGGTGTGGCTCGTTTTTGGTCATTTGGTGGGTTATGGATGCTTCTCATCATTTATTGGGGTTGTTTATTGTTACTGGTATTGGCAAGGGAGGAAATTATGCAAGTGGTATTACATTCAGGGATTTCTTTGAAAAAAAAAGGGAGGATATAGGAATGATAGGATAGAAGGGTAGATTGTTGAATCTACTATAAACTAAGGGACAACTATTGATCTCAAGTGTGTTGTATTTGTAAGGACTTTTGTATATTGATATAAATTTAAGGTAAAATTTGTTACAACACACTATATATTTCTACTTTTGTTTAAAGGATTTTTGTATGTTAATATAAAGTTATTTTTGTTACACTGTGTATGTTTCTACTTTTATATAAAGGCTTTTTTGTATATCAATGCAAATTTAAGGTTATTTTTGTTACTACATATGTACATATGTTTCTGCTCTTGTTTAAGGAATTGTACCTATGCAGTTCATTTAAAAATGTAAAGTAAAGTTCTAGTTTTTGAGAGCTATTATTATAAACTATGTAGGACAATCAAGAAACATAGTTCATAACAATCAAATTTGCAGATATGTTAGGTATGTTTTCTAGGTTAAATAAATACATTTTAAATAGATGGTCTTCCAATACTTCAAAGATACAGAATATAGCATTTAAAATGTTTTGTTAACTTAGGATTTTTCATGACAATAAGACACATTTGCTCCTGGCAGCACCAATTTACTTCAGAGAAGATGAGGGGCATTGAAAAAACTCCTTATTGAGTTTGTTTTCATTGTGGCAAGATTATCCACTGGGTAAAGAGACTGTTCTTGCCTTTGACTGCTGACAGTGTGCTGTGCAGACTGGACATGCATGACACAGAGGAAAGTGACTGTTGAACTTTGCCAAAACATGGCAGGACAGTCCTTCAAAATTCCTGCTTCACCGAGAAGTCTGCCAGATACTATGGGCCTCTAGTCTGGAGATGGATGCCCCAATTTTGCAGAAGGAACTTTGGGTGACTGTCCAGGCAGTCAGATGTCTCTGTCATTGCTAAAGTTTTGGAAGTTGTTTGCAATGTGCTTTTTGCTTATTCAAATAATATTATCCTTCTGGGGTCTTTGATAGAATTGAAGACTAAATAGTTATACTTGCAGTTTTCCTTAGTTATGATAGAGAGTAAATTAGGTATAAAACTTTAGATTCGTTAAGATAGGATGGATACTGGAGTATTTTCTTTTAAGTTGCCAAACACAAATGAACTGGAATTCATTATATTGTGAATGTAATCTTTACTTGATAATTGTTCTTATTGTGTACAGTCTTATTATGTTAAAGTTAAAACCTTTCATTTTTGTGTAGAAAGGGATATCTGGATAAAGATCTTAGTGGTTGCAAAGGAATGCAGGGATAAAATATGGAGACTTAGACTGTTAGAGGCTGTAGAAGATGCCTAGTGATCCTGCAGAGGGCCCAAATTTAGTTTCCGACACCCTGTAAATTCAGCACCAAAGGCTCCAGCACCCTCTTCTGGCCTATGTGGGCACATGGGGTGTTGATGCACACAAATATAGATACACATAAATGGAAATTTAAGATCTCAGGTAAACTGATAGAAATGGCACAAAAACCACAAGATTTGGCTATTTTTGGAAGGTGGCAGTAAGCAAATAGGATTTCCTTATGAGACAGACAAAAGTCAAGGATGGTTCCAAGGCTTCTGTCATAAGTAGAATTGGTATCTACTGATATGGAGAGATCTGAGAGGAACAGTTTGAGTAAGAAGTTTATTTGGCATGCATGGAATTTGAGATGCTCAGTAGAGTATATCCAAGTGGACATGCTAGGTTAGGTAGTGTCTTAGTTTCTTTGCCTGTTATTGTGATAAAAATGATCCAACAAAAGCAACTTAGGGGAGAAAGGGCTTATTTGGTTCACAATTCCAGGTTTTAGTCTATCATGGCATGGCAGAGAAGTCACAGTGGTGGGAGCTGGAGAGAACTGGTCACATTGTCTGTAGTCAGAAGAATAATGCATGCATACATGCTAGCTCAGCTCACCTTCATCATTCATATTGTCCAGGACCCAGAGCCCAGGGGATGGTGCTGCCCACAGTAGGCAAGTCCCCCGCATCTTTTAACATAGTTAAGAAAGTTCCTCATAGATGTATCTACAGACCAACCTAATCTAGACAGTTTCACAGAGCCTCTCTTCCCAGGTAATTCTAGAATGACTCAAGTGGACAATTAAAACTGACTATCACAGACATTTAACTATCTTAAAGTCCATAGGAGAACGGTGGGAAAGCCTATAACTAGTTAATGTTATGAGACTGGATGAGACCAGTGAAATGAATGAACACAAAGCAAACAGGAGCTTCTAGAAATCCATGGCATTCAGTCATAAATTCTCAAATCTCCCCTAAGACTAGAATTTATTTCTTTTGTACTAGGAGGATGCTGATGGAAAGGAACAAAGAAGTAGCCAATCAAGATGGTCTGGCCCGTTGGTAGAGGCAGACTCAGTCCATTGAGCAGGTTCTAGGAAAGGTAGAGGGGGTGAAGAGGTCAGGAGCCACCACCGAGCTCTCTCCTGCCTGGAATGCTGGTTGTGCTAGCTGCCAGGCAATGGCGAGAGCTCAGTGGGGATGGGATTCATCCTGGCATTTTAGAGAGCCCATTTGGATGTATACCATGTGAGAGAAATCAAAACTCCTTCATTTAGACTGGGAATTAGGTGGATTCCGTAGTACATGTCTGCTATGGGATGTTCTGTACGTCAAATGTGTTGCTCTGATTGGTTAAAATAAAGTGCTGATTGGCCAGTAGCCAGGCAGGAAGGATAGGGTAGGCAGGACAAAGAGGAGGAGAACTGTGGGAAGTGGAAGGCTGGGGGGAGACACAAGGAAGATATAAGGTACTGGTAAGCCACAAACCACGTGGCAAAGTATAGATTAATAGAAATGGGTTAATTTAAAATAAAAGAACTAGATGACAAGAAGCCTGCCATGGCCATACAGTTTGTAAACAATATAAGTCTTTGTGTGCTTACTTGGTTGGGTCTGAGCGACTGTGGGCTTGGCGGGTGAGAGAGATTTGTCCTGACTCTGGGCCAGGCAGGAAAACTCCAGCTACACAGGTCACTCTTCCCAGCTGTATCCCTTTCACCAAGAAAACTGCCCCACATGTAATAGGCATGCGCCTAAAGATTCCTGTTTATAATAATACACTATAAAATGTCAAATATTTAACAACATAAAAGATGACAAAAATTATAAAACTTTACTACTGAATATAAAAACAAAGAGCAGCTACTTTAAGGTTTACTGGTTCCTGTGTGGCAAGTGCTGCATGGTAAGTAGGCTGGTTCTGGGCTGGAGAGACACCGACTGCTCTTCTAGAGGCCCCCAGTTCTGTTCCCCGGACACGCAACCTTCTGGACCTCCAGCTCCAGGATCTGATGCCCCTCTGGCCTCTGTGGGTAACGAGCACACACTATACACAGACACAAAGTGATCATTCTTTAAAATTAGAAAACATTGGTGCTTCAAAAATAGCACCTGTAAAAAGCAGATTATATAGGCACATTTTCCCGAAATTCTAAATAGCTTTTTTCCCCTGTGTGTTAGTTAGTTGTTTAAATTTATTTTGAAGATTATATGAAAAGCCAAACAATACTTTAAAATAATAATTCAGCTGGTTTTGAGGAAAATGTCTAATATTAAAGTATATTCACAATAAAACTATTAATAAAAGCAGTATATGTAAACAAGTGGTATTTTGAATTGGGACAAAATTATATTGTCATATCACACTTTAAAAAATTCCAGGTGGGTTATACATGAATAAAATTTCTTCTAAAGGTTACCAGAAAATAAGAGCTTTGAGAAACCTTTGAATAGTTGTGTGAAATACATGAAAAAGTGTGGGAAAGCGTGGATCTGTGAACCTAAAAATTATACTCAGAAGGACATTCCCAGGCCATTGTGATGGGGTCCTGTGCCAGGTGCCAGGAGCCATGGATGAAGAAGGTATCATTGGAGTGTGTCTGCAGCCTAGTGGACCTGGAATTTAGTCAGATTCACTAAGTTCAATATTGTGGGCACTCTAGAGTTTGCCAGCCTGCTGGCCCCTGTAGGATATTGGTGTCCTCTCATTGTGCTGGAAGCCAGGAGACTTTAGGAGGCTTAGCTCTAGGTTAATAGAGTACTTGGGTGGGGGCAGGAAGGTCTATATTTCTAACTCCGACCTCGGAGTTAACACTTGCATTCAAATTGGAAACTGCAAGAAGGGACGGGATGGAAAAACCAGATATAAATTCAGTCTCCTCGTTTTGGCTTCCTGCCTAAAGCCAGCCATAATTATGAGTTGGGTTTTATTAACAGATCATGGAGAACTCCTGAATGACCGGGCTCCTTGCCAACGCCGTCTGTTCCATAGGAAGAAAGATGGGGTTTCTTCTCACTCACTCATCTTACAGGGCGAGGATGGCTAGCACAGGCTGGGTTTCTTATTTAGGCAAGAGCGTTGGCAGACTCAGGTCCTAACAGCACTAATTATATTACCTTTTAGAAGTTAAGATCACCCCCAGAAAAGATGGGCTGCTTCCTTGCCCTGGAGTAGGCCTCTGGATAAAAACTGTGATGCCCATGTCTCAAACATCTTGGAGGAGAAAAAGCCTCATACTGAAATAAGGAAAGTATTAATCTAAATGCCACAGAGCAGTACCACTGAGCTTTTTGTAACAGAATTGTCATCCAGCAGGCCTGGGATGTTCTACAGCCCGATCCTAGCAGGCAAATTTACAGGTAGAGAGACAGCAGTGAGGAAGAGATGGGGCGGGGCGTATATGTGGTAGCTTTACATCGTTGGAGAACCAAAATTCAAGAATCCTGTTTTAGCCAAGCAATCAGGCAAAGTCCAATTCTGGATTTATTGCAGTACTTTTCAAAGCATTCATGTAACGTGTGTGAGCTTGATGCTTACTAAACACTGTCACAGCAAACAAAGCTTTCCACCCCTTACGGCAAGGAGGGGAATCCAGTGCAAGGCAGCCTGCGTTTGGAAGTCTCTGTGAACCAGTGTCTGTCCCCATGGATAACTTGACATATGTGTCCCAAGGTCAGTTTCCTCAGTAATGAAGAAGGTATCACTAGAGAAACAAGTGTTCTTAAATTATTTGCTTCACACTGCCAAGGGATTCATGACGCTAGAACACAGCATGTACGTTTGGTCACATTTGTGGAATTGGTCCTTTAATAACCCACATGACTGAATTCTTGGTTATGCTGCCATTTTCCCTAGCACACACCTGAAGACTTCGAGGCCGTTTTGTCTTATTTTATGACCCTTTTTCCTGATTAAAAAAGGGACACACTGTGGCATAAAATGTACAAATAATGAAATTAAAACATCCGCAACGTGGAAAGTAGCAACTTTTATAGTTCAGGTACTTCCCAGATCTTGTGTATTCCTGTAGTAGATTGGTGTCTTTACTGGTTTGCTAAACTGGGGTTATTTCTACTCTTCTGCTTTTTCTCTCTAAAATGGATGATAGTTTCATATCAACACCTACATATCTGTCTCATCACGGGTCCAGGGTGGAGTCTCAAAGGTCCCTCTGAGTACTTGTTCCCCAGATGGTGACGCTCTTTCAGGAGGCTGTAGAGCCTTTAGGAGGTGAAGCCTATATGACAGAATAGGTCCTTAAAAACTGGACCCTTGAAGGTTCCACCTGTCCCTGGTTCTGCCCTGTGCTGGCTACTTCCTGCCATAATGTAGTCCTTAATACTACCATAATGGGTTGAAATGTGAACTCTGAGCCCAAACACCCAAACCTCCCCTCCCTTAATTGTCCTGTTAGAGACTCTGTCACAGCAGTGAGAAGAGGATTGTCTATGGAAACAATTCCTGGGAACGCTGGTCTACCCTCCTGACCGTATCGTATTGCCAAGTCTAAGCGCATTTGGATGTCCAGGGCTGAGGATAACTATTGTTTTGTGAATGTCTGTCTCAGTTCTGTGTGCCCAGTGTGTGTGCTGATGCAGGGTTAAGATGTGGAATATGATGCTATCTTAGTTTGGGTTGTTGTTGCTGTGAAGAGACACCATGACCATAGCAACTCTTATAAATGAAATATTTCATTGGGGTGGCTGGCTTACAGATGCAGAGAGGTTCAGTGTGTTATCATCATGATGGGGAGCATGGTAGCATGCAGGCAGATGTGGTGCTGCAGCTGAGAGTGCTACATATTGGAGTCAATAGCAAGTCGACTGGTTGTCACACTTGAGCAAAAGAGACCTCATAGCCCACCCCCACAGTGACACACTTCCTCCAATTAGGCCGTACCCTCTCCAAGGAAGCCATACATCCTAATAGTACCACTCCCTTTGGGGGCCATTTTCAAACCACCACAGATGTGTTATTTATTTGGGGTTGTGCCATTTAAAAAATGAAGGTCAAGCCTGGAAGAAATCTTTCAAGAGTAAAAATGACACTACCTCCTACGTTTCTTATGAGTCTTGTTACTGTGACCGAATGCCTAACAAAAAGCTTAAGTGAGGAAGGATTCGTTTGGGACTCATACTTTAAAAGTGGGTGCAGCCCTATATGGTGGGAAGGCATAAAGGCTGGAGTGCAAGGTGGCTAGTCACATGTCAGAGAGCAACACATGCTGGTGTTCAGCTTGCTTCTTTTCCCCTTTCTGTTGCTTCAGGAACCTCAACCCATGAGACAGGACTGCCTACATCCAGGCTAGGTCTTCCCTTTTCAGTTACATCTCTCTGAAATGCCCTCACAGAAACTGGCAGAAGTGTGTCTCCCTGGTGATTTCTAAATCCAGTCCAGTAGACAAGGAAGATAACTATGGCACTTCCGGTTATGGAGCCCCTTCTTTGAGTCACTCCTTAATTGGGGACAATCTCCCTTCCCATTCCTCCCCATTCCTCCATCAGATCCCAGGGACCATCTCACCCCAGATGAAATCTTGTCAGAAGAGTCTTACTGACCTCCTAGGCTGGCTGCATAAATCAAGCTCACCATCAGGGGCTCTCCTTTGTGCCACAAAACCAGCCTTCCCTTCCTAGCCACTGAGGTCCCTCAACAGCGTTTAGTTAATGTCTTCCTCTGCATTCTTCTTGGGGGTTGTGACCTTGGATGTCCACCACCATTGATGCTAATCCAGACATCTTCACCCTTTCATCCATTCCTCCTCCAGCTTTGACCAACTGTACATTCTCTATCATCTTCCGTTGGTTCCCTCCTCTCCCCCAGTGTGTTTACCTCAGGCTCTCTCTTAGCTTATTTTCTGTAGAAAATAGAGCACAGAGAAATCTCACACACCCAGGGTATTTTTGAGGATTACTATCCCAGAGCAGGAAAGGGAAGAGAAGATTGAAGAATCCAGGAAACAGAAGACAAACACAAAGGGCTGTCACAGTCTCACAGGAGAACCTGTCTCAGGACCTGTCTTAGGGTCTTAGTCATTGGGTTGGAAAAAGTTATGTGAAATGATGGTGACTCAGAACAGAAGGAAGAAGCAAACGTAAAAATCACGGTATTTATTCACTATCTTTCTGGCTGGTCAGTGCTCACCTGACCACACACTGGCTACCCATCTACTTCTAGGCTTTACTTCATGGTTTCTGTGGACAGCAAGCAAGGAAATGGGTTCAACCAGCGGGGAGGGGTACTAGAGGCACTTGGAATCCTCCTGGCAATGGTTGTGATGGAGGCCATGCTGGAGTCTGGGTCTTGTTCCCTGTCTTCATGCCCGGCTAAGGTGTGACCGCAGTAGCATCCAGGCTGCCCATGAAGCAACCGTTTGAGACGACAGGGCTGGAGGTGATAAAGGAAGGCCACATGCATTGTGAAGCCCATAAACAGGACCAGCACAAACTCTGCTACGTTAGACTTGGTCTTCCCCGGCACACTTAACTTTTGTAGATTATGGTACCCCACCACACCATTCCCCTCCATCCCTCCACCCAAGCCCCATCATCCCTTGTCCCCATTCTGTACTTGTCGACCTCAGCTGCCACCCATGCTACTGGCCCCAGGTAGTCCAGCCCACGGAGCCTGTCCAGCTTCACTCTTCCCTCGGTTCCTTCTGCCCCACCCCCAGCCCCAGCCCTCTGGGTGCTCTGAGCAGCTGCTGCACACCCATGAAGGCAAACGAGGAACTTGGAGCAGTAGGGAGAGGGCTTTGGCTCGGGCTCGGGGAGAGTTTGGCTCCTGTGTGATTGATACTGGAAGCTGTTGTAGCTGAAAATGGATGTGAGTCAAGGGCCAAGAAAACTAAAGCTGACAAATGGCCCTTAACCCACATCTTTCAAAGAGGAAAACACTCTCCATGTCCTATTCCATCCCCAAGATAAAAACATCAAAACCCCTAGGAGAGGATATGCAAAACTAGACCGGGTATGTCTAATTTGACAAAGGGTTATTGCAAAATAAATTGCTCAAAGCAAAGCACAGAGCAGGAGAGTTCCTTTGGTCCTTGGCCAACCCTTCATTACTGAAGTCTGCTGGCCCCAGCAAATAGGGCCAGGACCAAAGAAAACAGTCTGCAGCCACGCTTCACCTCCAGAAACTGGACCCTGGGCCTTCATGTTCAGTTAACAGTTTGACTGAGATCAAATATACACAACATACCATTCGCCCACTTAAAAGGTACTTACAAACAAAGCAGGGCATGGTGGCACATGCCTTTACTCTACCACTTGGGAAGCTGAGGCAGGAGGATTCTTGAGTTCAAAGCCAGCCTGGACTATAGAGCAAGACCCACTTCAAAAGACAACATACCAAAACAATAATGGAAGGCACGAGTGTATCATAGAGTTCTGCAGCTGTTACCACAGTAGTTCTCCAGAACGTTCATCACCTCAATGGTCTTGCTGTCATTAGCAGCTGCTCAACATCTAACCATCAATTCCAGCTCCAGGCAATGACTAATCTACTTTCTGCCTCTGTGGTGTTGCCATTCTGGACATGTCACAATTTATTTTATTTTATTTTATTTCATTTTATTTTATGAGACAGGTTTTCACTATGCAGTCCTGGCTGGCCTGGAACTCATTCTATATAGAACATGTTGGCCCTGGGTGCAGAGATCTGCCTGCCTCTGCTTCCCAGGTGCTGAGATTAAAGGTTTATGTTACCACACCCAGCACACTCTCCATTTTTACCAGCAGTTTATACAGGTTGCATTTTACACATCTTCATCAACATTTGTGATAACACGTGTTTTGGCATTATGATTTTAACTTAAATTTGTCTCACAGACAATGTCATTGTCCATGTTTTGGTGTGCTTACTGACTGAACGTCTATCAGCTTTGAAAAAATGTCTGCTTAGTTGCTGGCCACTCTTTTAAATTAGGATACCTTACTACTTTGGAAGCATTCTTTGTGTATACTAGAGAAAGGCTTCTCTTCAGACATACAGCTTTTACCAACTGTCTGTCCTTTTGCTTTCTTGATGATGTTTTCTGAAGCGTGTTTTTAGTTTTCATATTTAATTTATGTTGTTTTTTAAAATTTTGGTTACTTTGAGCTTTTGGTGTTGTGTTTAATGAACGATTGCCTAGTCCAAGATCCCAAAGACTTATGACCATATTTTTCTTTTATTTTAGGATTTTAATTATTTGAAGCCAAGTGTGGTGATGCTATCTGTACCTGTTATTCTCATGTTCAGGAGGCTGAGGCAGTGGGATTATGAAATTAAAAGACATGGCCAAGCTACAGGTCAAATCCTGTCTCAAAAAGCAATCTTTAATGATTTTAGCTCAGACACTCAGATTTCTAGTCCACAAACACAGTGTCTATTTATGTATTGAAGAAGACAGAGGCCTAAACTGGTTCTTTAGGATGTCAGTATCCAGCTGTCCAGTCACCCCAGCACTACTTGCTGAAAAAAATATTTCTTCCTTGTTTGTCTTAGACATTGTCAACAATCAGTTGACCACAGTGTGCGGTCTGTATCCTATAGACCAGTTCTAATCCACAGACTAATCAGTGCCATATACTACCCCCTCTTATTTTGTTTGATACATTTTATTTTTTATTAAATTTTTCACACAATATATTTTGATCATGTTTTTCTCTCCCCCAACTCCTCCAGATACTCCCCATCTCCCTAACAACCCAACTTCATGTTCTTTCTCTCTCTCTCAAAACAAAAACAAAACAAAAAACTCCACAAAAACACAAAGAAATGCAAATCTAAACAAAAAGACCAACAAGACAAAAAGAAACAAAACGTCCATAAAAATACCATCCAGTAGCCTATTTTCTTTTGGCCAACTGTTCTTGGGTATGGGGCCTGTGCTGGAGTGTGGCTGATGCACCCAGGGACTCCACTGTAGAAAAGTGATGGTCAGTAGCATATACCCCTGAGTACTGTAGTATTAGAGCAAATTGGGAAGTATGAGTACTTGTTGTTCCTCATTCTCAAGAATATCTTGGCTATTCTAGGATCCTTGCATTTTCTTATAAATTTGAGGATGAACTTGTCAGTTTCTGCAAAAATGCCTGCTGAAGATTTGGTAGAGATTCTGTTGTTTGTATTGACCAACTGGGGACTATTGTCATCTTAACAATTTTAAGCTTTCCAATCATAAACGTGAGATGTCTTTCCATTTACTTATTGTTAAATTCCTTTCAAAATGGTTTTGTTGTTTATAGAGGGTAAGTTTTGCATCTTTGTTTCTTTTTTCCCCATTTTACTCATTGTGATGAAATTGTAAATTAGGCTGTCTCTTATACTTATTTCTGTACACTCGCTGCAAGTATGTAGAAATATAATTGACTTATTACAGTCTTGGTCTTGTATATTACAACCTTGATAAACTCATTTATTTTTGGTGGATTTCTTGGTATTTCTCTATTTATAAGATCATACCTTAATTGAATAGAAATAGTCGTTCTTTTTAGTTTGTTTTAGGGGGAATCAGTTGATCTCAGAGCCTAGTGCAGTTGAGAAAAAATTGAGGGTAGTCATTCTTGCCTTGTTCATAATCATCAGAAAATGTTTAGGTTTTTTTTTTTTCATCATTATGTAAAATATTAGCTGTAGAGGTTTGTGGGGAGTATGTGTGTGTGTGTGTGTGTGTGTGTGTGTGTGTGTGTGTACCCTTTGTGAAGTTTAAGGTCTTTCTTTTTCTAATTTTTTTTTTTTGTAAGGGATGTCGAATTCAGCATTTTTCCTGCATCTTGAGATTGATTAATGCAGGTTCTGATCTCTAGGCTTCTAACACAGAGTGTTAATGCTAGCCCAACTCTAATTCTACTGATCATGGCATATGTTACAGATTTTGAATTGTGCCCCTAAAAGTCCATATATTGCAGCCCTGCTCCCCAGTGCCTCAGAATATGACCTCAGTCGCAAATAAGATCAGAGCAGATGTAATTAGTTAAAATAAGGTCCTATTAGATTAAAGTGGTTCCTAATCCACCATCACTGGTACTGTTTTAAAAGGAGAAGATTCTTCGCAGACAGAGCTAGGGAGAATGTAGTGTGAATAATGAAGTTAGGCTGGCATGTGCCACAGAACCGTGGTAGAAGAGAGTTCTAGAACAGATCTGTAGCTATTCAGTGCAGGCATTTGCCTTCCAGAGCTGATCCTTAAAACACCCATTTCTGATAGTTGTTACAGAAATCCTGGGAAACTTATATGATATATGATCCTTTTTATATATTATTGCTTCTGGCTGGCTAGTAGCTTGTTGGGGATTTTGCATCTATATTTGTAACAGATGTTGACTTGTAGTTTTCCTTGGGATACATGGTATATCTTTGTTTGGATTTATATATTCTTGGTGTCTCTCCACACTTGCCATCTTCATCTTAATTTAGTACAACTGACTTCAGATTACAGACTTAATCTCATTGAGATACAGAAACATTATCAATCCTATGCAACTCTACCATCTCTACTCTTTTGTATAATTTGTGTCTTAATGTGTTGTACCATTACATCGTATGATGCTTACCACTATATGTGTTACAATCCCAATTGTACATTGGTATAGTTATTATTCCATATCCATCAGGGAAACTAAGAAAGGAATCTAAGTATTTATCTGTAAGATTTGTTATATTAACTTTCATATCTATCATCGTTGCCTCTCTTCCTTTATATCTTAGACGGTCTACTGAAGTTTTTAGTGGAACAAAAGAAATGAGAAGGCATTTTGATATATCTGATACTCTAGGTCAATTGCTTTGGTTAACAGACCACTGCGACTTTAAAATCAGGATGCGTAGACACTGACTCAGAGTCAGGGATGGCTAGTTACACGAATCAGGACTTGTGATGAGGAGAGCAGCTCTATCCTGCAGCTCTATCCTGCAGCTCTATCCTGCAGCTCTATCCTGCAGCTCTATCCTGCAGCTCTATCCTGCAGCTCTATCCTGCAGCTCTATCCTGCAGCTCTATCCTGCAGCTCTATCCTGCAGCTCTATCCTGCAGCTCTATCCTGGACCCAGGAAGGGAATGGTGCCTGGTCTGGTGATTTGAGAGGCTCAAAAGCAGCTTTTCTCTGTGGAGAGCATGATGTCCTAGCAGGTAAAATCCATCCCAGGCCACGGTGTTGAGAGCACATTGCCAAGCAGTTCTGTGTGACTAGCAAAGAAGCAGGGCTCCCAGTGCACGTGGCCCTGCAGCTGTCCAGGATGAAGTTACAGACCGATGGAGAGAATGTAGAATTCCCTTCCTCTTCCCGGGGCAGGTGACCTTTCAGAAATTAAACAAATCAACTCTGTCCTCAGAGGAAGCAGGTTTGACTGCCTTGCTTCAATAGACTCTATTGTTCCAGGTCAGTCCATTCATCATTGATGTTCCTGCCAGGAGGTTTTGTCGGTGAATTTTTTCTCTGGAGTAATTTTGTAAGATCTGGATTAGGCCTGCCACTATGTGCAATAAAAACAAAAACAAACCAAAGGACAGAGAGTGTTCACCCCTAAGCATAGTGACAGCTGTGATGTCAGAGACGGCATGCAGGGGTTAGTCTAGACAGAGAGAACCAAGGACCGAATAAAGGTTGGTAGTTAACATTCACTTGCAGAATGCTCAGAAAGGTGATCCACGATAACAAAAATCAACAAGTAGTATTGAAAGTTTTAAATCTTTTCAATTAAAAACAAAGTTAAAATTAGAAAATGCAACTTTAAGAAGAAAAGAAAAGAAAAGAAGGGAAAAGAAAAGAAGGGAAAAGAAGGGAAATGCATCCTATCAAAAAATGCCATTTTGTGCTGCGGATTTTATATGACCTTGAGTGACCCCAGAATCCTCAAGCCAAGAATATGGCTTAGAATAACTGTGCTCTTGACACCTGCTGAAAGGAACACAATCTGAAAGAATTCACTCAACCAAGTTCTAGGGATGACGTCAGAGTCATGAATTTAAAAACAAACAACAAACCCAAACAATCTAAGAGTGAAGAAGATCTAACAGGAAAAATGAAGGTGGGAATAAGACCTGTACAATGAAGCCTGTGCAAACCAGAATTACTAGACACAGATGATTTGTTTTGCTAAAATAAAAGAAATAAAAATGAATTTTTTTAAGATTTATTTATTTATGTATACAGCATGTATGAATGACTGCAGGCCAGAGAGGGCACCAGATCTCATTACAGATGACTGTGAGCCACCATATGGTTGCTGGGAATTGAACTCAGGACCTCTGAGCCATCTCTCCAGCCCCAAGAAAAAAAAATGAAGAACTTTTAATAGAAGACCTTTTATTTTTGACAATGTGTCTTGATCAACTCACGTTTCCCCCACCCACTTCTCTCAGGCACAACTAGCAGTCCTCTTGACATCACAATCTCTCCTCGCCTTTCATTTCCCTTTGGAACCTACTGAGTCCTCTTAGTGTCCCGGTTGGGATGTTGGCTGACCTGTTGACTTGGTCTTGTTCAGGTCACCATGGCTGCTGTGAATTCATGTACTCCTCCCATCCTCCGGCTCTTCCTGTATTCTTTCTGTTCTTTCTTCACAATGTCCCTGAGCCTTGGAGGTGGTGGGGATTGATGCAGATGGCCCATTTAGGGCTGACCATTCGGTCGTCATTTATTGTCAGCACTTTGACCAGTTAGGAGTCTTTGCACTAACTGCTGACCGCTGCAGGAGAACCTTCTCTGTCCGAGGTTAAAGGCAGCACTAATCTGTATGTATAAGCATACATATTTAGAAGGCAGTTTGACAACATGTCCACATAACAGGACAACAATGGCAAGCTCCTCCCTAGGGCCTGGGACCTCCTGAACCATGGGCTGTTGACCAGTTTTGCATATCAGGAATGAATTCCATCCTATGGAGTGGGTCTTAATCTACTCCAAAAGTGATAACCCTCATAACCTTTGTGCCACTAACATATCAGTGAGCACATCTTGCCTAGCAGGTAAGTACTGCAGCAGTCCTCTACTAGGCAGGCCCACTACTGGCATGTCCATTGCTAGGTAATAGCATTGGTAGCTGTTCTACAAAATGGCCTGCATAGAACCTTCTGGCAATATAAAAGCTATCCAGAGGGAAGGAAGTTTTCAGGTTGGTTCTGGCTCGATTTCTCTATGCTAATTACCATCTAATTACCATACTGCAAGAAGAGTCTCTAACAAGGGTTGAGTGATGCACTGATCTATGACTATAGTAATATGCGTTAGTGTCAGAGTCCAGCTCCGACCTGTCAAAGGGTTCTTGGTGGGAGGAGAGAGGAATGAGGAAGTATTAGAAATACAGGCAGAGAAGACAAGAAAGACAAACACAGGATAGCTTTGGGAGGGCCCTGGGTCAATACCCAGCTGCCTAGACTTTATTCAAGATGGCCCTTTTAAACATCAACAAGGGGCAGGGCAAATGACCCCCCCCCCCAGGTTGAGGTATAAAGTACAAACAAGTGTAGACCTTTTTAAACACCTGGTACCCACACCTTTGGCCAAATCATCCCATTATTAATGCAGCCCTGCTGGGCAAAGCAAGCTCAGACTTTCTGACCTTGAGTAAGGCCCTACAGGGGAGCCTCTGTGGGCCCCCACACATTAGGAGCCATTTTACTTCTTTGTTCCTTTAGCACAATAATAGTATGTTTTCTGTAGGGCCCCATGACCTGTCTATCTAGTCTCAGATTCTTGGTCACTTTAGCAGTGTCAGGTATGGGCTCCATCTAATGGAGTAGGCCTTAGATCCAACCAAAAAGTGATTGGTTACTCCCATAAAATTTGTACCACAATTGCGCCAGTATACCTCACAGGCAGGTTGCTGTTGTAGGTCACAGAATTGTACCTGTGTGATACTGGTGAATACTTTTCTGCTAGTGTGTAGCATATCTTCCAGTATCATGAATGCTAGTCTCAAATTTAAAAGGTTTGTAGACTTATTTAGAAAGGGTTGCCATCATATTACCATTATTTCCTTATTTAATAACACAATAACACACATCTTTCAGGTTAATCCCTAAGAATTCTATCATGTTTCCTGCTACTATAAATTGTATTTTTTTTCTTCTATCATATTTCTAGGTTACTATTACTTTTTTGTTTTGTTCTCAGTCATTTTGTTAAATTATCTTACTTTTCTTAATGGGTATTTTTTTTTTTTTTTTTTTTTTTTGAGACAGGGTTTCTCTGTGTAGCTTTGCACCTTTCCTGGAACTCACTTTGTAACCCAGACTGGCCTCAAACTCACAGAGATCTGCCTGGCTCTGCCTCCCAAGTGCTGGGATTAAAGGCGTATGCCACCACCGCCTGGCTATTAATGGGTATTTTTAATTGACTTACCAAACTATCTGGCACAGTTGCATCTCACCTTTAAATGTATTCATCTTTTCCTTTTCTGCTCATATATATTTTTCTTTTTGCTTCTCTAATGATCTTGACTTGTACTGTCCACACAAAATTAAGTAATAGTGGTAACGTGTACCCTTGTTTGGTTTGTGACTTTAGTGGGACTCAGCATTTCACTGTATGTTTTATGAATTTTGATATGAAATATATATATTTTTTCATGTTAAGAAATATGCATCTATTAGTATTTTACTGATCTTTTTAAAGTAAAAAGGTGTATTCAGTAATATTAGATGCAATTTCAGCAATTGCAGGAGTGTCCATGTGATAGTTCTCCTTATATGTATGTGCAAGTCATACTGTGATGATAGGTTTCTTAACATGGAGCCATCTTTGAGTTCTCTGTATGAGTGTTGCTTCATCATGATATGTATTTTAGTAAGGTGCCACTGGAATCTCCTGCTAAAGTTTTCTTGTAGTTGGAGTTTTCTCCAGTCCTGCCCAGCCCCATGGACCCCACAACCGCTCATAAAATAATCACCCAGAAGCTTATATTAATTAAACTGCTCGGCCATTAGCTCAGGCTAACTACTGACTAGCTCTTACACTTAAACTCAGCCCATTTCTATTCATCTCTATGTCGCCATGTGTTCCTTGGTTTTACCTGCTGCCTTTACATGCTGATCCATGGACAGCAGGCTGGCATCTCCCGACTCAGCCTTTTTCCACCCAGCATGCCCTTCTCTCCTTGTCCCGCCTACGCTATCCTTCCTGCCTAGCTACTGGCCAACCAGTGTTTTATAATTTCATCAATCATAGCAACATATATTCATAGCATATAGGACAGTCCATAGCATTTTCTTTACTGGGTTTGAGGATTAAACTGTTCCACTGTTGATTTGATAAGATTTTTGACACTTTTCTTCCTATTTTCTGGAGCCATTTAAGTAATATTATATGTTCCTTTAAAAGATTTAATAGGATTCAGTTGCAAATTTTTCTACAAATTAGTCTATTTGTATTTGTTCTTCTTATAGAGTAAGTTTTGATTGTATTTCCAAATCTCTGTATCTATTACATATACGTTCAACTCTCTAGCCCTAAAGCTTTTACATTTATGAATTCAATCAAACACAGATTCAAAATGTTTTAAAAATATTTCTTCTGTGTTAAATATGTTCAGATTTTTTGCTGTCATTCTTCTATTTCTTTCTTTCTTTCTTTTTTCCTTTCTTTCTTTCTTTCTTTCTTTTCTTTCTTTCTTTCTTTCCTTCTCTATTGGTTTTCAAGACAGGGTTTCTCCGTGTAGTTTTGGTGCCTGTCTTGGATCTCACTCTGTAGACCAAGCTGGTCTTGAACTCACAGAGATCTGCCTGGCTCTGCCTCCTGAGTGCTGGGATTAAAGATGTGTGCCAACACTGCTGGGCTTGTCATTATTCTTAAATGGATACAGTGTAACAGTTATTGGCATGGCCTTTGTGGGATAAATCCAGAGACTATTTTCTCATATAAGAGAGGGTGTGTATAAGTTAGATGCAGATGCTATGCCATTTGTACAAGGGACTTGAGCGCCTTCTGTTGGTACCCACAGAAGTCCTGGAACAAGTCTCTCACAGACACAGAGGAACAAACATGAAGTTGAGCAAGACATTACCTTACAATTCAATGTTCTCAAAGTTATGCTTTTTTCCTCCATATTCATATTTAATATTTTGCCATATCTTTTTTTTATCATTTGACTAGCTCAGCTAGATGTGTGCCTTTTCGTGTTCCTTAGGGACACCCCGTGTCCTACAGCTTCCCTCTTTTCTAACTTTCTGTCATTTTTATCTTTGGAAGTCATCTTTTGTTCTTAAGGTTAGGTAGGGTACTAATTTTTTCTAACTCATTGAACTCTTAATTATTTCACTCTATACTCTTCTTTCCATGAATAGAGCTGCCCAAAGTAGTTGTTTTGTTTTCTTTTGTTTTTAAGATTTATTTTTATCTTATGTATACTAGTATTTTGGCAACATGTCTATAGGTGTACTAGTGTATACCGGGTGCCAAAAATGGGTGTTGGATTCCCTGGGTCTGGACTAACAGACAGTTGTGAGCCACTGCGTGGGTACTGAGTCCTGAACCAAGTCCTCTGCAAGAGCAGCAAATGCTCTTAACTGCTGCGCCATCTCTTCAGCCTTTCCTAAGGAGTTTTAAAGGAAGGATTCCTATATTTACTCTTTGAAGATTTGTATGTTTGAAACCACCTACATGTTGTCTTTATGCTTGAACTAGACTTTGGCTAAGAAATAAAAATTCTTTAGTCATAGTTTTCCTGAGGTTTCTTAAGACTGCACATTTCTACAATGCAGAATATTGCTTTAATGAAGCTGAAAGCCAACCTCATCCCTTGGCCTTCCCCTAAAGCGGTTTGATTTTCTGTCTGAATGACCATATCTTTGAAGTGCAGTAACTTTATTAGAGAATGTTCTAGTGCTGATTAACCTTTGCTAGATCTTCCTGGAAGATGATGAGCTTTTGAAATTTATAGATTCAAGTATCTTGTTTCAAGAGATTTTCTTGAATTATACTTTGAATTTTGTGTGTGTGCTTGATTTTTTTTTTCTGCTGTCTTCAGAAAAACATGTAATTCATCTGTGACTCTTCCTTATCAGTCTCTCACACAGATGAATGTTTTTCTGGAATTCTTCCAAATGTTCCTTTTTCCTTTACTTACTTTGGTGCCCTACATTTCTTTAGCTTCTTTTAACACTAACTGTTGTTTGTATAATTTACATTTTTGTAATGTCATAACTTTTTCGTAGCTTCTCAGATTCATGCAGTTCAGATTTGTCTTCTTGTGGCCTTTTCGTTTCTTTCCTTGGTCTTTTTATCTGTGCTTTGTACTTGTGACCCACAGAAACCACTTTGTCACTGTGTCCTTCACATCTCTGTAAAGCTGTTAGATTTTCAACTATTCCACAGTGTCTTTTCCTGGCATTTGCTGGATTTGTTTTCTTATCTGTTCTGAATATTTCCCTTTAAGTAAAGTATTTTGTCTCCTGATTCTTCTTCTTCTTCTTCTTCTTCTTCTTCTTCTTCTTCTTCTTCTTCTTCTTCTTCTTCTTCTTCTTCTTCTTCTTCTTCTCCTCTCTCTCCTTCTTCTTCTCCTTCTTCTCCTCCTCCTCCTCCTCCTCCTCCTTCTTCTCCTTCTTCTTCTCCTTCTTCTTCTTCTTCTCCTCCTCCTCCTCCTCCTCCTCCTCCTCCTCCTTCTTCTTCTTTTAGGTTTTATGGAAACATAATTCACATGCAATATAATTGACCCACTTACAGTACACAGTTAAAAATTTGTGTGCCTTATGTATGAGTCCACATGTATTTATGTGTGCATGTTTGCCCAAATGGACATGTGAGTGCAGCTAGAAGCTAGAGACTGACAGCAGGTTCCTTCCTCAGTCCCTTTCTGTCTTAGTTTCTGAGACAGGGACTCTGACTGGACCTGGTTGACTATTGGGGGGGGTCTAGGAATCACTTGTCTCTGCCCTCTGCTTCTGGCTTTGCAGGCTTGTCTTCCAATGTCTGCATGTGGCTTTTGTGTGGGTGCTGGAGATCAGAACTCAGGACCTTGTGCTTGAATTGCAAGCATTTTACCAACTCAGGCATCCCCCAGCCTCACCATCTGAGATTTTTAAATAACATTCACAAACCATTCCTAATTTCTTTTGCCAAGTGGTTTTCTTGTGGATAGGAAGTATAGAAAGGATGTCAGGGACTCCAGACACCCTCTGAGCCAGCGGGAAGCTCTAACTCACAGGGAAGCCCTGTGTGTAAGTCGGCTGGAATGTATCTTAAGTACAAATTCAGACTTTATAATACTTTACTTACAAGAATTGGTAGTTCTTCTGGACTACTCAATAACCTTACTCTCTCTACTTGCTTAAAGGTTATCTCTCTGCAAGAGCCTCCTATCTTTGTGATTTTTACAAAGAAGGGAGAATTCTATGGCCAGAATGGAAATTATAGCCCTAGCCCTTCTTCAGAAAAAGAACGTTTGTTTCTTGGGCGAAGTCACTAACTTGGAAAATTGGGCACTGCTGTTTGTTTGAGATCCACAGACATGAGTGCCAAGTCTAATTTTCACTGTGGCACAAGACTATAGATGGTTCATGCCTTCTTTCTTCTGATGGCATTTGTCTCTATCTTGTTTTGGGTGGATTTTTAGAAGACACAAAAGGTCAGGGGGATCCTTAGCTCTCCATCTTAGAATGAGGACCTGACCACTTAGTTCTCTTCTTGGCTACTTCTCGAGTCCTACTCATCTAAACCTCTAGTTCTGGCCTTTCAAGTTCAAATTACTCATACATTTACCCACAGCAAAATAAGAAAGTCAACCTATCTGTGGTTCTCTTGCCCGCCTGTTCTAATTTTGCCCCTCACCATCTGGTATTATTCTGTCATTCCTATAATGCTGAGATTTGAGGCAACTGTGGGGTTTTTTTTCCCCTCCAGTTTTAAAAACTGAAAAAAATACCATTTGGTTAAATTATTATAGACTGTGAAAATATGATGAACTGTGCCTTCAAATACAGTTACTGGAAATTTAGCGAATGAAACAAAACCCCATGTTACTTACTGTTGAAGAGAAGGACATTCCAAACACCACTGTATCCATCTTACACTCTGAGAAAATTAATATATATTAGTTGGCCATCTTTCTTATACATCAGTCTGTGCTTCAGGAATTTAATTGCCTTTTTCTCTTGGTTCTTCTATTGTATGCATTCTTTATTTGTATAGCATTCACCAGACTCTTAAAGCATCTCTTCTTTTATCATACTAACCCTTGACAAAATCCACTCTTTGCTTGGGAAGGCAGACTCTTGGGGCCAGTTGAAGTGAGCTCTTCTCGGGGCCTACAGTGAACATCTTTAAAGTCATACTCACAGGTAGGGGCAACTGGTCCTTGAAACGGACTTTTTCTTTCTCGCATTGCAATTTTTTGCATTTCTTTTTGTTGTTGTTGTTTAACCAGAACATATCCTTGTGGTGATATTGTATTCCCCGAAATATTGTGCACCCTAATAAAACTTATCTGGGTCAGAGAACAGAACAGCCTCTAGATATAGAGGCCAGAAAATGGTGGCATACATGCTTTTAATCCTATCACTTGGGAGGCAGAGATCTGTGAGTTTAAAGCCACACTGGAAACAGCCAGGCGTGGTGACTCATGCCTTTAATCCCAGGAAGTGATGGCAGAAAGCAAAAAGGTATATAAGGCGTGAGGACCAGGAACTAGAGCTGGTTAAGCTTTTAGGCTTTTGAGTAGCAGTTCAGCTGAGGTTCATTCTGGATGAGGACTCAGAGGCTTCCAGTCTGAGGAAACAGGATCAGCTGAGGAATTGGCAAGGTGAGGAAGCTGTAGCTTGTTCTGCTTCTCTGATCTTCCAGCGTTCACCCCAATAACTGGCCTCGGGTTTGTATTTATTAATTTTTTAAGATTCATGCTACATATCCTAAAGATGTCTTGAAACATACACAATGGCTGTCCATACGTTGAGATTTAGATGTCTGAAAATGTCACTCGTCTACCCTCTCTCTTGACTGCTAAACTGAACATAGAATTCTAGGTACCAGTAAGTGTTTCTAGTATGTTGTAGAACACTATTCCCTGGACATGACATAATGCTAGAGTGACTGTTGTCCCACTGTGTCTGATGTGCCCCGATTGTGCAATAATCAACACATGAGAAACAACACCTTCAGAATGAGCAATTTGGTCATTTTAATGCAATTTGGTAACTTCAATGTTGTATGTACCCACCCATGACTCCATCCTTTTCCCTAAATTGCCTCGCTTTGGATGCCTTTTGGTGACCTGTTGGTGGACCCGTTTCTCCTATGCCCTTTCAGTTTTTAATTCTAGTAAATTTGTAATGTCAGCTGCTGTGTTTCAGCCTGAGATCTTACCTCTGATTCTTTTCATCTTTGCTAATTCCTATGCTCCTTCCTCAGTTATTTTAAATTCATGCTCGAAAACTCCAAGATCTGTGTCATCCACTAGGCTGGCTACTCTGCAGCTTTCTGTAGTCCTCCGTTTGGGTCATTTGGTTCTATCTCTTTGTGTGTCTGATAATTTCTTGATTTAGGAACTAATACATGAAAACTATACATACATACATATATATATACTGTGAGACTCAGCGAAACATTGTCATTTTCCAAAGACTATTCACTGCTATTTGCCAAGGAGTTAGAGCTGAGACAGACAGCTTGTGGCCAGTCTGGGAAGAGTTCACATGAAATGGTGCTCTGGTCTTTTGCACAGCCATCCTGTTTCCCACCTGTGCATATACCTATGATGCTTCCCTGAAGGACCATATCTACAAGGTTGGCCTGTATATCCAAAAGCCACCTGGAATTGCATAAGTTCTGACTCTATCCAAGTCTAAATATCACAATGCACCAAGCATGGTGCACACATCAATATTCTGAAGGCGGGAGCAGGTAGATCTCTGTAGTAGAATATTTTAAGGTGTGTTTTGCTTACATTGCATTTGTTTAATGCTGTGAAGCTGTGCTAATGTGATTGTGTAAAACACCTGATGGTCTAATAAAGAACTGAAGGGCCAATAGCAAGACAGGAGAAAGGATAGGTGGAGCTGGCAGGCAGAGAGAATACATAGAAGAAGAAATCTAGGAGGAAAGGATCTAACTGGCAGCCAGAGAAAGAAGAGGACTCCAGGGGCCAGCTGCAAGCCATGGAGTAAGAGTAAGATACAGAAGTAAGAGAACTGGAAAAGCCCAGAGGCAAAAAGTAGATGGGATAATCTAAAGTTAAGAAAAGCTGGCTAGAAACTAAGCCAAGCTAAGGCTGGGCATTTATAATTAAGAATAAGCCTCCATGTGTGATTTATTGGGAGTTGGGTGACAGCCCCCCAAGGAAAGAGCCAAAAAAACAACAACAGATCTCTTTGAGTCCCAGGCCAGCCCGGTCTACAGAGTGAGCTCCAGGTTATCCAGGGTGATGTAGGAAGAGCCTGACTCAAAAATAAAATTAGCCATCACAATGCTTTGATATATGTCAAAATATACAATTGAGCTCTTTCTTGTAGAAGATTCCTCATTCACACCATTTCTGTCTCCCTGGAGCCCATTTCCTTGCTTCTTCTGCGACATTTTATCCCAGCACAACATCTTTACATCTAAAAGAAACTGTTTCTCACCCTATCATATTTCTCTGCAACAAAATCCACATGTAAATTAAAATGTAGTTGTTTATAATTCCTTCTATCTATAAGCCCTCTAAGTATTCTTTTTCCTTTGAACCAATTCCCAAAATTACTAGCAGTGTACAATCAAGCCAAGTAAATGTCCTAAATAATGATTATATTTAAAAGTAAATGTTGGCTAGAAAATTATCACTTAGTGATAATGGGTAAAGCGTTTTCAAGTACTTCACCTGGCAATAGCTAATATGACTGATTTCCCCACCAAGGCAGCTTCAGCATCAATTCGACTCTTTCTTTTGGTTTTTATAGATATAAGAGCTAGGGGCCTTTTTTTTTTCCTTTTTAACTTAAGTAAGTAGACAGACATAAATGTTTTAATGCCACCAAAGATTTGGACATCCCCATTCCAGAATTATACAGTGATAATACAAATTATTTTAGGTATTTGTGACTGATAACTTGATCCTTTCATTTTGTTAAGTAAAATATTGTGTTTCTCAAGCTTTAGAACCAACCAGTTCTTTCAGTTTCTGGTTACTTTGCCCCTCTTCCAAACCTTTTCAAGACTTACCAAATCTCTATGAATTATTCTTTCTATTTTCCAAAGAATCTCTTACCAGTCACAGAGTTCAAGAAAGATTGACCTAATGTTGTGAATGAAGTAGCATCTGGCTGGGTTTCTGCCTCCTAAGACAGCTTGAAATGTCTTAAAAAGAAGACAGGTGGAGAGTTTGAACCTTGACAAGATTGGTTGGTAATTCACTTAATGGTTTGAAAGGAGCATGTTTACAGTTATGATTCTGACATGATTAGAAAAGCATATCAACATGGAGATGGAGGCGTTATCCCTCATTAAGCAAAATCAGCCACAGAAAGTTTGGGGTATCATGTTTTAGTGTGTGTTTAAGGAAAATTTTATCCTACGCCTATACAGAGGAAGCTGTTCTGTCTTACAGAATGCATTTTCAACTCCTTTGTGGAGAGCACTGGGTCATCAAGAAGCAGAGGGCTTATAAAGAGTTAGTAACTGCTGCTCTATGCATCATCTACAGTGGAATCTAGACCATATCCCTACTACTAACATCCATATCTACTAAGTGCACAGTGAAAAAGAATAATTGAGTGGCCTGTGATTTATGTATTTGTATATACGCCCAGAGAACAGTGAGCTTATTGTGTTCCATAATCTATTGGCAAAAGGTCAACTATTCCCCTATTAGTTTGAATAAAAGTTCAAGAAACCATTAAATGCTAATTTAGATGTATTTACTATCTCCAGAGGCAACAGGGACCTGCCCCAAGTATTGGGAAGTTAGTGTGAGATTTGTTCACTTCTCTAGATCGTGGGAGATGCACCTTCAAGGACCAAGGGATAAGTGGATGGAAGCTTCTCCAAGTTCAGATTCAGAAATGGCACATTGTAGACTGACACATCACTTTGATGCTCAAAATTCTCAGATTAATGGAGACAGGATAGATCATGTTATGATTTTTTTGTTGTTCTTTGGTTTTTCAAGACAGGATTTCTCTGTGTAGCTTTGTGCCTTTCCCAGAACTCACTCTGTAGTCCAGGCTGGCCTCAAACTCACAGAGATCTGCCTGCCTCTGCTTCCCGAGTGCTGGGGCTAAAGATGTGCCACCACCACCTGGCAGGATCATATATAAATTGATTTCCTGAATGCTTTCACAAGATTCTTCCTGGGGTGATGTAGTCTTTGGCAACAGTTATGGATTACAAGAGGAGAGAGTCACAGACAAAATCCATGGTCTTCCCTGCCGCCCCTCTCTCCAGTGAATTCAGAATATGCCAACTGAGGCAGAAGTTTCAATCATCTTTCTGTTTTTCAGAGTTCAGCCTTCTCATGACCCTATTACAAGTGAGGTTTGGTAAAAAGAGAACAACATCAGACAAAGCCAAAACAGGAAACAAAGCCTGGGTCCTCATCCTTGGATGTTTCCTTCTTTGCCCATGTCTTCTTCTCAGCCAGGGCTGTAGGGATGGAAGAGCAGACTTCCTGCTGGCCCGGCATCAGCTGCTGGAGCAGGTCCACTGGCCCCTGTGTAGCAGACAAAGCCCTCAATTTGAGAGTGGCCAGAGCCTTTGGAATCGAGCCGGGCCAAAGAGGTTCAACACTTATACCAGCTGCTTTAAGGACAGTGGGGATCTCAATCTCTACCTGAGTTGTGCAGGGAGGGCAGAGTAGATACAGTGAGCCCAGAACCCAAGGCCTCAGAGGCAGCGTTGGCACTGCCATGTGCCACGTCAGTCATTGGATGAAGTAAGGGCCTCTTCCCAAAGAGGCCTTAGCTTCCTAGGGAGAAGCAGGCACAGTGGCCGCAGGTGAAGAAAGACAATCTTACCGACTCGGTGTGGGGTACAGCCCTTCATTAGAGGATGCTTTGCCAAGACCGGTGATGGTGAGGGACTGTGAAAGTGGAGATGGGGAAAATAACCCACAGAGCATCTCAACTGCAGATGTGTTTCCTGTCAGGTCAATTTTTTGGAAAGAACACGTATGAAAATTGAGAGGCTAGAAATCGATGCTCTTTAAACGAGTCAAGCTTGCACATCCCCAAGAGGAGCTTCTGCCCGAGGGTGTACACACTCAGTTAAGATACTAACAGAGCTAAAAGTGAGGGCAAAAATGAAATGAGAGCAGACTGCCAAGCAGCAAAGCTTTGAGGGAGAGATGGCAGCTGAAAGAGATAAATCAAGTAGTCTATGCCAAGAAAGCATCAGGAATAATAGAGCAAATAAATATTCCAAGGTTTAATTCAGATTAAAAAAATTCCTAAAAGTCTAAAAGTTTATGAGGAAAAAACACTAAGAAATACTAAGCCACAGCAGTTCCCTTGGAGCTACGAACTCAAAAACTCCTGAACTTCAGAGAATGCTTTGGAGAAGTGGGCAAGTAAAGATGGGTTACTTGTGGGAAGCTAAATTATGGAGCTTATGGGACATGCTCCACAGTGACTAAAAGATGATAGAATGCACCTTCTTGAGAAAATGTGACCTGGGACTTCTATCGCAGATCAGACTATGACCCTAAAGTGAAAACCAACCAACACATTATTTTGAAGCATCTGGGACACATTTGAGGATGCCTGTGTCATTGAACTTTATTGATGCATAAGAGGTGCATTTTAATCACCTAGAGAAAACTGGAGAGCTACCACAGCAAGATGACCTATTTAACTGCAGGTATAAATCAAAACAAAGTTGAGTTTCTGATTATAGCAGAGATCGTAAATATAAACCAAGATACTGTGAAAATGAAATGAAATAACGGAGGTTGGGAAAAGGGATAAAGACATGTTTTAAATAGAATAAAAGCTTAAATGCTGGGAGGTCAAATGATATCATTTAATGTCAGAGATGTAAACATCTTTTTATACTTATATTTAAAATTTTATGGAAGTAAAATATACATAGTAAAATACAGAAATTGTACATATCCACACTGTTAAATTTCACAGGGAAAACATATGAATATACTTATATAAAAAGGACTCACCCAGAAATAGGATATTGCTAGCACCCAGAAGCCTTCCTCAGGCTTCTTTGCAGTAACTGCCCTCCCTCTGAATATCCACTCTACTAGTTTTCCAGTAAATGCAGTAGCTGTATCTTTATGTATTTATGTAAGATTCACATGCTATGTTGTGTCTTATCTCTGTTGCTAAATATGTTTGTCAGATCCATTCATGTTGCTGCGTACAACAGTAATTCATGCATTCCGTACATAGAGAGTGCCCAATGGTTATCACTGTTTACCCACTCCACTCCTGACAGTCACGGATTGAATAAGAAGATGCTATGAGTGACTTTGCTATGAATATTTTTACACCCACTTCTTGGTGAAAATATATCAGCTTTCCAGCTGGAAATAATTATACAGAAGAAAGTTAAGATGTTTAATGTTAAAGTAAAATCTTTGCAAAAACATTAACCCCATCATACAAAATACAAGTTCATCATCAACAAAAACAAAAACAGCGTAACCACAAAAAGAAAACAGAAGAGAAGAAGTAAATGGGCTGAAATCGAGTAGATAGTATCTATCATTACAAATCAAGAAACATATAATAAAATATTTACATGACAAGTTATCTTAATTTTTATAATATTCAAAACCAAATTGAGGTATTTTCCTATATTGAAACTAGATTACTTATGTAAGGGGAGTCTTATGTATCCACAAGTTTGGTTTTCTTTCTTATTTAAATAAAATGAAACATTAGAATTTTGTTTGGAAGCATGGAGATAAAGGTCAAGAGAATGTTAGAGTAGATGTCAAAATAATTGAAAGAAATTATCTCAGACAGTTGGGGTGGACTGCCTTTGGTTATATGTCTCCTAGGATTATCCAGCTTTTTCCCAGGACCCATGAACTATTTGATCTGTTTGATACTATTTTAGCAAAATTAAGGGTTTGGCTGTCTTTTGCTCTTTTAGGAAGGCAGCTAGTTCTCCATCAAGGAGATTGTGAATCGTGCAAATGCATCTCACCAAACCCCAAGTAATCGTGTCCCCGACTTCATTTTGTTTTAGCCAGATTCTAGAAATGCCCTCTGCCCTCCAACAGGGGAGACTGAGTCAGAGAGGCGTGCTGGGATGAGGTCTGTGGAAATCACACTGCCAGCATGAGTCTGAAGCTTGAGATCAAGACCACCCTACTCCAGGGAGCAAAGGGAAGAGAGAAGACCAAACATTCTGAAAAGGCAGATTCAAGATCAGCTTGCTACTTAGGAATTAGAGGATGTTGAATACATTCTCAAGTTTATTCTCACCCCAACATCAGGGCGACTTGAATCATTCTTAGTTCATTCCGAATACATCAGAGAGAAGTGAACTCAAAAAGATGTTGTTGTTGCCTCAAAGCATGCGAAGTTTATATGAAAATATTTTCAAGGGAGAGTCCAAAGTTTAAAAGTACATAGCCTAAAGTGAGACAAGATAAGCAAGATGGAAAATGAATCCCCTTTATGTAGGTTAAAAAACGTGGATGGCATTGCTTACACATGCAAGGAGCCAGGCAAGCCAAGGCTAGCTGTTGGGCCAGACCCTTGAATGCTGAGCTAGGAGACCAGAAAGGTCTCTGTCACTGAGAGTTGAGTTCATGCAGACATAGGCCAATGAGGCAAATTCCTCCATCACTGTCTGTCACTGGCACAGGCCTTTCTTTCTTGCCTTGGGCCTTTTTCCACCTCTTAGATGGAACCTCACTAATTTGTCCGTTTGGGGATGGATTTAGTATGTGCACCACAGGAATGGAATCAGTGGGACGATAAATGCAAGGGAATTTCCACTTGGGCCTGACTCTGGCTCCACATGGCCCCTGCCCATAGGCTTCGCCTGGGATTGTGTTTCAAGCCTTGCCCTATGCGTTTACAAATAAAATCAGGCTGCTCTGGGCATGCTTGTGAGGCAACGCCTGGAGGCTCCATGCTTGGGCCAGAGATTGATACGGTGTGTGCATGCCTGGGCCAATACAGCCCTTTTGATCTATTTCAGCCTCCTGCTTTGAGTGATTGATTAAGTTAGGGTCTCTTTCAGGAATTCTCTCCTCTCATGCCTCCTGCCAAATGTTACTCTGCTTTTATGCCACAGATTGTTCGGTTCCACGTGGATAAGTGGAAACTGTTTCTAATATGCAGTCTGCTCCCTGGCTCTTTATATGCAGCCGGTTACCTTGAACTTGCTATTTTGCTTTCTTCTGGTCCACACCCTCTTTCCCATCATCAGTCACATGCACGGTTTGGGCCGTATGGTTAGCGAGCAGCCTCGCTTCAGGACTTCCTCCTCACTCTCACTTTGGAGTGATGATCGTGGGGGACTCAAAGGTGATACCATTTGTCTTACAACAAGCCACAGCACGTGTTTACAATGTAAGTAAGTGGACTCACACCATCTTCTTTTGGCTGCTGCAGGAGAATGGGACTTCCGTGCAATGGGATCTGTAGGAACGGAGATGCAACATATTTCCAGGCCCCTCAGACTTCCTGTCCGGCAGACCTGACTGCAATTCTTCCCTCCATGCATAATGTTGGCTTGTGGTATTAGGGTCCAACCTGAGTCAAGAATAAGACTGACATGAGCAAGCACATCCAAACGCCACTTGAAAATTCTCCTTCCGCTTTCTCAGCCTTACCTTCCCCAAAGTGACCTGTCTTGTAAGGTACACAAGCCTGGCCTCCAAGAAAGGCCACACTCAAAGCTCTTTCTTTTGTTTTTTGTGTCCTGCACACAATGTCTGGGACTTCAGTCCATATAGACTAAGCCTTTCCTTCAGTTCGCGTGCCTGTCAATGAAGTCCTGTTTGGATGTTCAGCCTGCCTCAGCCTTGCTGCAGGAAATTGGAGCTGAGGCAAAAGCTGGGTCGGAGCTTTTAGGAGGGATGGGACTTGTCTTCACCACTGTTCTGTGCTGTGAAGAGGCACCGTGACCATGGCAATTCTGAAAGAAGAAAGCATTTAACTGGGGGCTTGCTTACAGTTTCAGAGGGTTAGTTCATTGTCACCATGGTAGGGGGCAGATAGGCATGGTTCTGGAGCAGTAGCTGAGAGTTTTACAGCTTGATCCACAGGGGGGAGAGAGAGAGAGAGAGAGAGAGAGAGAGAGAGAGAGAGAGAGAGAGAGAGAGAGAACAGAAGACAGAAGGGAGAAGACAGAAGAGAGACTGGGCCTGGCATGGGATTTTGAAACCTCAAAGCCCACCCCACTGACACACTTCCTTCAGGAAGGCCACACCTATTAATCTTAATCTTTCCCAAACAGTTCTACTCGCTGGTGACTAAGTGTTCAAATATATGAGCCGTGGAAGCTATTCTCATTGAAACCACCACAGGACTTGCAGGAGAGAATCAGGAAGGCAGGTTCAGTACCCTCCCTCCTTAGCACACTCTTCTAGTCCCACTAGAACAGAGTTTCATTCTGTTATGTGCTATGGAATATTCATTTGAGACATGTAACATTTGTTTATTCTGTGGAATATTTATTTGATGATGCAAAAATGTGTTGTATTCTTTCATGTTGCATTTGTTTAACTCTCTAAAGCTGTGTCATTTTTGCCTGCCTAAAACACCCTTTGGATGTAATAAAGAGCTGATTGTCCAATAGCAAGGCAGGGGAGAGAAATAGGTGGGGCTGGTGGGCAGAGAGAATAAATAGGATGAGAAATCTAAGGAAAAGAGCAAGGAGTGAGAAAAGGAGAAGAGGACACCAGGGGCCAGCCACACAGCCACACAGCCACACAGTCACACAGCCACACAGCCAGCCAGCCAGTCAGTCAGCCACAGAGTAAGAAGGAAAGAAAGATGTATAGAATAAAGAAAGATAAAATACCCAGAGACAAAACATAGTTAAAGAGAAACTGGGTAATTTAAGTTAGAAAGGCTGGCTAGAAATAAGCCAAGCTAAGGCTGGGCATTCATAAGTAAGATAAGTCTCCGTGTATTTATTTGGGAGCTGGGTGGCAGGCCCCTAAAGAATGAAAAAAAAAAAAGCAAAAACCAGCAAAACCAGCTACAGTTATGGGAAGTAGGAATTCTTATGATCTAGAATATCAGACTTTGCTTTTGGCAAACTACTACATACACACACATACACACACACACACACACACACACACACACACACACACACACAGAGTTTTTTAATTACCCATGAAAATTATTGTATATGTGATAGTGAGAATATTCGCTTATCTATTCATACACTAATTACTCATTCAACATGTGCTCCTTGGCCAGGCCTGGTGACAGAAGCCTATAATCCCAGCATTTGGGAGATAAGGTAGAAGAAAGAGCACCACAAATTCAAGGCCATCTTGCTTAGTCTACTTAGCAAGTTCCGGGCCATCCAAGGCTCTAGGGCAAGACCATGTCTCAAAAACAAAACAACCCAAAGGAACTGTTCCTCGAGTATCTCTCAGGTACCAGGCAGAATGTTGTTTAATGATGCAAGGATGTGTTGCATTCCTCCAGTATCTCAGACAGAATCAGGCATTGGGGACATAAGAGCCGATGATATAAGTGTGTGTATTCTCATGTGGATCTGTGCAAGCATGGTACCCAGTGCTAGAAGATTCTCAATACATGTGAAAGGAAAGATCCATTTGGGCGTTGATATCTACAACCACCAATGATACAGACTGGAGGAGGAGGAAGAGGAGGAGATGACAAGGGCTGATGTTGGGAACCATGGAGGGAATGCAGTTGGAAACCGTCAGATCAAAGCTGGACTTTGGCTGGGCAGTGGTGGCGCACACCTTTAATCCCAGCACTCGGAAGGCAGAGCCAGGAGGATCTCTGTGAGTTCGAGGCCAGCCTGGGCTACCAAATGAGTTCCAGGAAGGCACAAAGCTACACAGAGAAACCCTGTCTCAGAAAAAAAAAAAAAAAAAAAAAAAGCTGGGCTTTGCAGACCGGCAGGCTGTCACTGGTAAAGAAAGAAAAGAGGCAGTGGAGGTGAGGGAAGGGCAAGGTCAAAGGGGGACCCTTGCCTGTGCTGGGAGTGATGAGACAGTGTAGAGAAAGGGGGGGCACATCTGGGGAAGAAGGCACTGGAGAGTCCTGGAAACTACTCAGGACCTAGAGGGAGGGACTTAGCCAGCCTTTGTCACCACTTCCCAAGGAGGACCTAGACTGTAAATAGAAGAAACACACTTCCTTCAAGCTGGAATAGAAACCGGTCCAGTGCTGGGAGCATCTTGGAGGGACAGTAGATTGGAAACATGAATCAGAGTTTGGAAAGCTGCTCTGCTGTCCCAGAGCTGTGAATCCTAGGTAGGTGATTCTACAAGCCCCACATGCCTACAGCCTAACCTGGTGTCTCTCAGTCCATCCAAAGCAAGCAGCCAGGGGCAGGGCTGAAGGAGATCTAGATCCCGGGCACCCTGTGGAGGGTGCCACCACCACAGGTGTCCACAGTACAGGATGGAGGAAGGATGCTACCCCAAACTAGTCCTGGCCACCAGACAAAGCAGGGGCCCAGACTTTGAGAGGATGATGCCTTTGAGTAGCCAATCAACCCATCCTGTTGCCCTGGGGACCCTGCTCCACATCATGTGTTTCCTACTAGCAAGAACAAACTCCCTGCTGGAAATGAATGTTCAGTTTACCAAACAGGGAAGGCAAACAGTAGATAACAAGAAAACAAAACCAAAACAAGCATGAGCTGAGCCGTCTTTGTCTTTTTATGTTTTGTCTTCCAGGGGAAGCATCCCCGCATGCAAATCATTTTGTATATTTTGACTGATTGCTGGCAAGATAGAGAGACGTAAATATTTCTGGAAGTGGACATGGCATAAACATGTCATTAGCCAGGCTGCAGCTCTGTATGTATGTGAGAGAGAGAGCAAGTGTGGTTTGAAGAGATGTTTATGGTGCCTTCAGTCAACAAATGCGTCTCTCCATTCTCTGATAAGTCTTTAAAGATTGGAGCTTCAGACCTAGGGATGAGAGTCAGGAAAGGTTTGGGGGGCTGGAAGAACATTCCAGACTTTCAGCATTAATTAAGTTAGGAGCTTGCCGTCTGCATACTTGCTCCTACCCTCTGATCATCTTTCTTAATTTTTAAATTGTAGGAGGCACATTTAGCTGTCCCCCACAAAGCTGTTGCAACTTTAGGAATTCCAGCTGTTGCCCAGCTCATCTTAATGACAGTATTGAACAACCCGGCTGCGGGGAGGAGGGGGTGTCTGACCTCAGACTCCACCAGAGCCCAGGCTCATAAAATACATGTAAATGGGCCACTGTGACATTTTTTTTTCCTTTCCTTTAAAAAAGTCAGACCTTGTCCTGCAGAGGCCAGACTCCAGCCTAGGAGGATTGCACGTAAAGACGTTAGCAGCTGAGTTGAGATGGAGTGTTTTCACGTCTGGGATATATTGCTTTGTCTAACAAGGCGTCCCAGCAGGCTTCCAATTGTGGTGTCTCCAGACCCTCCCAGCTGCACAGGCTGATTGACAGACTGTGGGCAGATGCGGTGCCAAACTCCAATAAAGAGAGGGCCTTGGGAAAATCTAAGGCAATTATTGATGGGCAGCAATCCACTAATCAGACAATTTCAAAATTAATCCCATATTCCCTTACTGTATTAGCTCTCTTTCTTGTTTGTATTTATATAGCAAATTCATGACTTCAGTGAAAATTCTTCCCTCCAGCCCAATTATGTCTCTCCGAGGGCATTAAATTAAAAAACACGAGATATTGAAAGTGGCTTGCAATTAGTTCCTTTAGTTAAAGGTTCTGTACTTACTTAGCAACAGTGGGGTTTGTAACAGGATGTGTAATGATAAAAGTAAACACTCCTATTTTCTCCTCTCCTTGACAGGGCAAAGGGGCTGGTGAGGGTAACATGCTGGCATTACTGAGGGCCAGAGATAATGGGTTAAATAATTGTGATTTGATTTTGGAACTGATTATATTTGCATAAAATCCTGCTCAAATGCCTTGATAGGCTCCAATCCTTTCCAGATACTCTGCCCTCCTCCTGGCCGTGGTCCATCCGGGTGGCCTCCTTGGACTTTCCAGTGCTTCGTTAAGGGTGTGGTATTTTTACAATCAGAACACACATAGCAAGCCCCAGTCAGTTTCTATTACAAGGTTTCCTATTCGGGGCCAGGTCCAAGTTGAGATAGGAGTTCTTTAAATACACAGTGAAATTTCACAGATTTTTTTTTTCCAGTTGCTTCTCATAGAAGTCAGTCTCTCTACTAACCCCATCCACTCCTGCATCACCTTTCCCTACCCCTTTCTGTCTTTGTTAGGTTTGTGGGGGAGGGGCGCAAGACAGGTGGCATCCTCCTTTTGACACTGGGGGTGGGGGGGAGTCCCTTCCGGAATCTGTCACTCTCCCATCTAAACTGAGGAAGGCCAAGGACGGGTGCAGCTTAGAAACAGCCAGGGCCTTGCACTCGCATGGAGCTTGGAGCTGAGCTCTGCTTTTCCTTTGAGCTTGGCAGCGCCTCCCTGCAGCCCGGGCCCTCCCACCCCCCCCCCTCCTGTGCTTTGGCAGGAGAGACTAAGGCAGCTCTGATCCAACTTTGAATTCAACAGCGTCAAGTACCATTGGATGCTCTTCCCCTCTGATGCCAGCCCTAGCTACTGAGCACTCACGGCAGAACTCCCCCGTTGCCCGACTTTCCTTTTGAGCCTCCAACTTATAAATAACGAACGACATGAAGACTTACAGGGGTTTTTGTTGCTGTTGCTGTTGTTGTTGTTTTTACTTTTATGAAGTCTTGTCCTACTAGCTCTTAGAACTTAAATTAACCCATATTTTTATTTAATCTACATTCTACCACGTGGCTTTTCCCTTTCTCCCACTCTGTGTGTCCAGCACTTTCCATGCCTCAATGGCGTCTGTCTTGCACCTAGATTCACCTCAAGTTTCCCTCTCTGCCCAGAAGTCCCGCCTGTCTCTCCTGCCTAGGTATTGGCCATTTAGCTTTTTATTAAGCCAAGCAGAAGGTGCCTTAGGCAGAAACACATCTTAACAGTGTAAACACATATTCTGTGGCACCTCTATCTTATGCCTGGAGTGACATTGGTAATCAACCATGAAACTCCTTTCTAGAAACAGTCTCATCAACTTGGAAGCCCAGGTCTAGATGAGTGCAGTATCTGGAGCACCAATCAGCTGGGTCAAGGAAAAGGAAGAGATGGAAAGATGTTGAGGATAGTGAAGAGGACTTCCCATTACAGATGTTGGGATGGAGAGCAGGAGGAAGGGAAGAAGAAAGGAATGAAAGGGTAGAGTGGAGAATATCCTGATTGTATGAGGAACCAGCACTCAAAGGGGTTAAAAGGGCAATATTGGAAGGAGACCCAACCTGTGCCCCAGAACTCTCTACCAACACTCAGAGTGGCATATACCCTGGCCAGGACCAAGTCCCTTATCCAAATGCAGATGCTAGGCTCAACTGCCTGTGCTTTTGTTCCTGTTTTTGATGGCCTTCACAAAACGCCAGTCTCGAGACAAATCCCCTGACCCTGAGGCTTGCTGGTCACGTGCTGCAGGGCTTCCCTGATGCCATCATCTGTGGGTCTCACGGTGGTCATTCTTAGATGCCTGGTCTATCTCTGGAGCATCCTGTGTTAGCGCTCTGTTGCTGTCATAGAGGAACCAGCTTAAGAAGAGGTTTAGTACGACTCAGTAGTTTTAGAAGTTTCAGTGCCTGGTTCACTAGGCCTGGAAGTGCATAGAGGGGCAAGCTGCTTCCCTCCAACAGTAAAAGAGAGTTGAGAAAGAGGCCAGGAACAAACTGTACTCTTTAAGAACACACTCTCAATTACCTAGTTTTTCCAACCATGCCTCCCTCTAACATCACCACCACCACCACCAAATAACCCACTAAGCTATCCAGATCAATGGGTGAATCCATTCTTGAGATGAGAGTCTTCATGATCCAGTCACCTCTCAGAGACCTGCCTGCTTCTGGAAATGGCTCCACTGGTGCCCAAGGCTGTTTGGCTAAGAGTGTTCAGTCTGAACACAATACCCTCCCGTAGTCATCACTGGAGAACTATTTCCTTGATCACTACTGCGTGCCCCAGGCCTGCTAGGTGTCGACGCCACATTCTGCTGTTGCTTTTGGTTTCCTCCCAGGAGCTTCTGCGTCACAGCTGAGGCATCTACTTCCGGGCTCTACCCTGATTCTCCTATCCTTGTGACCAAGCAAAGAGATGGATTTCCTGGAAGGTGAGGAGGACGTGAAGCCATGCCTTTATGTTGGTGCTAGCCTGAGGAGCAGACATTACAAAGTTTCTCAGGGGAAACGAAACCTTTTTCTCCCCTAGAAAGAACCTCCATGGTGGTGGTGGCGACAGGCGCACGCCTTTAATCCCAGCACTCGGGAGGCAGAGGCAGGTGGCTCTTTGTGAGTTCAAGGCCAGCCTGGTCTACAGAGCGAAAAACCAAAAAAAAAAAAAAAGAAAAAAGAACCTCATGAGGGCCACATATACGGCTCAGCAGGAAAAGACACTTGGTGCCAAGCAATGTGAGTTCAGTTCCTGGAACCCACATGATAGGAAAGAACCAACTCCTACAAGCTGTCCTCTGACCTCCACATTCTCTCTCTCTCTCTCTCTCTCTCTCTCTCTCTCCCTTCCTCCCTCCCTCTCTCACACATAGATAGATAGATAGATAGATAGATAGATAGATAGATAGATATACAGATACATGTATGTTTACAGTACCTTATAAGAGTTACAAAATGACTAAGCTGGAGCTAAGGGTGTCGTATAGGGGAACAGCACATACATAGGCCACACACCAAATGACTAGGACAGGTCAGAGCTTCAAGACCCGTGTCCTGTGAGAGCTACGAAGAGAACTCATTGAGAAGGGGCTGAGGCTGCAAGTTAAGACTAAGCAGAAGCCACCTCAAGGAGAGTGAGCAAGAGTGTTTCTGAACAGCCCTCAAAGTGCAATGAGACCAGTGAGCTGAAGGTCTGATGTGGTTTATCGAAGGATGTGGTTCCTAAAAGCCAAGTACTTCGAAAGACAGGCTTTTGCCAGCTGTCGGTGACAAAGTTGTCTTGCTGGGGTCCAGGCAGAGGCAAGACAACAGTTTGGCAAGAATGTCATTTCAGAGCCTGGGGTACACAGGACAGCACTGGTGACTTTAAGGTCTCTCTCAGCCTTAGCAAGAGATGATTTGGTGCTCCTGAAGAAGCAAACCTGAAGCCATTATTTCTGTAAACTAGATCAGATAACAGACTGGGGTGGGGTGTGTGTGTCTGGATTTTAATCCTTCTCTGACACCTCCCAGTTAGAAGTTTTAATATGAACTCCTCCATGCATGCCACTGGCCCAGTCCTCACACAGCGACCTCCGTGCCTCCTGGCTGCTCACGGTAACTGCGTCTCAGGCCCACTAGCAAGTATTTTGTTTGTTTGTTTCCGCTCTCCACAGGGACAACATGCACCTTTGCGCCGTCCTATCTGTCCTCTCCTCGGGAAGTCTGGACGACTTGTCACTGCCCGCATGATGCCTTCCTGCTCACCCTGCTGCCTGTGGCCTGGCGATTCTATAACCACTGCTTCTCTGTCCTTGCGACCCCGGGCAGCCAATGCTCTCATGGCTCCTTCACACACGCTCTCCCTTGGCTTCCTCCTTTCTATCACCCCACATCCCAACACCCAGGTCAGAGAGCTCTCAGCTTCTTTACATCTGGCTTTAATTTAATTTAATTTAATTTTTTTGACCCAACAGGTTAGATGCCCCTAGAATCTCATTCATTCACCTTTATGTGTAAAAGCTGCAGACCTTCACGAGAAGTCTTCTAAGTAGAGCAGACGTTCAGGTCAAAGGGAGGAGACAGACATAAACAAACAGGGACTTCCTGTCCCCTTGTGTTTGCCATGGTTAATGTCAGCGGCAGGTGAACTCTGGGGGGGGGGGGGGCGAAAACCGGAAGACCCATTTCTCAGAATCTCTGTGTGTGAAACTGTGTCTCTGACCTGTGGGACACGTCTCTGGAGGCCCACAGAGTCAGGAACGCCGTGCATGTAGAGGACACCAAGGACTGGAAATGGCTCCTGGCTATGATGATGTGAAACTCCACTGGTCAGCTGGTGTCTGGTTGGAGGGAAAGTAAAAGGTGCTAGAGTTTGAAGGCCAGAGTATTAGTACAACCTTGTCCTCTTAGCTGAGGGATCCTGGCTGCGGGGTCTCAAAATGTCCTTCCACATCTGCAGGCTCGTGGCAGCAATGGATGGCTTCATGGCTGTCTCAGGGACCAAATGAGAAGGTGATTTGCAAATTATAAAGTATTAGGAAAAGTTTTATACTGCACAGGCTTTGCCTTTAAAAGATTTTCTTTTTTTTTTTTTTTTTTTTTTTTTTTAAGTTCTGGTCTCAGACAACAAGCTGGTGAGGGGGCCTTGTGCCAAGCATGCTCACATGGGTACAGCAGGAGTGAAGGCTGAGTGTGGGTCACTGAGAGGACAATACATTCTTTTTGAAATTGAGATACACTTCATGTAGTATAAAAGTCACTGCTTTAGGGACTATATTTCAGCAGCTTTGAATCTAATTCCTTCTATGGACAAACTCACCACTAATTCCAGAACAGTTTTATCAACCCAAGTAGAAATTCCTTGTCTGGGGCTAGGCATGCAGCTTGGCGGATAGAGTGGTTTTCCCTAGCATGCCCAAAGCCTGGGTTCAGTCCCTAGCACCACATAAGCTGGGCATGGTAGTACATGCCTGTGATATCAGCAGGAGAGATGGAGGATAGAGAATCTGGAGTTCAAGGCCATCCTCAGCTACATCGTCTAGACTGATCTTAGACCCTGTCTCAGAAGAAGAAAGATTAAAAAAAAGAAACCTCATGCCCATTGGTGTGGATCAAAATTATAGGAAAAGAGGATAGCAACCATGACTCCATTTTCTTTCTCTATAGATTGTCTCTGCTAGACATTTCATATAAATGGAGCCACAAACTATGGTATGTGTTTTCCCAGTCTACGGCGTTTTTTGCTAGTCCAGTCAGAACAGGCTAAAACACACCTGGAGGAATCGCTGGTTGTTGAGCACTGTGACGGTTAACTGTTAGCTTTTTGAGACAGGAACTTGCTATACATCCAGGCTGATCTTGACATCGAAATCTTCCTGTCTTGTTCTCGCTGAAGCAGGATCAAGAGTGTGCAGCACCCTGTTCCACATTTCTTTGTGAGGAAATCAGGAGACCTTTCCACAGAAGCTGTGTCATTGAGCATACCCTCCAGCAATGCCTGAGGCTTCCAATGTCTCAATGGGTGTGCCAACACTGTTATTGTCCAGTTTCCTCTATTATTTTGGCCTATTCTGATTCTGATTTTGTTTTTCATTTCCCAAATGAGGTAATCAAATATTTCCTCCCTCCTTCTCTCCTTCCCTCCCTCCCTCTCTCCCTCCCTCCCTCTTCCTTCCTTCCTTTCTTCCTTCCTTCCTTCCTTCCTCCCTCCCTCCCTCCCTCCCTCCCTCCCTCCCTCCCTCCCTCCCTTCCTTCCTTCCTTAAATAAGCTCTCACCCTATGGCCCAGGCTAGCCTTGAATAATCCTGATCCTCCAGTCAACCTCCTGAATGCTAGGATTATAGGTGTGTGCTACTACACACAATTCAAACTCAACATGTTCTTTTTATATAACCTTCTGGGGCTCAAACCCAGGGCCTTCCTTGACCATTTACTCTTAACAGAACTGAGCTGTTTAGAGACTATCTTCAAAGCGGCCAAAGGCCTCTATAGAAACAGAAGGCTTGAGTTTTTTGTTAGTCCCCACTCTGCTCAAAGTAGCTAATGCCAAATATGCCTCTGTGTTCCAAAGACAGTGCTACAGACTTGGGGAGGGGTGGGTGGGTAGTGCCACTGTCCCCTCTGACAGCTGTGGAATCAGAAGCTTAGAGATGCCAAACAGCCTGCCCAAGGGCATGACAGTGAGTGACAAAGTGACTTCAAGACATGTCCCAATCCAGCTTCTTACACAAGATGCCGTAGTGACCCTCTGTCAGAGAAACAAGCCATGCAATATTCAACACGTGGGGCTGGCAAGGTGGCTAAGCAGGGAAAGGTGCTTGCACCAAGTCTCATGACCTAAACTTAATCCCCGGAACTCACATGGTGGAAGGAGAGAACCAATTCCTTTCCCATATAATAAATAAAATGTAATCACTTTTTAAGAATTCAGCAAATACTTCCCAAGTAGCCACTGCGTGCCTAAACCTGTGCCTTTGGTGAAACTGCTTCCTGAGGCCACTCAGAGGCTGGAGAGTTCTGTGCTTGCTGGTAATTTTTGTAGAGTGAAGAAATGAGTTTTATAATTTTTATTTGATTTAGCCCTCAAGTTGTTAACACCTCCAATATGGAGGAGCGGGGAGGCTCGTCTATAAATATCAACTCCCAAAGTCACAATGACACTTTCATATCCAAGGGCTTAATTAAGCTGTTGACTGGGGAAGGATGACACCTCCTCGTTGGTAACAAAAGACATGTCTGTGGGAGGGAAGGGCTGTCCAGCGACTACTCCTGTAATTTGTAACCTTTGGAAAGACAGAACTAGACATCCTGGGTGGTATGGGGATAAATCTACCACAGAGCAGCCTCTCTGCAGGCACACAGGGAGGCACCTGACATCTCTGTAATAGAAGTCAGAACAGCAACAGACATATTTACTGACAGTGCCACTGTCAGAGGTAAACTGAGTCTGGCAGCCATGGAGTGTCTGTCTGTGGTCAGGAGACTCTGGTAAGAGAGGACCACAAGCAACCTTCCCAGAGGAGAGATGAGAAGCCAGTCCCTTCTCTGCCCAGCACTGGCTGTGCTGTGAGTTGTTGGGATGTGTCAACAACCCTTCACTGGGGGGCGGTTTCGAGGAACTGACTTCCCTTAAGCTCTGATTGCAAGTAACGGGCTTGTTCTATAGAGAACTCGGAACCAGTGCTGAGAGCGAGTAAAGTACTGGGGAGTTTAAGCCGAGGTGTAGAACCTCACTGTAGAACTCAGTGAAGCAAATGGATTTGAGGGGTGGGGGAGCAGAAGGGATCACAAGCCTGGAGAAGAGGCTGCCTCAGCAGAGCCAAAGAGCACTGTGGGAGAGGAAAGGTGCCACCAAGTCTGAGAGCAGAAAGTGAATGAGTGATGGGGGGCCAAGAGACAAGGGAGGTGAAGTACTGCACAATGTGGGGTGTCCTCTGAGGGGATGATGTCGCCGGAGCTGTGGCCAAGCTGTTCAAGGCTCAAAAGTGATGATACCGTCCTGCAGTCACCAGCAACAGCAACTGCCTTTGAATCCAATATTGGGTTGCCAGCTTTCTCTGAAAGCAAAATGCAGAAGTCTGGTGCATGTCCATGCTTCCGAGTCAGCCTCAGGAGAGGCCAGAACTCCGTTGCCCAAGGAAGATGAGGACGTTGGAATCTGCTGTAGGGGTGACGCAGAGTGCCAGGGGTTCATCACTACTACACTAAGCATCTACCTGGCTACAGGCTCTCCAGGAGCAGGGGAGGGCTTAAGCAGAGGTGGCCTGTAGACAGACAGGGTTGACGCGGACCATCTAGACTGCATCCTGCAACATGTGCTGCAGAGAGCGTGGGAAAGAGAGAATCTAGGACCAGTTCCTCAAGGTCTGCAAGAGGGCATTTTCACCGGCTCCTAAAGTCATCTTAAGCACTGAGAACTAGCCCAGAGTCCTGGTTGATCCCAGCTCCCCACAAGAGCTCCCAGGAAGCTCCCCACAGCCTGCCTGCCCCAGACACTGCATCTCAGAAGGAAACCAGCCACTTCCGATCAAAATGTTAATAAAAATGAAATCCCTGAGCAGTCACCGAAATTAGCGGGGGTATGATTGAAATGCCAAGGCAGGTCTTGTTATTTTTATGAAGCCGTGAATAATATAAGTATCCAATTGATAAAATGTTATTAAAGCTGACAGCCCTTAAGTGATCTAAGTGGTAAATATTGAAATGAGGTCTCTGCAACACTGTTTGCCTGGGGGGGCCTGCAGCCGTAATAAGCATTGAACAATGATTCCACCGGCTCTGGGGACCTGCAAAGCTTGGGGGAAGCAAACGCTCTCTTCCTCCTAAATAATTAAACCAGGATTCCAGGAATGGATCCCAGGTCCTTGTAGCGGTTTGTTAACGTCCAAGGGAGCTGCCTTCAGGCAAGGGCTCTGTAGGGATGGCTTTCCTCCAACTGGGGGCAGCAGGCAGCAGGCAGCAGTGAGGAGGCTGGCTCCCCCTCCCATGGACCCCAAGGAGCCTGTGTGGAGTGAGCCGCATATTTTAGTCTTTATTTATAATATAAACAGACTGGTGCACCCTGAGGGCAATGGATGGTTGATGAGCAATGGGGCTGCCACGTGGGTTTAAGATTTTATTAGCACTGTTTAGGAATAACCACTAAGGAGAGCAATTTAGAAATTCGGTACCATCGTGATCATTGGATCCTTAAAGAAGAGCGAAAGGCTTCTTCCTACGCGTGCACACTCTCTCTTGGAACAAGCAGGCAAGGCTCTGTAGAGTCTCTCATTCCATTCTTAGTCAGAGCCAGCTAAGCTCAGGTCACCTAGGTCTTCTGCATGTGGGCAGAAAGGGAGACTGGAGAACAGGGTACTTCTTCGGGGGTTAGAAGAAGCAAGCGTGAAGCTGGTCTGTGAAGGGCAGGGGCATGGAGATGTAGATGGAGCCACCGCAATGATGTATGGACAGTAGAGGTAGTGTAGTCCTAGTCACAGGTCTAGTTTCAGCTAGGCTATGTCGTGCACCTGCAGGGCCTGTTAGGAAGTATGGGTAGGGGACATAGGGTCTTCCAACCCTGGGAGCCCTGCTCTGGATGGTGACACTGCCCTGGGACACCAGGGCCAGGGGAAGATGGGGAAAACTGTCTTTGAGTTACCAACATTCATGCTGAGTTCCCAGAGTCTTTAAGTTGATGGGTGTCCTCACTTGAGCCAAGAAGTCAGTATTGAGAGACTAATGAGGAACAGGTTTTTGGGTAGGAAGTTGAAATTACGATGATTCAAGAGTTATTTTCATGATGGTTTTCAGAATCTGTTTTATAAGTAAACTCAGGCCCTAAGAAGATAAGCAGTGTGTCCAGGTGTAACAGCAACACCCCCTACCCCTCTATCCCCCATCCTTCACCACTTCATCCCCCACTCCCCCACCCCCCAGCACTGAAAACAAGTACTGTTGACTTTAGGCTGAGGGGGAAAAAAAGATTTTGGAAAACTATTTCCCCTAGTCTTGAGTTGGACTTTACTTTCCAACCAACTGCTGCTTTTGAAACCTCTTCTGGGTTCTCCTGAAGCTGAAGAGGGCCCTGTCAAGCTCACCTCTGGGCCATGCCACTTTCTGCAAGGCCCTAGTGGAGGCAGTGCATAGCTCAAGCTCTACTGGGAGCTGCCGCCTCCTCCCCAGTGCAAATGGTCGTTTCTGCTCTCAAGTGTGGCACCACCTTCCAGATAATGGTAATTGCTCTCCTGACCTCCGACCCTTGACACCAGACAATAAAAGTAACACTGGTCCCTGTAGGAAGACCTCCCTACATGACCCAGGTCTTTCATATCTGTGTGATGATTTAGTTGTTATGAACAAACTCCTAAGACCATTGGCTTAAGGGTGGAAGAATTTTACTTTTGTTCACAGTTTCGGAGTGTTCATTCAGGTTACGCTAGCTCGACCTCATGTGCTTGGGCAGAACATCATGATGGTTAGAGTCTTTACCTCACAAGATCAGGAGGTTGAGACAAAGGACAAGGAGCAACCTTCAAAGGCACACTGCCTGGGACCTCCTTCCTCCAGTGAGACCATACTTCCTAAGGTTCCACGACCTCCCCAAACAGGGCCACTAGCAGGAGACCAAGCATTTGACACACGAGACATCGGTTCACACCCAGGCCCACTGCTGCTCCATGAGTAGGCAGGGTAGGTTTTTCCAGGTGGCAGTTGGGATGCTAAAACGATGGTAGTTAGAATTCCAGACAGAATTCTAAAGCAACGGATGCAAACCTAGCTTTGTTTCCCAGACCGGTACCAAGATATTCTTTCTCCCATGACCCGCTGGTGGCTGTTACTGCTGAGGGTAAGCGTGGCCTGGGGAATGTGATGCTAAACACCAGACCTCACATAGCAGAATTCTGTCTGGAGGGGTGGGTGTTCTCTTGTATATATAACCTAGTGCCCCCGGCCTCACCTTAGAGGCCATTGTTTACCTCTGAAAAGGAAGATTATGGGATATTTGAAAGACATAAATGCAAGTTCTCTTGTGGGTAGGCAGTGGCTTCGAGTGTACATGGGGAAGACGGAGCAGCTGGCAAATGCATCTGAACAACAGTGAAAACTTCCAGCTCCGGGGATCCTGCTCACGTGTCTTGGTGCCTCTTTAGGCCTCTGTAAACAGCAAATCAACTGAGCGTTGGTCTTGTTTTCATAGCCATCCTGCACACTGGGAGTATTGGATAAAGCAGACTTTTTATTTAGTTCCTGACAGGTAATTAAATTTTGCTCTACATTGGTTTGTGACCCAGCCAAGAAGCCGGGAGTAGAATTCTGAATGGCCCTGGCTATTTTCTGGAATATTACAACTTAATTTTGCTTCTCAAGTTGCAAGTAGAGGTTTCAATACCGTGGAAAGCTTGACTCACACTTGGGGCTCCAGGTTGGAGATTTCATTTTTTCCAACAGGAGTTGTTTCTCTTTCTCGAACATGAAAAGCCCCATTTCTACATTCTTTCCAGAGCAACAAACTGTGGGAAAAATGAAAAGTTACAGAGTTAGGGAAAAAAAGCAAGCACCTGGCAAGAAAAGGAATCGGATGCCTTCCACAAGACCTGTTTCTTTCGGAATCGAGAATTACTTGATCGACAACAGAAAGTTCTGGAATCTGTGTTCACTGCAAATGGAAATAAGAGTTATCAGGCATCTGGGAGTTTCTGTAAAGATCTTGTGGGATTGGGTGTACAGGTAGGGCCCACTGGCCTGATGGGTGACCTAGGTCATGATGGTGTACTTCTCTGTACACCTGGACCACCACCTCACCCCCAGCATGGCGGCAGCAGCTCGCTGGTCCTATTCCTTCCTGGTGTTGGGTCTAATCATACCCCTCACCCTAAGAACACATGAAAGAAATTCTAGGGCCTGTGAGATGGCACAGTGGGTAAATACACCTGTTGCCAAGCCTGACGACCTGAGTTCAATCCCCAGGACCCACATGGTAGAAGGGGACACCTGCAAGTTGTCCTCTGCTCACATGCATGCATGCCACATGCACCCCTCCCATGCACACACACAAAATAAAATGTAAAACTTTTAAAAAGAAAAGTAACCAGAGATTCTTGCCTCTAGGCACAGGCTTCCTTGAATGGTCATTTCTTGAGTTCTGTTGGAGCCAGGTCTAAGACACCTTTAGGATCCTCTTGATCCAATGGCCTGCATTTCCACAGTGATGTCCAGGTTTATCCTGTCTGCATGCAGTGACTACTTTCAATCTAAGGAGCTGGTATCTCCTTAGTATTTGAAAATTCCTAGTACCACCTCCCTCTGAGTCTTCCTTCCTTCCTTCCTTCCTTCCTTCCTTCCTTCCTTCCTTCCTTCCTTTCTTCTTAGTAACATGGAGCATCTACTGAATATGTTTGCATTAGCCAATCTATTCTTTAGGTCTCTTCAACTGCATATATAATATTTTTTCTTTACATGCTGACTTATCATTTAAGACAGGGTCTTACATTGTGTAGCCCTGGGTGGCCTAGGACTCACTATACAGACCAGGCTGGCCTCAAACTGACAGAGCTCTGCCTGCCTCTGCCTCCCAAGTGCTGGGATTACAGAGATGTGCCACCATACCCAGGTACTGCATGCTGAATTTTGAGAACATGTTTTGCTTCCATGCTGTAATTGACCATTTTTCTCTTTAACTATACCCATCCCATGTAGAACTGATTTTATTCAATTGAAAAATTTCATGAGCCAGAGGCTTTGAATTTTTTTCACGTTTTCCTCTCTGTCTTATCCTGGTTTATCTTCCTGTTACATAATTTTTAAGTGCTAATTTTCTTTTACCTCTTTACTTAAATGTATTTATTCTAAATTGCTTTGAATTTTCAATTGTTTTTATTTCATTTGAAGTAAATTTCTTTCCTTGTGGGCTTTTTAGGAAGTTTCTGAGGGCTAGTTTTTCCTCTTGTTTTGGAATTTTTGCTGGCAAGCTTATTTTGAATGCAATTCCTCTCCCCCACTCACTTATTCCCTCCCTCCCTCCCTCCCTCCCTCCCTCCCTCCCTCCCTCCCTCCCTCTCCGACCTTGCATTTACCTCCACTGAGCAGTTTTGCAGGGGTCCTGTGCCCTGTCCTAGGTGTCTCCTGTAAGCCTGGTATTTATTATGGCTTTGGCCTCCTACCCTGATCCTGTGGGAGCTGGGCCTGGGTCCCGACTTCAGGAAATATTATTTCCCCGACCTCTCCAGGAAAAGCAGAACCTGTAATAATACTCCTCAGTGCAATTTTTTTTTCTGCCTCACTCTTGAGTAGAGAAGCCCTCAAGCAGCCCCTGATGTTTTAGACCATGGTTCTTGATGTAGCTTTTGCCTCTGTGGACCACATTCTGGGCCTGCTGACCAGCAAGAGCTAATCTGTTGTCTGTTTGCTAGCATATCGTTCTATGTACTGTGCGTTCTCAGTGGTATTTATCTAGGTTGGAGCTATTGGGCTCTATCTTTGTATTCTTGCTCATATTTTAGCTAAAGTTATTGTCTTTTGTAGACAGAGGCCTCCAGGTATGATCAAATATCAGCATATTGGTGGAAAGTTCTGGAGAACAGCTTTCAATCTTTGCACAAAGACATAGGAAAAGGAATTCTCACGTCCCCACCTCTTCAGGGAGTTCTGAGGCATGGTGATTGCCCAGGGTTGCTGGAAAATGTCAGCAAGTACTTGGTTTGAAGGACAGGAGAGAAAAGGCACGTGGCTGAAACAGAAGCAGAATTCTGGAAACTTCGTTGTTGGAAGGAACATCAAAAGTCTTCAGACCTTACCCTTTGCTCCCTGTCCCATGATTCTACTCACAACATGACAAGGGCTTGTCCACATTTGGAAAGGCTCTCCAGGAGAAGGGCCTCCACCTGCAGACACCTGAAGGCTGTCTCCCTGTGGTCCTCCCAAGGTGCCATATGGAAAAGTTCAAGCATTCTTCCACCTGGCACATGTAAATGTTCAACACTTGCTCTCTACAATTATTCCTGAACACCATTAACCCACCCAAATTCCCTGTGCATAGCTCATCCCGTGCTTTCCCCCAGAAGTCATATCATCTGGCAGTCTGCTTCTGCTGCCTGGAGTTTTCTGGCAGCCTCTCGGAACAGGAACAGGACCCATGGCAGCCCTCCCTTCTGCCTGCCAAGGGGAGAGCAGCTAAGATCAAGAACAGCTTTTCCTCTCTGAAGCCAGTGTGACTGGGGGATGCTGGGGTTCAGGAAGCAGCCGCTCTAGAGCAAATCAGCCTGCAGTTCCAGGCTGAGTGGGCGAGGACTGAGAGGTAGCCTGGCATTGTATTTGGTATGTGTTGATTGGCACCTTCGGAATCCTTACATTCTATTCTAGCCTTGGGGCTGAGGTGCACTAGTTTGGGTGTATGGAAAACATCCCAACGAGTCAGTCTGAACTTGGGCCTCGGTTATACAGGGCTACTCTTGGTCCAGTCTTTTCCTACCTAAAAGAAATACTGAGCTCCAGCTCGTCACTCAAGCAGAAAAGCTCCCATGACAGTAGCAACTATTCTACTAATGTACTTTAAAAAAAATTGTATGTGAGTGGGGGCAAGTGCATGCCACACTGCTTGTGTGGAGGTCAGAAGGCAACTCTTGGGAGTTGGCTCTCTTCCTCCACCACAGGTTCCAGGGGTTGAACTGGGGTAGTCAGCATTGCATGGCAAATACTTTTACCCACTGGGCCATCTTGCCAGCCCTTCCATAGGTCTCTTTAACTCACAGAGCTGTGATCAGAATTACATTGACTTAATCAGTATGCACCAGGCATGTGTGCTGAAATATCATGTGGACCCCATGAATATCTGTAGTTATTACACATCAATTAAAGACAAAACCGACAGTTGGAAAGTTCTGAGATTTTGTTATTAGGATATCCCAAGTTTAAATCCCAGTTCATCCACCACATACCGTTAACTTATGAAGTCTACAATTTCTCTGATTCTTTTTCCTTTCTGAGTCTTAATATGTCTTGTGTAAAGTGGATTTAATTGTGTGCATGTGCACGTGTGTGTGTGTGTGTGTGTGTGTGCGCGCGCGCGCGCGCGCACGTGCACATGCACATGCTTCACTTTTTCAAGTCTGTCCCAAAAGACAGATGATTTTGAGTTAGAAAAGTATTAATATACTGTCAAATACACCACTAACATACATTTATCTAATATTCTTTTCCTTTAGTTACTCTCCAGTTTCTTCATTTTATTCTTTAAGAATGATGATGCTTCAATCATGGCTTTTTCAGAATCAAACAAGATCATTTGGAAATCACAAAGCAGTTTACAATAGTTTTCATCCTCATTATTAGGAGGCATATATGACATGGTCTGGGCTACCTTTCCAGCCCAGTAGAGCCAGAGCCTAATGCCTGCCCACCTTCTTCAGAGGCCAGTAAGGGAACAGAGAGATCAGAGGTGGCTGTGGTATTTCTCCAAGTAGACAGAGTTGGACATGAGGTTTTTTGTTCATGCCTTTATTCAAGTCTACTTACTAGGGACTTCGGAAATGTGTGAAGCAATGTTGTATGGGTCTGAGAAAATAAATACACTCCAGAAATCAGTTCATGTATGGGTGTTCATGACAGATAAGTCTGTTCTTCGCTCAACTATGATCTAGAGAAAAGATATTCAACCCCCTCCATCTCTGTCTCTCTCACTCGATTGACAGTTCACTGAGTAGCCCCAGCTACTCTCAAAACCATCATCCTTCTGCCTCAGGCTTCCAAGTGCTAGGATTACAGGTGTGTAATGTCCCTTTAAGGTTGGGATTTTAAAAGAAAAGAAGAGACAATGGAAACAGGCAGGCAGGAGGGCCATTTTCTAAGTCCTTAAATACTGCATACATGGACAGCTTCTCACAGAATGACAGCAGGGTGGTGTTCAGGATCTGTAAAACCCTCAAAGCCAGTCTGAGTTTATCAAGAGGCCTAAGGGGATGGTTGGAGATTTGAGAGCCAGCAGAGAACGGACCAAGGAGACTTGCCAGGCAGGCTCTTGAAGTGGGAGCATTCCACATAGGTGTGCCAGGCTGATTCTTTACAGGCAGAAGCCAGTGATAGCCTCTGCCATTTCTCCAGGGCTGGAGGTACCGGGGCTGCTGAGCACATTTGCAGATTTGCAAGCGAATGTATGTGCTTTATAAACGGAGCGGACGCCTTATGTTTCTGATTGATGGGCCATCAGTTGCACAGTTGTTGGGCAGTGATTGACTTTCCAACCCAGCTGCTCCAGCTGTACCACAGATGCTCCTTGTCTGAAGTCAGAAGGCTGGTGCTGTAAGCCACAGAGAAGATCCCTAATTGGAGTGATCCCTGAGAAATCGGCCATTGTGATGGCTAACAGCCATTAATTTGAGGCTTTCCTTGGGGTGCTAAAGTACAAGCTCTCCCTTGGTAATTGCCATCCCCAACTGGATTGGTGCCATTTTGAAAGTCACGATGGTACAGATGGGACCAGGCTCAATCTTAACTCCTGCATGCTGTGCTGAGCCAAAACTCAATTTGTAACATTTTTATCTTATTTTAAAACTCAAAATTAACGCATGGTCTTAAAACACATAAAAAGGTGAAGGACCGTGGTGAAAGTCAACTGCATTCTCATAATTAGGGGGCAACAGCAATCTAATAGTTGGGTGTGCTTTTCTTTGGTGATTTTATTCTATGTGAGTGTAACCTAAATGTTTTCCAAGTTGGGAATCCTACTTCAAACATAATCTTATATCTCGAGTTTTATCTTTATAACTGGGAATGCAATCTCTGCCTTTGAATAAAAATAAAGTTGCTGACAAAGCAAACAATAAAAAGGTATGCTTGTATTCAGGGCAAGAACTGCTTAACAACAGCCTGGGCAAGGATAAGACTGTGGAAGATAAGAAGACGTGGCATGTAGACCCGCTTCACTGGCATTAGCATATACGAGGTACCAGATCTAAAAAACAGTGGGACAAATGCCCGCCCACCATGTAGATCATTGGAAACAATGGTATAATCAAGTATTGTCATTATTACTTAAGATAGGAAAAGGTCATAAGCCTGCCAGCTGCACACATCTATACCGTCTGGTTAATTAGAGATACTCCTCATTTATTAGAGCAGACCCGTGGGCTACCCATGCTCAGCACTCTCCTTGGGTTTGAAGACCTTTCCTGCCTGCAAATAGGCTTGGACCAGTAGCTCTCTGGATTCTTCCAGCTCCAACCACTGCCTTTGCTGGTGAAGAACGTCCATGTGCTTCTTAAGGTCCTTCCCACTTTGTCCATTCGGTGACTTTGGAGATATTTTCTCATACGCCTGTGGCCAGAACAGACCACTTCAAAACTGCAAGGCTTCCTTGAGCTGCAGAGAGACTGTTGAGGTGGACACTTTCTGTCAGGAATGCTGTCCCGGGTGGCATGAAGTTCAAAAGGCCCCTACAATCTGCAGACCCGAGTAACGGGGTGGGGTGGCTTCCAGGTGCTGACTTCTCCAGAATCTCCCTTGAAGATAGTTTATTTGCATATTGCTGTGGCGAGTGCACCCAATCAACACCCAAGCCAGGACTGGCCTTCCTGTGACTTGTCTACACCTGTCGGTGACAGAACCACAGTGCCATTATCTGAAATGACAAATCACTTTCAGGGCTTTCTGAGTTCTTAGAATTTTCACCTCAGGAAAGCAAATCAAACGCACAGGAGTTAGCTGAGTGCCACAGCACACTCCTTTAATCCCAGCAGGTGGACCTCTGTGAGTCTGAGGCCAGCCTGGTCTACATAGTGAGATCCAGGACAGCCAGGGCTACAAAGTGAGACCCGGTCTAGAAAACAAAACAAAAACAAATAACACCCTCTTATCCCCCAATCCCCCTGCCTACCTCCTATCCCCCCCTCCCTCCCACCCCACCCTATCCCATCCCACCCCACCCCTGCACAGGACTTGAGTCTCCAGCTCTGATCCCTAGGTGAGTCTGAAGGCTGGTGTGTAGTGTGTGTGGCTGGGGAGGGAGCAGGCCATGCACACAGCTGTCCACCCCGAATGTCCGGTTAACACAGGAGAGGAAACCATTTCTCCAAGTCAGAGCCAGTAAACGCCTCCCTGAGAACTGAGGCCTCAAACTCAGGCCTGTGGGGTCTTACCTGCCCAAGTCCTCACCCAGTGTGCTCAGGTGAGGGGAACGAGCAGACAGAATGAAAAGCTCAAACTGGCTGGGCCCAGGGCCAGCCTGGCCCTCAGCTTGGCCTTTCAGGCCTAAACCAGGGTGCAGGCGCAGTCAGGGGGACCCGGGCCCGGGGGGGGGGGTGGGAGGTTGTTTGGGGGGGGAACTTGGACCCGGTTGCTTCGGGCTCCCGCGCAGGCGCAGGAGAGGCCTGCCACCCGCTCCCCCTCAGCTAACAAAGGCGCTGCGGCCCTGCAGCCTCCAGGAGGCCGGCCTCCTTTGAAGCGCACAGCCTGGATTATTTAATATAATGGAATAGTGCAACTCGACCCATCAGAGACATAAATTTCCAGGTGTTTTACATTTGTTTTCCCCGTCAGAATGGTAAATGACGGATAGTAAAACTCAGCACAGGTCGTGGCTGTGGGAGCAGAGCCAGCCTCGGGCTGCACTGGGTCGGCTCTGGGGTGGGCCTCGTGGTCCAGGCAGTTGGGAGTTCACGGGAGAGGGGACTCTCCTGGGCCGGAGTCTCTGAAGCCTGGAGAAGGGATTCTGCACCCAGGCTGGCCATGGGCCTTTAGATTGTGGAGAGTCTCTGGCACCTAAATCTCTTGCCCCAGACATCTGTGCAAAGCAGCCAACAGTCCCTCGGCCCCCCAGGTTAATTGAGGTGCCAGTGCCTGTAACACCCATAACGAGATTTCTATTGCCCTTGCCAAGTTCAATTATGGACGCATCTGCTTTCTGATTTTTCCAAGATGGCTTGATGCCCCCCCTCCCCCCCCAACTACAAAGGGACAGACTGTACAGTAGCCCTCTGCAGAAGGTAAGAAATTCTGCTTGCTTTTTCCAGACTCCTCTTTTGAGATCTGTCAGATTCCATAGGGTGGCTGCCGAGGATAGATGTTACCCCCAGTGATTCTAGAGAAATCAGATCCTTGGTCTCACTCTCCACAAGGCCCTTCACCCCTTTCCCTTCAAAGTAATAAAGGATGTTGACTTTTTATGAGGTGGGCTCCCCTGCCTGCTACTCAGAAACCTACTGTGATCTGTCACTTGGAATGGAGAAATCATTTCGTGTGTATTTCCTGAACAGGAAGCACCAGATCAGAGAGGTGGAAACCCCAGAAGTTAGTTTAGCTGAGGACATGAAAGAGAGGGAAAGACCTACTTATTACCAAGGCGATTATCATTCCCTACTTTTTTTTTTTTTTTTTTTTTTTTACAGACAGGGGTGCCTTAGGAGCCAGCCTCCTATTGACAGTTATATATGCACAGAGTAGCATACTCTGTTGGTCCAGCTTTATACCTGAACGTACAGATATGTGGATATTGGTGGAAGAACAGGGCTGAGAATTAGAACACAGAACCAACCGTGAGGCACTGAGGGTCGGTAGCCCTCTGGGAACTTAACCACTGTTGTCCCATTGACCGGAATAGTGTTCAAAGCCGTAGCTAGCAGGTGCCAGTGGAGAAGATGGTCATTAAGATCCAAGAAGGTCAGGGAACGACAACCCCTTCCTGGCTTTCTGGCTTTTTGAAGAAGGTTGACCTTCAGCATGGGGTATGTGAAGGTAAGACAAAGAGAAAGGTAAGGTACAGATGTATGCAGATGAGGACCAGTGAGAGGTGACATTATGGGGATCACAGTCCAGCAGGGTAGGACCTTGGCATTCTGAGAAAGTTGCTAGTCCCCTCATATCTCTGCTGTTGAGTTTTTGGCCTGCAGTTGCTTCTGGTGAAAAACCCCCAAGATCAAGAGGGTGTTTGGAGGTCAGCATCTCTAGAAGCCGGAAGCAGTGATTAGCAGATCAATTAAGGTCTAGCCAGTCATCGGATTATACAGAGTGGCTGTTAACTGAAGACAGACCTCCGAGAAGGCTGACCAGCACAGCTCTGCTAACCTTCGTGCTGACCGCTACAGCTCCACAGGCCAATGTGTGAAACTGCATCAGCTCTGCCCTGATGATGACAGACCGTAAGAAACCGAGGAGGCCACAAGTCAAACAAATAATTTGGTTGACAAATAGGAGTATAAACAAGACCTTGATAAATGAACTTCCTAATAGTTCTCTGTTTATTGACATTAGCTGAGCTTGGTCATTAGCCCTGACGTGGCCTATATATACTGTGTAGTATAACATCTATTCATTCCGGGACAGCTTTTGCACATTTTACCCTGGTGGTTTATGCCTCTGAGTCTCATGTTCTTGGCTCCAAGAAATTGTTATGTTCTCAGGAGAGCTGACCCTGCACCTCGCCTGGGCAAAACAGTAGAGCTGGCCCTGGTGGTGTGGGTGCAGGTGAGCTGGCCCTGAGGGCATGAGGACAGGAAAACTGACCCCATTCCTTCCTGCCTGCCGCAGTGGGTGAGCTAGTCAGGACAATGCTGGAGAGCTCACCCTGTTGGTGTTGATGAAGGAAAGCTGGCAGGCTCACCAATCCAGGCTCAGAACAAGGGCTATGAGTTGGCCCACCCCAATATCCACCTCATCTATAAACTGCTAGGGCACATGAAGGGGTCGGAACTGCAGACCCAAAGCTGCAGGATCTCATGACACAAAGCAACAACAGGATATCCAAGAGGAGGCCTGGTATTGAGGGTCTAGCAGAAACCAGAGGCCTCAAACCAGACCAATGATGCATCACAACGAACACTTACAAGTAAAGATGTATGGACTCAAGGGTACTCGGTGTGAATCACTCTATCACAGTACAACATCCTTGCCAAGGCTTTGTATGTGTGTTTTTGGTTTGTTTTTTTTTATTTTGTTTTTCTTTTTAGTTTTGTTTTGTTTGGGGGAGGTTGCAAGGGCAGAGAGCAGATATAAGGGACAGGGAGGTGAATGGGATCAGGATGCATGCTGTGAAACCCACAGAGAATCAATTTAAAAAGATTAAAATTTTACATAGCATTTAGAATTTCATGTGAAAATACCTTTTTGAAGTAAAGTTATACACAAATGAAAAAAGATTGTTGTGTGCTTACTGAATGAAAAGTAATGTGAATGGGAGTCGGGAAATAAGAGAAGAGAGTCTCCAGCAGCATCTTAATCCTGGTGGTCCATCTGTGGATCAGGGTCTAGCTCCGTCCACTGTACCTTTCTTTGCTTTCGTGACCCCTCTCTCTACCCATTGTGTCCCCATGGCTTTCGTGACCTCTCTCTACCCATTGTGTCCCCACGGCTCCATCCCTAAGCAAGTGCAGAATGAGACAGTGGGTGAGGATGCACACTGGAGTCTCCCACCAGGACAAAAGCTTGCTTCCCTGAGTATCTTGACCACAACTTAGAATGCTCTGGGGGCACTCAGCCTTGCCTCTAATGGCCCAAACCTGACAGGTTTGCCCTGGGAAGGCGCCTAGTCTATCATCAATTCCTGCCCAGTAGAGCCAAAGAGATGGCTTGCCTTTGCTTCCAGAATGTACAGGGGCCCTGTGGTCCCAGGCCAAGATTCTTGCCTGGGGTGGCTTCGTGTGGAGTGTTAGAAACATAGGGAAAAGCAAAGGCAGAAAGGGGTTGAAGTTGTAAATGCCAGCTGTATTTTTATTGGTCATCTGCAACTTCAAAGGCTTCCCTACTTTAAAGGAGGCCCAAACAGGTATCCAATCAGCTCTCTGAGCTCCCAGCCTTGGATGCCTTATTGATTTTCAATGTGGCTTGACTCCCAGGTGGGCAGACTTCAGAAATCCTGTGGATTTTCTCTCTGTCATATTTCCATTCCTGTAGGTCTCCATCTCCAGCAAGATTCTGGGCAGAGTGGAGGGTAGCGCTGCCTTCTTTGGCTCTTCTCACCCTTCCCTTGGATAGGATTTCCGATGGCCAAGGGCTGCTTCTGTGGGGTTGTGTCTTGGGGTTGCACGGAGTGGTACCAGATGCTGTACCAGATGCTGTCAGGTGTGAAGGAAGAGATCTGGTGCTTGCCATCAACCTATCTAGCGCATTCTGAGTGCAACCACTCGGAAAGGTGTGACAGTGATGGACAGTGGAGCTAGTCACTGATGCCACTTCCCCGGTGAACACGTACCCTTCAGAAAGGACCCCAACCTCCCAAGTGTTTACTGAGCTATCATGTTCTATGCCGTGGGGAGAATGAATACTTACTGGATGCCCACTATAAGCCAGGTGCTCCATTAAGCTCATATTTCATGGTAGCTTTACTGAAACCCCATGTAAATTCTATACAGCTTGAGGAACCCAGTTATTTTTAGCTTCCTTTACACAGAAGGAGACAGGATTGCAGGGCCTTACTAAACTTGCCCAAGTTCACTGAACAAGTAAGTAAAGACTGAACGGGGCTGCCCTCACTGCCCGTGCCCACCTGGCATGTGTGTGCTTATTTGTACTGTGGAGAAGTGGGAAGAAAGAAGAAACATTGCAAGACGGCCATCTTATTCGTTGGCAGATCATACATATTCATGTAGAATAAATAAGCAAGAGGAGACATGTATGTGGACACGTGACAATAACAGCAAACACTTCCAGGGCACTTGGGCTACCAGGGATGGCTGAAGTGTTTCACCAATGTTCACTAATCCCCACGAGGAAACTGAGGTACAGAGAGCTTGGGTAACTCTCCCAAAGGAACAAGGCTGGGCACGTCAGACTGGAGATTCAGATATCAGGTGTGTCTTGAGTACAATCCTTGGTTGAGTTTCAGAACAGCCCAAAAGGGAGAGGATAGTGTAGATTGACCAATGCCTTCTGCGGAGAGTTCTGCCGCCTGTCTCCCCATATTTAATTTCTCAACAGTTGTGAGGATGGATGGATGAGAGAGCAAGTGGGTCTCCAGAGTTACCCAGACCACACCCCTGCAAGGGCTTTCTCTAATGTGAAAAGGGAAGTGTCTCAGCTAGTTGTAACAGTGAACAGATCTCTGATGGGAAGACTCTTACCTGGGACACACTGGTCTACGAAAGGTCTCCTAGGCAGGCAGCTGCCTTCTGTGTGCCCTGGCCACTGGGAACTGGGAAAGAGATTTTTTTTTTTTTTGGATATGAAAGAAAGCAGTAAGGCAAGCTGGGTCCAGCTCCCAGGGGTTTCCCCAGTGCCCTGGCACAGACAGGCCTTCTGCTAGGCAGACTGCCTGGGCCAGCCATGCAAAAGGAGAGGCCTTTGAAGTCACAGACCACCAATAAAATTGCAGCTGGTACCAGGAGCTCACAGGGCTCCAGGCGTGAGATTTTACACCACAAGGGGCTAAGCCAATGCTGACAGGGTTGGAATGTGCCCTGGACTCCTTTTTCTTGTGCAAAGAGTCACTAGGGTGCCTCCGACCCTGGCTACTCTGTCACCCAATCAATCAAGGCTACAGTCAAAGTCCATTAGTTACCATAGGGAGGTGAGAGGAACAGCTTGCGATGGAGGTCTAGACCCAAGACAGATGCATACGTAGAACACAGCCATAGTGCAGGCTGCGGGCAGGGGAAGGGGACAGAGTGGGCATGCCTGTGGTTGATATATGGCAAATGTGTGTGGTGAGGCATGCCTGTAATGCCAGTTACTCAGGAGACAGAGGCAGAAGAGTTTGGGGCAGCCTGGGCTACATAATAAGACCTTGTTTCAGAGGGATTAAAGGGGGCTGGGGAGGTGGCTCAGTGGTTAAAGTACTTGCTATGTAAGTGTGAGGACTGGAGTTTAGTGGACAACAATCCACTAAAATGCCAGGCGTGCGTGGCGTGTTGTCCATAATTCCAGCCTTGGAAAGCAGAGACAAAGGACCTCCCAGAGCAAGCCGGCTAGCAAAACCTGCCATATTGCCAAGTTCTGGGTTCCACTGAGAGACCCAAGTTACAATTAACATGACAAAGGCTCTCAGTGGACATGGAGCAGTAAATTAGTAAGTATAACTAACTGGATAGTGAGGGAGACATCTTTAAAATTAAGCTTATAAAACATACATGGCCAGGAGGGGCTTGTCGCCTTTCAGGTAGTTACCATGTGATGTCAGCATTCGCTGGGGCATGCAAGCTTTGCTCGAAGTTCTGCCTTGTCCAGAAAGGAAGCAGGTGTGCTGGGCAGTAAAGCCCCATTACTGCTCTCGGATATGCTAGAGAATCACTTGATGGGACTCTGGTTTTAGAAGAAAGGTCATATGCTGCCTGTGGTTGTGACTGGGGAGATAGATGCTCAGTGTGTGGGGAATCGTTTCTTTTGTATTTACCACATTGTGTGAAGGAAGGTGAGCAGCCTTGCATTAGGTTAGCTGGCCCGTGAGGACAGAGGGATGGGCGTGTGGTTTTGTACTGCTCTCCCCACCCTCCCAACCCCCGGAAGCCTGAGGTAAGTGGAGGTAGAAGTTCAGTCAACTTGGAGCCTTGCTGGGTTGCAAAACCCAACCACTTCTGTTCCTGAAACTGAAGCATGGGGTTGGTGCGGCTTAAGCAGCTGTTGGCTTAGCGAAGGCTCAGGCCTGTGTTCTGCCACAATGGTGGTGAGCCCACAGAGGAGGTGGGCTTTGGGGGCTTCCTCCTCACCTATGACTGGTTTCACATAGCCACAAGTTGATTGCTGCTAAGCCGGGGGCATTGGCGAAGGCTGCCAGCCAGCACCTTCGGGAACAGTCTGCAGGTGTGAGGATTACGAATATATGAGAGCTTTCCATGTGGCAGTCTTTCCTTGCGGAACTGGGAATTGAACCCAGGGCCTGGTGTATGCTGGGTAAGTGCTTTACCACTGAACCACACTTCCAGCTCTGTATGAACTTTGGTGTTAGTTTTCGTTTTGTTTTATGGTTGGAGGTGACTAGAAAGTAAAGGATTTCAAATGTATTATTAAAAATAATCAACCAAATGCGCCATAAGCCTGACCTGAAAATAATCATGTTCAGTACTTAAATTCATGCCTGGGCACCTGGTAATGCACCAGGAATGAGGCCTCTGCCAAGCCAGGCAGACCCGTTCACACTCTCCACTGGCCGCACAGACATAGCCGGGGAGGTCAGTGCACACGGTAGGGGGTCCCATCAACGCAAGCAGCTTTGTGTGATGATTTTGGAAACAGAATAGCAGGATATTTTTCCTTAGGAACGTCTAATTACACATTTGCTTACTTGCTGTGGGCTTAGATTATACTATATGAGTAATTTCATATATTGTTCCCCTAACCTGCTTTTAAAACCTAACAGTGTAAGGATTCTCTCTTTCTTAAACATTCTCTCAAAAACAGTGTTAGAGGATGGATGGGATTCCACTAAGTGAAGCACATAAATCTGGACACTAGGACTATTGCTTTTTCCCTTTTTGTAAAATGTAGGGTTTTTTTTTTTCTGACAATTTCACATGTGTACATACATTATATATGCATATATATGTGTGTGTATAATGTATCATAAGCATATCCACCCAGGTTACCCTTTCTTTTCCACTTTCCAGTCCTACAGACTCCCTTCTTCCCAACTGTCCACCTTTTACTTTCCTGTCTTTTTTGCGGGGTGTGCAAGGTCTTGTGTGGGTAGACAAGCCATTCATGTTCATCCAGCGAGTCACAGCCAGACGATGTTTCAGAGGACACCCCACCCCCACCCCCCGCCACCCACCCACACACACCCACACACCTGCCACTCTTCTGGCCTCTTTTCTCTAATGTTCCTGGGTCCAGTTCAGGACCGAGAGCTCAGCAGCCATTTATTCTCTGTCTTTGGACCAGTTAGGAGTCTCTGTACTAGCTCCTGTCATCCATTGCAAAAAGAGGCTTCTCTGTCCAGAGTAGATAGCTGCGCTAGTCTAAGAACATAAATATTTAGAAGGCCATCGGGCTTGTATTTATCCAGCTTTACATCAGTAGTTCCGTCCTGGGTCTTACAACATCCTCAGCCATAGATCTGGACTCGGTTTATAGTACCAGGTGCCTGTTTCTTCCTGCGGAGAAGACCTCACCTCCAGTGAGAAAGGGGTTGCTTGCACCTTGCCTGGCAGGTCAGTACTGGAGTACTCAGCACCCACCCCCAACCGCTGGGTGAGATGGTCGATGCCTTTTCCTTTCCTGCAGCCTGCACAGAACCTTCCGGCACCATGAGTGCCAGCCAGCAGCAGGGAGGTTCCTGTTCTTAGTTCCGGCTTGACTCATCTGTATGTTCATCCTGAGTGTGTGGTATCCTGTCATCAGCAATGGGGGTCTTACCATCCAGTTCTGGTGGGCGGGCGGGAGCGATGACAATAACCTTCATCATTTTGGAAACCCCTGGAGAGGGGGGGCTCTCTGGCTAATCACTCGAAGGGAGCTAGCCCACACTTGGCACAGGAATTCCAGTTTAAGACACCTGGCTACTGAGAGCAGCACTGTCCATTCATCCTGGGTACCTCTGTTGAGAGGTTTTTTCAGTTAATTAAATCTCATAGTTACAGTATAATTTAGTATGTTTCTGTTTGGCTTTTCCCTATATCCTAAGTTTTGGTTGACCCCTCCCCCCCCCGGCCCCATCCCTGTTTAAACCATTCCAGCCCTGATATCTCCCCACTCCACTCTCATATCACAGTGCTCCTCTGTCCTTTCGTCAAGGTCACACCCCCACACCTTTGACTACACCCCATCCCCACCTCTGACCTCCCACGGCTCTTTTCTTACTCTGTGGCTTTTTTTTCTTCTTATATTAAGATGGAGTCCTTCAAGCAGAACTATTGGGCTAGATGGATGATGTCTCCATGACAGGTTCCCTCCTGCTGTTCACGTGGTCCTGGCTTGGTGGCCATCTTCAAAAGGGCCCATTTTTGTGTGTGTCACACTAGCTGTCAATCATTTTCATCCCGGGAATGGGGTGGGCTCAGACCTACACTGCTTCATGGCTGGGGGGCTCCTACTTGGAATTTGGTTTTTCCCCTGTCCCGTTACCACACTGGAAGATGGGGTACCTTTTCATGTCCAGACTTTGCCTCCATCATCTCTTGCTGACTTGAACAGGAGCCTATGGGTAACTATCAGTGACCCCATCTTGGAGCTTGAGCCCCATTGTCCAAGATGGCTCAGTAGGCCTCTCTACCTTCCACGGAAGTCCTGACTTGTCGGTCAGGGAAGGTACACAGAAGAAAGGGAAGCCTAGGATCTGAGCGCACAGGGCAGCAGGACTCGCCAGCCACAGGAGCTCACAGACGGCTGGCACAGTCGTCTCCAAGGAATAGGCAGTCACTCCCTGGGATCTCCCGATCACTCTGGCCCCGGTGTCTCCCCCCCCCCCCCCAGTTTTCACCAGGAGAGCGTTCTGGTGATATCCTTGTTCTTTGCAGATATTTAAAAAATACACAAACAATCATAAAAAAGAGGCACATAGCCACCAGGAGAAGAGTAAAGAGCCCACATGGGTGTCTGAGGTAAACATGTCCAGTTCCCTCTAGTGTGTTTGGTTTGAGATCAAGATCTTTCAGACTCACAGTTTGCTTTAAAAATGCTTTAAAGGTTTAGCTATGAAGTCGCGTCTCAAGCATTCACAGTGGCTGCATGTTCTCCATACAGAGAATGTTCTAGAACTTCCTTGTGCATTTCCCTTTTGCTACCAGATTTATGTGTTTCCTTTAGGTATAGTATTTCCACCATCAGTTCTCATATGTGGTTCAGAAGAAAAGATGTATCACTGTAGGCAGTGTGGAAGGCCATTACTTGGAGAAGGTCCCCTGCCTGTGGCCATTTCCTGCAGAGTGAGGGCAGAGATAAGCAAACAGCTGGGTCTCACGGAAGGCGAAGACCCCCACAAAGATGTCTGTCTGAACCTGTGAGCTGTTACTTCACATAGTTAAAAGAGCATTGCAGCTAGATTTAGCTCCAGATTTGGAGCCAGGAAAGTGCCCAGGGTTCTCCACCTGAGCCCCATACAGTCACCAATGTCTTCATAAGAGGGAGACATAAGGGTCAGAGTTGCAGAGGATGGTGTGATTGCAGAGGCAAAAATGAAGAAAAATATTTGAGGATGGTCACTGTTGACTTTGAAGATGAGAAGTCAAGGAATGCAGACAGCTTCCAAAAGCTTCAAAAGTTCGAGTTCCAGAACTCACATGTTTTCCTCTAACCTCTACGCACATTGGGACGTGTGCGTGCCCCCTTCCACATAAATTCAAACGTGGTAAACACAGACACGGTACCCTTGAGAGCAGTGGTGGAGTTTCCCCTGCACTGCCCTGGACTGTCCTGTGAGTTCTGGGGTAACTTGCATTCACAAGTTACCCCATGTGCATTACAGGCATTCCCACTAGCCCTCAGAGTTGACCCATGCTGCCGGGCATCATTGGCTGAAATCTGAACCCACACCATACATGGAGTAATGCTGTTCTCAGGAAATGAATGATTTATTTATTTTCAATCTGAAGTTTAAACACTTGAATGTACCTCCCAAGACGTTACCTGGTTCAAAATACTGCAGAGAATCCACAGGGCGCTCAGAAGCCAATTGCCTCTGGGGCCACCTGCAGGGAGCCAGCCTCCCACCCACCCAATGCTGAAGGAATGACAGAGAAATGGAAGGCTAGAAAAAAAAATGTCATTTAAATCATATTTAAGGTATGGCTTTGCTGCTGTCCACCAAGGTTACTCCAGATGTCCGTGAGTGTGAAGGACAGATGTTGTATACTTCCTGGGAATGAGGAAAATGAAAGCCCCTTCCAAATATGCTAAAGTGTTGGTGGCACACTCTGTCCGGGGCTCTCTGTTTTAATAAGAATCACTAGTCATAAAAATACATTGACTGTTACTGTCGGAAAATAAGTACCTTCTTTATTTTTCTTAGTGTCAATTTTTAATCGTTAGTTTTGAAAGCCTGATATCATTTACCCCTGTAATATCCCTTTTCTGAACCCAGTTGCTTCTCTTTGATCCATCCAGGTCTCTGTCCACTGTTCACTGGGCAGATTTGCTAGTAGGGGATCTGGGGCTCAGTCTTGCCGGCTGTGAGTATCTTGTCCCAATGCAGAGCTCCCATTAGCCAACCTCACAGGCGGCTATGAGACCGGAAGTCCAGGCTGCATCTCTGCAGGTAGGCTGCAGATAGCAGCAGTGTGGGAGTGTGCATGAGTGTGTGCACACTTGGCTTAGGTGTGAGAACCTGTGCTATTGAAGGGTCATCATCAGAGATGGAAACTTTTCTATCAGTTTCCCTAGAAAGTGCATGGATGGGTGAGAGCAGCCATGCCTCCCATCTTCCTGTCATGTGTCCATGAGATGGTTCTGCTCCTTCGTCATTACCTCCAAGTCCGGATGCCATCTCTCTTATTCTAGTACTCCCACTGGACTTGCTCAGGGGTTGGTTTCAGCACCCAGGAAAGCAGGCTGCCTCTACATGTTGGAACTCTAATCTCTAAGCAGAGAGACAAAGCAATTAGACATGCTTTAACTTAGACACTAAAATTTGTATCTGTTACAGTAATACACATACACATTGCCACGCCTTCACTGCATCCAGTGGCTGCTCTGTCCCAGAATGCCTGCTGTTTTGTAAGCTCCTTCTGTTTGTCCTAGGTATGGAGGCATCAACATGAGTTCTAGTTTCATGACCCGCATCTCCTGTTGCCTGTGAAGGTGTTTGTCATGGCTTCATCAGCGCTTAGCAGTGAGCCTGTCTGGGCTGTACCTGGCCCTGATGCTCCTTGCTTTTTATGTTAGAGCATCGTGTTCCAGGCTGGCAGCCTTGGCATTCTTGTTGGGTGGGCTTCCCTTTGTGTCTAATCAGCTGCTAGGTCTTCAACCAGTTCCAGATCTCACCCTCCACCCCTCTTCTCGCCTTCCTGTCTTTAAGTCTCTGTGTGCATGCCTGTGTATGTGTTCCTAGATACGCGAGTGCGTGTGGTGTGGTGGTGTGTGTGTGTGTGTGTGTGTGTGTGTGTGTGTGTGTGTGTGCCTGTGCGCATGCCTGTGTGCCTGTGTGTTTGTGTGTGAGTGTAGCTGCAGACATGCCATAGCACTTGTGAGATTAGAGGACAATCTGAGCATCTTACATTTTGTTTTCCGCTGCATACACCACGCAACTGTCTCGCGAGAATTCTGTCTATCCCGTTGTCCTGTGAGGTATGCTTTATGCTACCATGTCCAGCTTTCCTCTTGCCTTTCTGTCTGCCATCTACTCTCTCACACAAATAATTTATTAGCTGATTACCCCTCCCAACTGAATCAACCACCCCAAGATATTGATCTTCATTGTCAACCTGACTAGATTTGGAATCACTTAGGAGACACACCTTTAGGTGCATCTGTGGTGTTTTCCTATTAGGCTTACCGGTGTAAGAAAGATCCACTCCACATGCAGGCAGCAGCAGCCAACAGGCTGGTGTTGCACGATATTTTGTTTGTGTTCTGACAAATAAAATTTGCTTGGAGTCAGAGGGCAGAGCTAGCCACTAGTTAACCATAGAGGTTTGGAGGACTGTAGAGAGAGAAAGAGAGACAGGAAGTGGTAAGGTGGGACTGAGAGGATCTCGGCCCTTTGGGTTAGAGGAACAACAGAAGAGGTAGGAAGTCACTGGTGGCTGCTCCCCTGCTTCTCTGATCTTTCAGGTTTTTGCCCCAATATCTGACTCCGCGTTTTTATTGATAAGATTAGTCAGGTTTACGTATCTGGCTGGGGTCCTGAGCATCAGCATTCACCTGTTTCTTGACTGTGGACACTGTGACAGGCTGCCTTGCCCAACAGCCTGTATCCCACCTCGGTGTTCTGTGGCCAGATTTTTCGGCTCTGAGGAAAGTGATGGATACACACTAACATGTGACTCTCACCCATTCCCTTCCAGCTCAAAGTCTGCCAGTAGTCGCCACTGCACTGGGTTTGGAATGAATCTCCCATGGCACCCCAGGCCACACATTCTGTATCGTGTTCCATTTCTATCCCTGATGGCTCTAAGCTGCCCCAAGTGCCTGAGGTCTGTTCCAGGCCTCTCTGCCTCTGCCCTTAGTCCCTGCATCACTGAGAGGATTCTCTCATGCCCCTACATTTGGTCAGGCTGAAGTGCTGCTTGTTGTGAGCCTTGCCCAGGTGTCCCTCCTCTGTGAAGCTCCCCTCTGTGACTTTGAAGTGGCTTCTTTCTTCTGCACAGTCTCTCACCCTTTTCAATGACTTTGGAGCATTACTGGGTTTGCCTTGGACTAAAGTTAGTCGTCTTGAAACCTTATCTTGCACACTAAGCTACAAGCTCCTGAAGGGCAAGACCAGCGGTCTTGGCCACCCCCCACCCCCACCCCAGAGTGTCCAGCAGAGCCCTCATCCCTTGGCCAGCTTCATAAACATTGGCTGAGTTGAGCTAGCTCCCACCTGGCCCGCTGCCAGGCTGAGAGATGGAGAAATTAAACAGCTTGCACCAGGTGGGAATCTACGCTCACAGCCCCCAACACATAATGCAACCTTTATTTCTACTCCTTCAAGGTTAACAGGATAGCTGGAAGTCCCACTGGTCATTGGACACACGTTCATTAGGTGCTAACTATGTGTCAGGCATTGGGTGCTGGGGTCCAATACCGAACAAGACAGCCACAGACCAGTTCTCGCTGGAAATTGAGCTCAGTGGTGGAAAAAAAATCTAAATAAATGGGAATTAGGTGCTACAAGGGGGTGACTCTGGGGGTGTTGGGCTAGGATACCACAGAAAGGGTGGATCTGACCTGGGCCAAAAGCCTTCCCGAGGTTCCACTATTCAAAACAGCCTGTGGGAGAGGATGAAGAAAGGAATGGCTTTTCAGGCCCCGGGAACAGCAATTTAAGTGCTGCAGAGCAGGAAGTATCAGGGACGGACAGGAGGCCAGGGTGGCTGGAGACATTAGTAAGAAACAAGATTGGCTAGGGTCAGTACGTAATGACAGGCCTAGAGGCAGGGGCATGGCACGGAGAAGAGATGAACAAGACAGGACAAGGGAGACACCTGGGGAGATACCCGAAATCCACAGAGGGGAGAAGGGAGAGCCCTGAGGTGAGGGGGTACAGGGGCAGAGGGACAGGGGAAGAAATAGGCACCTACCACCTCCTGCCCGCTTCCACGACTGCAGTGTGAGCTTATACCAGGAAGAACAGAGGTTAGCGTCATGGCCTTTTCTGGATGCTGATTTGGAAGGACCAGGTCAAGGAGACAAGTGTGCAGAGCCTGGATAGCATCTGGAGGCCTGGCCTCTCCACCCCACCCCCACCCGACTCCTGCACACACTGTGTGGCCTGCACAAGACTTGAAGTCTTTTTGGTTTTCATTTCCTGAATCATATAATGGAGTTGGTAAAGGCCCCACAGAGGGTGCCGGGAAAGCCCTTTTAACCAGGGTTCTAGACACCCTCTGAAGAGTGGCTATTATTTACACTCTCCTCCCTGATGTTGTCGCCTGAGAAGGGGTCCACGTGCGGACACAAATGCTGAGAGGAAGAGAGGAAGGGGCAGCCGGCAGCTGGAGGAAGTTGTCGCAGGGCTGGCCCTAGCAAGGTGGACAAGCCCCGTGAGCAGCAGAGGGCACAGCCAGCACTCATTGGATTAAGAGTGTAGAAAAGCAAACGTGTTCGAATCTTAAACACATCATAACTTTAAGCATCCACAAGTGTTTAAAAAGTGTTAGCTGCCATGAGCACATACATCCATTTACTAGTTCAACATCATAACCTGTTTCTTTTCTAAACACATGGGCAGGAGAACAGAGCACAGTTAACATGTTAAACACACTGACATGTTTACAATGTGTTGCTAGAAGGTGTTTAACTTTTTGTGCTCCAAAGCTAAACACTTTGGAATTAGAGAGTTGGCTAATTCCACCTCCATTTAGCTCACACCGACTGGTCCCTCAGCTTTGGACTGAGCACCTTTGAGAAGTAGGCCAGCCCTGAAGAAGGAGACGGTCCCTGGGATGAGCAGCCTTGAGCAAACTGGCCGGCTCGTTACATAACCTCAGGGACCGTGCGATGTGTTTCAGAAAGCATGTCTTAAGAAGAATTGGTTCCCGATCTGTGACTCAACGGACCCCATTCCTTTTTTCTGGTTAGGGGGAGAATAGTTTCTTCTCTCTACTCCAAGGTCCTTTCTGCCAGTAGGCCTTCTGTGGGGGCTGCAGACATAGGCCAGCTTGGGCCAGGTGTCTCCTCCACACTGACTCAGACCTTCACGGAGAAACAGAACCCCAGACGCTACATTGGGAAGAAGAATAGAACAAAGTACGTTGGGGATCTGGTGAATCTTCTCTCCTATGGCTGCTGTAACGAGTTACATTGGATGCCTCACAACAGACATTATTGTACAGTTGTGGAGGTCAGAGGTGAGTGGGTCTCACTGTGAGAGTCAAGGTGCCAGTGGGGACTGATTCCTTCTAGAAGCTCTGGAAAGAATCACTTCCTTCTTCCCCAGTTCCTAGAAGCTCTCTGTAGCCCTCAGTGTGCGGCCTCTTTCATCTTCAAAACCAGCCACGGCCTGTCAAGTCTTCCTCACACTGTGCCCTTTGACCCTTTCTCCTGCTTCCATTTCCCAGTTACAGGCACCTCAGTGATGATGTTGGACTTACCTGGACAATCTAGGGATACTTCTCCTGGGTAGCACAACATAGTCACGTGTTTTAGGCAGTGTCTGCTCCTGTTGCCGGTGTTTGGCTAACAGTTTAGAAGTCTGGTGTTTGACTAACAATTTAGAAGTCTCAACTTAGTATCTGAGTCATGTACCTGAACGCATGGGATGTGCTGTGAGGGAAGCCTGGAGGGGGGGGGGGGCGCAGCACCAGCGGCAGGAATTTCTGAACCCTTCTCCAAAGCTGTAGATGGTCAGTTGACATCCCTGAGTCAGAGCTGTCTGAGGAATCACTTGTCAACCACTGGGCCTGCTTCCCAGGGCTAGGAATTGCTTGAGTTTTAGAGACCGGGATGTAGATATTGGTGGTGGGGGTGGGGCATTACTCTGCATGCCGCGGGCTATTGCAGAGAGAAAGAGGAAGAAAAAGATTAGGAGAAAAGAAATTCCACCGAGTTACTCTCATCCGATGTCCTTTGTGCCTAGGATAAAAGACCATCTCAGACAGTTACCAGACATTCTGGGAAAGTGAGCCAAAGGACAGGGACAGCTTGATGACTCTAGAAGCCATTTGGAAACTTCCACATTGCTGCCCTGCTAGATTCCATGGCCTTGGCGAAGCCAGGCCATGAAAGGCAAAGGGGCATCTGTGGTTCTAGGAACTTGACATTGCAGACTGACTTTGGCAAAGTGGAGAAGCCTAAGCTGCTCTAACAAAGGTGCTACATACAGTGCCACGGGCGAGAGAGGTCATTTCTCTTGTGTGGCAGTTGCCAAAGAAAGCAATCAGGGGCTGCTGTAGCAACGCTGACAGGCCTGAGTGTGTTAATTAGCCTGCCATTGCTGTGATAAATTATATGATATAAAGTAAGAGAAGAAAGATTTATTTTGGCTCACAATTTCAGACATTTTAGTCCAAGACCGGCTGGCTCCGTTGCTTTTTGCCTGAGGTGCGGAAGAATATCATGGTGTCAGGGATACAGGACAGAAGAGTTGAGGGAGTGGAAAGATAAGGGACCACAGACAGAGACAGATTCCCCAGTGACCTGCTTCCTCCTAGATTCCCCCACTTCCCAGAAATCCTACTGAATTAGGAAGCCACGGATTCATCCACCATTCACGTCAGAGTTCTCCAAGTTGAATCACTTCTCAGTGACAGGAGCCACGAGCTTATGACTGACTTCCAATACACACACCTTTTCATAAGAGACTCCGTATTCCAAGTCATGGCCTCAGGTTTGTGCTTTCTGTTAATAAATAAACCTAAGGTGAATGCTCTAAGAATCTCATCTTGTAGCATGGAGGAGAAGAAGGAAGGGCCAGAGGAGGTAATGGGAATTTGGGGGGTATGATCTTGAGTGGAATTTTGCAGCTTTGACACTGATGACATTTTATGCCAGGTAACTCTGTTGTGTAAGAGGCTGTTTTGTAAGGTGTCGTATGCTTCACACCTCTGGAATCTACCTTCCAGATGTGACAAGGAGGAATGTCTGTAAACCTTGTCAAATGCTCTCTGGGAAGCAACGCCATCAACAGCAAAGTTGATGCTGAAAAAGCTGCTTCAGGTGTTGTTAGAACTTAGCCAGACAGTCACTGTCCTCTGAAGTGGCTGAACACACGGTGTCAGCTGGTCGTGTCTGTACCCACTGCAGAAACTTGGACTGACAACTTATGAGTCTGGACTTGGTATCTGAAATAAACACCTAAACCCATAGGGAATGTACCATGAGGAAAACCCAAGGATGGCCACTGCTGGAAGGAATTTCTGAACCCTTTTCCAAAGCTCTAGCTGGTCAATTGGCATACCTTAGGCAAGGTTATCTGAGAAGTCAAGGCCCATCAGCCACGGGGCCTGCTTACCCAGTGCTAGGTGATCCAAATACATTTCCTGTAGCCAAGAGCTTCCCTGTTCTGTCATACCAAACGCAAACATAGCTTGACTGGTGAGTGGCTTTGATTTGTAGCTTCTGGTTCTGTCTTTAGTGGGTCCAGAGTGGCTTTGCTCCTCCCATGGAGTAGCAGGTTTCAGAGGCAGACAGAGTTGGCTTCTATTTTTGATCACGTGTTAGCTTTGTGGTTCTTTATTATCCTGGTTTCCTCATCTGTAATATGAGGACAGCATCAGCTTTTACTAAGGGTTGTTGGAAGAATTCAATGAGATAAATATGTAAGAGAGACTTTCATTCATTCTTAAGACTTCAGCACCCAAGGGACTGGGGAAATGGCTCAGTAGGTAAAGTATTTGTTGTGCAATCGTGAACACCAGAGTTTGGGTTTCCAGCCTAGCACAGATGCTGCATAGGCATGGAGGCCCACTTGTAATCCCAGCACACAGTGCAGTTGGGTGAGGTTGGGGAGAGGCAGGGAAACAGGACACCCTGAGCACACCGGCCAGCCAGTCTAACGACAACAGTGTCCTCTATGTTCGGTGAGCAATGTTGCCTCTATATCTAAGGTGGGCAGCGATGGGGGAAGACACCTGAAATCACCTTCTGACCTCCACATGCATGTGGGCATACACATATGCATATTTTACACATACATATACCCCCCATACACAGACATATACAGGGGGGCAAGAAAGAAAGAAAAAGTAAGGCTGGCTGGCGGCTATGTGTACAGCTCTGAACGTTTCGCTGTGATATTTACCATTCTTGTTATCACCACGATCCTAGAGCTTGTCTGCCAGTGGGTAGATGAGGCTGAGCCAAGACATCCTGGCAGGATGAGGCTTGCTGCTGAGGTCCATCTGTACCTCTGATGAGGACCAGGTAGGTAAAGAAGAGTGGAGGGCAGCCTGAGGCAGAGCAGCCAAGGACTTGATCCTAGAAGCCAAGGCCAGAGAGTCTGACATGTCTTAGGGGACATGACTTTGATGTAGGGCTGACAGACTGGGTGGTTGGTCAACCTTTACAGTCAGACAGGATGAGCAGCCGCACGGTGGCGCTCCTTCAGCTCAATGGAGGAGTGAGAGGCCTGGTCGAAGTCCAGACTGCTGCTGGGGTTACTCCTGGTGAGGCCAGACTGGCTGATGAGGCAGGAAAGCTTTTTTTTTTTCCAAATGGGGTGCTCTGAGGTGGCCTAATGGCAAGTTTAATAAAATATGACAGCCCCTTACCTCTGTTCCTCTGCCAACCCATATGCTGCATCCCTTCTCTTGGCGAGCTGATTAGGGGAGCAGTTTCAGGAGGCAGGTCACTCGCATGAAGTCATCAGGGAGCCACCAAGTTAATGATGGCTCCGGGCAAGGAGGCTCTCAGACTTTTTCCATCCACAGCTCACTCTTGGCAAAGCAAAGGACCTCACATGTTCCCACTTACTGAAACGGAAACCCTTCGTTCTTGAACTCAGCTTACCTTCAGCGGCCAGTCATCATAACCGCTCCCTTTTGTGTCCTCTTGACAGCCCTGTCCCCTCATCTCCTTGTAAGACCACATCCATGGCTAAGTCCAATGTTTCATTTAATCCATGCTTTTGGGGTGGGTGGGTGGACATGTGGATACAGAATGTTCTCGTCTTTGCTTCATGCTCACAGGTTATCACACACTTATGGCCTGAATGCATCATTCTCTCACTCACCAAGATAACAACTATAACTTCATTTCTCTCTTGAGAACCTTCCTCCATCATTCCTGGCAGGCAACTTGCTTCGTTTTCCTTCTTCATGGTCAAGCTACCATCCCCCCTCCCCTTCCCCGTTCCCCCTCCCCCCTCTCCCCTACACTGCCCTAGCGTCCTCTGTTTCCTTGACTATATCAAGGATGAACTTGGTATGCATCTCTGCAAAGCCAACCTCTCCGCCTGTATTTCATCTCTTCCCTTCTTCCCTGGTCCAGGACATCACTCCAGCCATATTCCTCGTTATCTTCTCTGTCTTCAACTGTTCTCTTCCTCCTTAATCTTTCCTAACAGCGTACACACATGGGATTGCGACTTCTGGTTTTAAAAAATACCTTCTCTGGAGCCCAGTTCACCTAAAACTTTTTGTGTGCTTCTCGATGCCATAAAACCACTCTAGAATGTTCTGTGTTTTGCTTCTATCCCCTTGTCTCCTCCCAGTTTCTCTTAAACAGACTCTTCCAGCCTTTTGTCTTGGTTCCCATCGTGCGTCTGTCACGGTGCATCTTGCTGGGTCTGCTGGTAGTGCCTGAGCCCCTCAGCTGTGTCTCACACACTTCATTTTCTCTTCTGTGCCGTTTCCTTCCTCAGCCTCAAGACAACAGTCCCTTTGTTCTCCTCAGTCTCTGGAACTGCTGTTTCTTGGCTGTCTTTGCTGGCCCTCTTCATTCCCTCCATCCTTGAAGGTTGATTCTTCATCCACAGCCATCTCTATTACACTTGGTACAGTCCCAGTCTCCTAGTTACCCAGGCTCATCACCCCTATGGTGACCATTCTGGCTGGAACAGCATCACCCTCACCTGGACAGTCCAGCAGCCGCCCCCCCCCCCTCTGCAGTCTATTTAAAAAAAGATAGCTAGAGGAAGTTCTCTGAGATAGAAACAGATCATGCCAATCTTCTCAACATCCTCTAGTCGCTATCCATTTCCCTGAGGCTTTACGGGATCATCTAGCTCGGCCATCCAACTCTACCTCTCCAAACTCACCTCCTATCCTGCCTCTGTCAACTCTACCCCAGCCCCAGATACCCTTAAAACTCTCCAACACCCTAGGCATGCTCCAGCTGACAAGTTACACTATCACCCCCTGTCGGTGAATGGTCCCCAGACATTCCCATGATCCTCTCTCTCTGTCCTCAAGTCTTTGCTCCCTGTTGTCATGAGCATGTCTCCATGTTGTGCCATGTCTGCCACCAACCTCAAGCCGTTCCTCCCTGTTCTCTACTGTTGTTTTCACAGTCCGCACCCCACTCTGACCTCCTGTGTGTGTCCTTATTTGTTTTCAAATGCTTATTGTCTATTAGTTCCATGAGGGCCATGACTTTTGACTTTTGTTTTGTTCGTCAATGAATTCCAGGGACGAAAGCTATATGGGTCGCACATGGTAAAGACATATTTGCTGACAAGGTAGTCCTGCTGTGAAGGGCCTTCAGTGAAAGATGTGAGCCAATCAGCTGTCCATTTATCCACCTGTCTGTCCATCATTTAGCTTCATTGTTCAGCAGTTACATTTTGATCATTTTTTTTTTTCAACTAGTTCTCTGGGTTGTGGAAAAAAAATGTTTCCACTCTAAAAAGGACTTTTGATCAAATCGAGAGGAAAAGCCCACACCGATGAATCGTTAAACAGAACTTAACTGGTGCTCATTTAAGTTAGAATTAAAAGTGTAGACCTTGTCACACTAGCAGTCTGGTATAGGGGTAGTAGTAGTTCATGGATTTGAGAGCAAAGAGTCTTTGAAAACCTCCCTGAATGTCCTGGCTGTGCAGAGAATCTGCCTTTGGCAGTCCTGGGGGCCAGCAGCCAGAGAGAGGAGCTGCTCTTCTGCCTGGTCGCTCCCCCACCTCCCCCACTCCATCCCATGTGAGACAAAGATTCCCACTGGGAGACCAAGTGGGGGTATTTTGGGGTGGGAGTAGAGCCCCAGGGATAATGTTTTTTTTTTTTTTTGTTTTTGGGGGTTTTGTTTTGTTTTTTTTTTAAACCGGTGGAGCAGACCAAACTTCTAGTTGTCTGTATCCAGGAATTATCCTCCCTTGAAAAATAGTATCTTCCACCTTTGTTGCAGGAGAGGAATTCTAAGCAGAGTCCAAAGAGGCTCCAGGTCCTGGGCATCCTCAACCCGGGGGTAGGGGAGTGGGGAGGTGGGGGTGGCGGGAGACGAAGACACTTTCCTCTCACCTGACTTCATCTAATGCGGCAAGAAAAACAATACTAATCCCCTAGCCCCAAACCAAACAGCTTGCAGCTGGCCAGTTCAGCAAAACAAACAAACCAGGCCTCCTGTGAGGAGCGGACCAGAGACTCGGGCCCTGTGGCTTCTCTTTGTTTTGTCGTCCGGTGAAGGTTTGAGGGGGTGGAAGGTGTTGACACATCACATCACATCTGGGTGTGCTGTTACTTCTCTGGGAAGGATGGGATGAGAAGCTTCACAAAGGAGCATTCTGAGTATCTCCCAACCTCCTCCTCCACCGTGGGGACGTAGCCGGCATAGCCTAGGGCTCCTGGACCAGGCAGTTTTGTGTGGAGAGGGACTTGGACTGAGGAATATCTCACCCTGGCCTTGCTCTTTCTTTTCCACACTACATAGCTGGAAGGGGCGTCCTCAGGACGTGCCAGTCACGGAGCAGATTTCAGCGCCTCTGCGCTCTGCTTCTTCCTGTCCACCCTGCCCCCTTAGGAAGGCAGGGCTTCCTTAACTTCCTCTACTCATGACCCCTTTCACTTAAACGAGGCCCTGGGTATAAAAGAAATAAAATGAGTATGCAAATAAATCATTTACTGATAATAAATCACTGTCTTAGTTACTTTTATTTTTTTGTTTGTGTTTGTTTGCTACTGTGTTTTTTATTCTTCTCTCATGTATTACACCCCACCACAGTTTCCCTTCTCTCCCCTCCCCCCAGCTTCTCTCCCCATCTCCCTTCTCCCCCAGATCTACCCTCCCTCCATCCTCCCTCAGAAAAGAGCAGGCCTCCAAGGGACATCAACCAAGCATGCTACCATAAGACCAGGCACAAACAGTCACGTTAAGGCTGAACAAGGTAACCCAGTAGAAAGAAAAAGGTCCCATAAGCAGGCAAAAGAATCAGACAGCCCCCACCACTATGCCCACTGTTAGGAATTCTATAAGAACACCAAGCTACTCAGCCATAACATAAATGCAGAGGACCTAGGTCAGACCCTGTCTTAGGGTTTCTATTGCTTTGATGAAACATCATGACCATGACAACTCCTCTAAAGGAAAACATTTCATTGGGGTGGCTAGCTTACAGTTCAGAGGTTTAGTCCATTATCATCTTGGTGGGAACCAAGGCATGTAGACATGGTGCTAGAGCTGAGAGTCCTTACATCTTGATCCAAAGGCAAAAGGAAGTAGTTTGTCTCACTGGGTATGGCTTGAGCTAATAAGAGACCTCAAAGCCTGTCTCCACAGTGAAACACTTCCTCCAACAATAGCACGCCTACTCCAAAAAAGCCACGCCTCCTAATAGTGCCACTCCCTTTGAGAGCCATTTTTTTTTTTCAAACCACCACAGACCCTCTACAGGCTCCCTGATCTCTGTGGGACCCCTTGAGTCCCAGTCAGTTGATTCTGTCTTCTCACCCCATCCCTAACGCCCCTGGTTTCTCTGATCCTTTTTCCCCCTCTTCCATAGAACTTCCAGAGCTCTGCCTAATGTTTGGCTGTGGGACTGCATCTGCTCCCCTCAGTTGCTGGGTGAAGTCTCCCTGATCTATTTGATGAGGATTCTTCTAGGCTCTGGTCCTAGAACACTCTACAGGCAGGGCAAGCTGTAAATCAAAGGTTTGGTGGCTGGGTGGGTGTCCCAATTCCTCCACTGAGGCCTTGCCTGGTTACAGAAGATGGCTGGTTCAGGCTCCGTGTCCCTCATTTCTAAGAGTCTTTGCTAGGGTTGGTTACTCTCATAGATTCCATAGAGTTTCTATTGCACCGAGTTTCCACTTCGCCCCTGAAATGATCCAATTCCAGTCCTTTCTCCCAGTATTTCAATACCCCCCAACTTGATCCCTCTTGTTCCCAACCCCACCTGTCCCTAGTCCATCTGAGAAATCTATTCTATTTCCCTCCTCAGGAAGATCCTTGCATTGTCCTTTAAGTCCTCCTTATTACCTAGCTTCTCTGGGTCTGTGGACTGTAGCATGATTATATTTTTCTTTACAGCTAATACCTACTTATAAGTGAGTACATACCATATTTGGCTTTCTGAGTCTGGGTTATTTCGCTCAGAATGATTTTTTTTTTTCAAATTCTATCCATTTGCCTGCAAATTTCCTGATGCCATTGTTTTTAACAGCTGAGTAATACTCCATTGTGTAAATGTATAACATGTTCTTTATTCATTCTTCAGCTGAGGGACATTTAGGTTGTTTCCAGTTTCTGGCTGTTATGAATAAAGCTGCTATGAACATAGTTGAGTAAGTGTCCTTGTGATAGGATGGAGTGTCTCTTGAGTATATGTCTAGGAGTGATATAGCTGGGTCTTGAGGTAGATTGATTGCTAATTTTCTGAGAAAGTGCCATATTGATTTCCAGCGTGGCTGTTCAAGTTTGACTGTTTGTACAAGTGGACTGTACAAGTTGACTTTTTGTCCTATTGACAATGTTCTTTGCCTTACAGAAACTTTCAATTTCAGGAGGTCTCATTTATTAATTGTTTATGTTAGAGCCTGCACTATTGGTGTTCTGTTCAGGAAGTTGTCACCTGTGCCAATGAGTTCAAGGCTTTTCCCCACTTTCTCTTCTATTAGATTTAGTGTGTCTGGTTTTATGTTGAGGTCTTTGATCCACTTGGACTTAAGTTTTGTGCAGGGTGATAAATATGGGTCTATTTGCATTCTTCTACATGTTGGCATCCAGTTAGATAAGCACCATTTGTTACAGATGCTTTCTTTTTTCTATTATATATTCTGGGTTCTTTATCAAAAATCAAGTGTCCATAGATATGTAGATTTACATCTGGGTATTCGATTTGATTTCATTGATCAATGTGTCTGTTTTTATATCAATACCATGCATTTTTTATTACTACTGCTCTGTAGTACAGCACGAAATCAGGGATGGTGATACCTCCAGAAGTTTTTTGTTGTATAGGACTGTTTTAGCTATGCTGGATTTTTTTTGTTTTCCCTATGAAGTTCGGTATTGTTCTTTCAAGGTTGTAAAGAATTGTGTTGCGATTTTAATGGAGACTGCATTGAATCTGTAGATTGTTTTTGGTAGGATGGCCATTTTTACTATGTTAATCCTACTGATCCATGAGAGTAAGAGATCTTTCCATCTTCTGATATATTCTTCAATTTCCTTCTTCAAAGACTTGAAGTTTTTTATCATACAGGTCTTTCACTTGCTTGGTTAGAGTTACTCCAAGATATTTTATATTATTTGTGGCTATTGTAAAGAGTGTGGTTTCCCTGGTTTCTTTCTCAGCCTGTTTATTAATTATATAAGAGGGCTACTGATTTTTCTTTTAGTTAATCTTGTATCCAGCTAGTCCACTGAAGGTGTTTATTAGATATAGAAGTTCTTTGGTAGAATTTTTGGAGTCACCTATGCATAAAATCATATCATCTACAAATAGCAATACTTTGACTTTTTTATTTCCAAATTGTATCCCCTTGATCTCCTTTTATTGTCTTATTGCTCTAACTAGAAGTTTGAGTACTATATTGAGTAAATATGGGGAGAGTGGACAGCCTTGTCTTGTTCCTGATTTTAGTGGAATTGCTTTGAATTTCTCTCCATCTAATTTGATGCTGGCTGTTGTCTTGCTGTAAACTGTCTTTATTATGTTTAGGTATGTTCCTTGTATCCCTATTGTCTCCAAGACTTTTATCACGAAGTGGTGTTTTGTCAAGGGCTTTGTCAGTATATAATGAAATGATCATATGTTTTTTTTTCCCTTTCAGTTTGTTTATATGATTGATTGTATTGACAGATTTTAGTATATTAAACCATCCCTGAATCTCTGGGATGAAGCCTACTTGATCACGGTGGATGATCTTTTTGATGTGTTCTTGGATTCTGTTTAAGCATTTTTTGTTGAGTATTTTTGCATTGATGCTCATGAGGGAAATTGGCCTGTAATTCTCTTTTTTTGTTGAATCTTCTTGTGGTTTGGGTATCAGCGTGACTGTGGCCTCATAAAATGAATTTGAATTTGACAATGTTTTTTTCTGTTTCTATTTTGTGGAATAATTTGAGGAATAATTTGGTGTTAGCTCTTCTTTGAAAGTCTGGTAGAATTCTGCACTAAAACCTTCTAGCCCCAGGCTTTTTTGGTTGCGAGACTTTTAATGACTACTTATATTTCCTTAGGTCTATTTTAATTGCTTGTGTGATCTTGATTTAACTTTGGTGCATGGCATCTATTGAGAAAATTGTCCATTTCTTTTAGATTTTCCAGTTTTGTGGAGTATAGGTGTTTGAAGTATGACCTAATGATTTTTTTTGTATTTCCCCAGTGTCTGTTATTATGTCCCCCTTTTGGTTTCTGATTTTGTTAATTTTGATATTCATTCTCTGTCTTTTAGTTTGTTTGGATAAGGATTTGTCTAACTTGTTGATTTTCTCACAGAACCAACTCTTTGTTTCATTGATTCTTTGTATTGTTCTCTTTGTTTCTATTTTATTGATTTCAGCCCTCAGTTTGATTATTCCTCGCTTTCTACCCCTCTTGGGTGTGCTTACTTCTTTTTGTTCTAGAGCTTTCAGGAGTGCTGTTAAGTTGCTAGCATGAGATCTCTGCAATTTCTTTTTTCGTTTTTTCTTTTCTTTTCTTTTCTTTTTTTTTGTTTGGAGCTGAGGATCGAACCCAGGGCCTTGTGCTTGCTAGGCAAGTGCTCTACCACTGAGCTAAATTCCCAACCAAGATCTCTGCAATTTCCTTATGAAGGCACTTAGTACTATGTACTTTCCTCTTAGCACAGCTTTCATTGTGTCCCATAAGTTTGTGTATGCTGTGCATTCATTTTCATTGAATTCCAGGAAATCTTCAATTTCCTTCTTATTTCTGCCTTGACCCAGTAGTTGCTCAGCAGGGAGTTGTTCAGTTTCCATGTGTTTGTAGGCTTTCTGTTGTATCTGTCATTGTTGGAATCCAAGTTTAATCTGTGGTGGTCTGATAAGGTACAGGGGATTGTTTTAATTTTCTTGTGTCTGTTGAGACTTACTTTATGACTGAGTACTTGGTTAAATTTGGAGAATGTTCTGTGAAGTGCTGAGAAGAAGGTATATTCTTTTGTGTTTGGGTAAAATGTTCTGTAGATATTTTAGGACCATTTGATTCATGACATCTGTTAGCTCCATTATTTCTGTTTAGTTTTTGTCTGGATGATCTGTCCATTGGTGCGAGTGGGGTGTTGAAGTCTCCCACTATTAATGTGAGGGGTTCAATGTGTGAGTTAAGCTTTAGTAATGTTTCTTTTACAAATGTAGGTACCCTTGACTTTGGGGAATAGATGTTAAGAACTGAAACTTCATCTTCGTGTATTTTTCCTTTGATGACATGAAATGTCCTTTTCTATCTCTTTTGATTAAGTTTGGTTTGAAGTCTATTTTGTTAGATATTGAATAGCTATATTAGCTTGCCTCTTAGGTCCATTTGCTTGGAAAATCTTTTTCCAACCCTTTACTCTGAGGTAATATCTGTCTTTGATGTTGAGGTGTGTTTCTTGTGCACAGGAGAAGGATGGATCCTGGTTTTGTATGCATTCTGTTATCCTGTGTCTTTTTATTGGGGAATTACGTCCATTGATATTGAGAGATATGGCCAATGATTATTAATTTCTACTATTTTGTTGGTGGTGGTGTTAGTCATGGCAGTGTGTGTGTGTGTGTGTGTGTGTGTGTGTGTGTCTGTGTGTCTGTGTGTGTCTGTGTGTGTCTGTCTGTGTTTCCCCTTGGGTTTTGCTGGTGTGAGCTTATCTATTGCCTGTGTTTTTGTGGGTGCAGCTAACTTTCTTGGGTTGGAGTTTTCCTTCCAGTGCTTTCTGTAGGGCCAGATTTGTGGATAGATATTGTTTAAATTTGACTTTGTTGTGAAATATCTTGTTTTCTCCATTCCTTGTGATTGACAGTTTTTCTGGGTTTAGAAGTCTGGACTGACATCCATGGTCTTAGAGCCTACAAAACAGCTGTCCAGGCCCTTTCTGGCCTTTAGAGTCTCCATTGAGAAGTCGAGTGTAATTCTAATATGTCTGCCTTTATATGTTACTTGGCCTTTTTCCCTTGCAGCTTTTAATATCTTTTTTTTTGTTGTTGTTGTTGTTCTGTATGTTTAGTTTTAATTATTATGTGACTAGGGGACTTTTTTGTCTCATCCAATCTATTTGGTGTTCTGTAAGCTTCTTGTACCTTTATAGGCATGTCCTTCTTTAGGTCAGGAAATTTTTCTTCTATGATTTTGTTAAATATTTTCTGGGCTTTTGAACTGTGATTCTTCTCTTTTTCTATTCCTATTATTCTTAGGTTTGATCTTTATACAGTGTCACAAATTTCCTGGATATTTTCTGTTAGGAGTTTTTTAGATTTAATGTTTTTATTGACTGATTAATCTATTTCTTCTATCATATCTTCAATGTCTGAGATTCTCTCTTCCATCTCTTGTATTCTGCTGGTGATGCTGCTTCCTGTTTGCTTGCCCAGATTTTCCATTTCCAGATTTCCCTCAGTGTGTGTTGTTGTTGTTGTTGTTTTATTGCTTCTGTTTCTATTTTCAGGTCTGGAATAGTTTTCTTCACCTGTTTGTTTGTTTTTACTTGGCATTCTTTTAGGGATTTGTTGATTTCCTCCAATTTTTTTTTATTGTTTTTTCCTCAATTTCTTTAAGAGCTTTTTCATTTCCTCTTTAAGGACCTCTATCATCTTCATAAAATTACTTTTTAAAAAAGATTTATTTATTTATTATATATACAGTGTTCTGCCTGCATGTACGCCTGCAGGCTAGAAGAGGGCACCAGATCTCATTACAGATGGTTGTGAGCCACCATGTGGTTGTTGGGAATTGAACTCAGGACCTCTGGAAGAGCAGTTGATGTTCTTAACCACTGAGCCATCTCTCCAGCTCCATAAAATTACTTTTAAGGTTGTTCTGTTCTCTTATGCCTCAGCTACACTGGTCTTGCTATGGTTGGATTGCTGGGCTCTGATGTTGTCATATTGCCCTGGCTGTTGCTGATTTTATTCTTACACTGGCTCTTAGGTATCTGGGTTTGGGATGATTATGGGCCTAGGTCCTGATTTCTGAGTTTGTCTTTGTTGGAGGAATTTTTTTGTTCAATGGTTTCTGGTTTTTTTTGGTTTGTTTTTTTGTTTTGTTTTGTTTTTTTTGTTTTTTTGTTTTGTTTTGTTTTGTTTTTTTTTTGGTCTTCTGGTCTTTGTGGTCTGGATTTCTGGAGGCCTGCATGACCTCTGATCTTTAGGGAGTTGTTGTCCAAGTTGGGAGCTGACCTTCTGGAGGTTAGCTTGACCTTTTGTGCAGCAGGGTCTCTGTTCTTCTGACTGGCATGGCTTGCACCTCAGCAGCAGAAGCCCCCCAGTGTTGGGGGCAGGGCCTGGCCTCAAGGCTGGTGCTGAAGTGGGAGGGGTGGGAGGTGGAATGGGTCTTTGGGAACGGAATCTAGGGAGAGGAGCAATTCAGCTAGGAGAGAGGTCACTCACCTGTTCTTCTGAGTGGTGTGGCCTGCACCTAAGCAGCTGCTGTCCTTGTCACTTTTCGGTTTTGGTGATAAAATATGCAAGGCAACTTATAAAAGAAAGTGTTTAATTTGCCATATTGATTCAGAGGGTTAGATTCTATGATGGTGGAGTGATGGACAGCTGAGAGTTCACCTCTTGATCCACAACCACAAGGCAGAGAGAGAGACAGACAAAAAATTGGTATTGCATGAGGTTTTTGAAACCTCAAAGCTCACCCCTAGATATACACCTCCTCCAACAAGGTCATGCCTCCTAATCCTTCCCAAACAGTTCCACCAACTTGGAACTAAGTTTTCAAACATAGGAGCCTATGGAGGCTATTCTTATTTAAACCACTACAGTCATAAAGAAGTTTATTTTATAACAATCATTTGCCTAATGATTTAATCATCTATCACCTCACCCTCTAGGGACCAAGACTTCAGCTCATGAGTCTTTTGTGGGGTACACTTTAAATATCAACCATATCCTGTTCTTTATCTGGGGAAGTGGATCATCCCGACAGGGACATGGTGCTGTAGAGTTGTCTGATTGGTAAGTTAGCTAGCCGTAGTAACACTGTTTTCCCAGGAACACAAGTCTGGAAGGAATGCTCTTCCATCTTCCTCCCTGGAAGCCATGCATGCTTGCTCTGCATGACAAGTATAAATGGCTGGCAGCGCAGTCACCTTGTCTGAGAGCAAGCTCTGAGATTAACCACCCACAGAGGTGCTATGGCACAAGATTCCTCAGATTAAAAAAAACAATTGTATCCCGACGCGTGGTGGTGGCACACACCTTTAGTCCCGGCACATGGGAAGCAGAGGCAGGTGGATCTCTGTGAGTTCCAGGCCAGCCTGGTCTACAAAGTGAGTTCTAGGACAGCCAGAGCTGTTGCACAGAGAAATCCTGTCTCAAAAAAAAAAAAAAATTGCATCTCAATACCATAGTTCTTCAATGATGGCCTTCAGCATCTAAAGTACTCCATACAGCTTAGATTGCATTACTAAAGTCATTTATTTGGCTAATTGGATCCTAGAGAAAAGAGAGGGAAAAAATTCAGTGGAAAAATTAGTGCAATCCAAATAAAATATAAATTTTAATTAATTACAATTAAATATAACAATGTGAATTTCTGTATTCTGACATATATACTCTATTTACATATGATGTTAACATCAGTGGGAACTGAGTGAAGGGTAGATGGGAACTCTCTTCACTGTTCTTGAAACTTCTACACATCTAGAATTACTCTAAAATAAAATTTGGTAAGATAAAATTATTTCCAAACTATACAGTAGTATTCTCTCAGTTCTGGCTCCCTAATTAGTTTGCATAAATCTAGACTTCCTTTTCTAGTCTTACTTTCTTTTTTCATCTAAGAAAGCAAAAGGTTGACATTGTTCTAGTCTGCTCTCTTGGCATTTTCTCTCGAGGACTTGCTCCAGTGGGAAGAACAATGTAGCTGCTCCTGGAGACAGAGTATGCTCTATGCTCATTAAAAACAAGCCCTGGGGTGCACGGGACAGAAGTCTGCAGGGGTCTAGTGTTTTCAGCGCACGAGGAGCCAAATGAAAGGCAGACTTGGAAGACTTCGTCTCAGGCTGGGCAGATGCAGTGGAGATCACCTGTTGGGAGGAGTCACCCTCCAGGAGTCTGCAGAGCCTTGATCACAAAGAGAGGAGCCATTACAGCTCAGCGCTGATCTTGGGAGGGTGCCTCGTCGTTGTCATTGTTCAAGACATTTTAAAAGATGAGCGTGCACCACCGCCACCTGGCAATGAAGACAGAATGAAAGATTCCGGAAGGAAACCCAGGAAGATGGCTGATGAGGAATCAGAGAGGATGGGGAGGGGGGAAGGAGAATAAAATGATGGAAGTGTTGGTGGACTGTTTCGGCTGTCTCCAGACTAGGCTGCCCTGCCGTCTCCACCCTCCCCACCTACCTTCATGTCCGCCTCCTTCCTATCTCAGGCCAGTTCATGACGCCAACATGGCTGGACTTAACTATGATAGGCTGCGCTGCCATCCTCTGGTTGTACAATGTCTGCCAGAGACTTCTTGGAGGCTTCTCACACTCGGGGGAACTATGAGGCTCTCTGCCAGATGGTCACAGAAGCATCAAGGCACACCCCAAATAGACCAATGGTTCTTAACCACGTCCTTTGTGCCGTCCAACACTGCGCTGGGTGATAGGGACATACTGAGACAACACAGAAGAGTATCGTGTCCTACAGCAGTGGTTCGCTGTGTGGTCCTGGGACAGCAGTATCGTGGTACTGGGTACCAAAGAGAAGCTCAGATATGCACAGAGACTGAGGGTGTGCCCTTGTTCCACGCTCAGCTCTCAGGAGATTCTTAGATGCCTAACATGCAGACACCACTACAGGGTGTGTCCTTAGTGCATAGGAGATGGGGGTTGTGGTGCCAGCATCAGCAAGGTAGGCTGTGCCCCCCCCCTTCTACCACACGGGTTCCAGGCCCCTGACGGCGCTCAGTTGTACCTAAAAGGGAATTGTGGATGGAAAATCCAAACCTCTCAAGGATAAGGACACAGCTTTTGCATGACCGCCAGCGCTCGGGTATTTCCCAAGAGTCACCTCTGCTAGCTAAATCCTCAAGACAATCGGAAGTCATCCTTGCCATTTCTGTCTCACTTCAGTGAGGAGGAGAGGAGCTTGGAGAGGCTTTTGGGTCTGCGGGGTGCTTCACAGTAAGTGATGTACGATATAAGTAGGAGAACAGTGGTTGTGAGGCAGCAAGAAGTTGAATTGGGCACCATCGGGGAGAGGCCAGCCCCGAGGCAGACACAGGTACCCTTAGTGACAGAAAAGCAGAGGGAAGCTGTCCTGTCTTCTGTGCAGAAGTGGCCCCGTGTCTTAAGCATTACTCCAGGGCTCCCACCATTGGATGCCTTCCTCTCAAACATTGGTACCTGTGGATTCTCCAGCTGTGGTTGAAAACTTGGAGGTATGTTTCTGGTCATGAATCCATGCTTCTTCCAGAGGCCTTCAAAACCACTTTTGGCTTGGTCTTCATGCTCTTGAGAGCTGGAGGCTAATGTTCTCTCAGGGGAGTGGGAGCTGTCTAGATAGTGGGGTCTTCACCACAGACTGGCTAGCCCTGTATCTGTGTCTAGATCTGTTCAGCAGGGGCTCTATGTTCCCCAGGCCTCAGAGCCTCTGCCTCTCTGACTCACCAGCTTTTGGTGCAAGAGAAGGGAATGTAGAGAGGCTTCGAATCCCACCTCAGCTCCCGGGCAAGGGAAGGGTACTGAGGAGGAGTTATGTCCCTGTGGTTTCCTAGGACATCTGAGTGCTGCCCCATGGAAGCTGATTTCAGGCTAGGCACTAAACAACCCTTCTCCCTTGCTTCCCCACCCCCTACCCTCACCCCCTTTATTCCACAGTAGTATAACTTCAGGCATGGCAGGGATAAGTTGAGTGGGCAAAGAAGACACAATGGGTAAGTTCTTCTCTGTGTACCACACAGTCTTTGTGATTCAGCTCCCTTGGGTGTCTCCATGGAGACAGCAGACTCGATGTGTCATGAGTAAGAAGAATTTGACTCCAAGTTTCAGAATGGGGTGCTTTTGGAAGAGAGGGTAGTTGGTAAATAAATAACGATAGAGGCCGCAGTACCTATAAGACCTGGCCTGTTTGTCCAGGAAGAGTCTGGGGGTATTTTCTATTGCTGTGCCTGAACATCAAAGACTGGGCAATTTATAGAGAATAAAGGCTTACTCCATTCACAGTGGTTGAGTTTGGGAGGTCCAGCACTGAGAGGCTACATCCAGTAAGGCGTTCTTGCTGGTGGAGAGTTTCTATAGAATCCCAGGACAGCACAGGATGTCACGCGGTAGGAGGGCACACACAGGCGACAGAAGCAAACTTAGCTTTCAGTTCTCCAGGGTCTCAAGATAACCAATCCATCAGTCTATTGACCCATAAGTGGAGAAATCCACTCAGGAGAGCCCCCCATGACTTAATTTCCTCTTACTCATCTTACCTCCTAGTTCTTCACAATGGGGATTAAGTTTTAACATGTCTTGGCAGAGACATTCAAACCATAGTGCTGAGCCCCAGTGTGTACTTATAAGAGTGCAGCTGACATGTCCCTGATGGAGCAGAGTTCCTGGCTGTGGAGCCATGGAGTGCTCCATTGCTGGCCAAGCAATCAGGGACCCACTGGTAGAAGGCATAGAGTAGGAAACAAGGGCAGCCAGGAGCACATCGGGAGGGGGAGGGGAGGGGAAGTAAGGCTGTCTTCTGGGGGATGAAAAGGGCTCTAGCTGAAGATCGGCAGGGATTCTAACAGCTGGAAAAATGGGAGAGGAGGCTTTCCAGGCCAGGATATGATCCTGGGAAATTATGTACAGGTAGGCATGGACATCAGTAGGGAGACGTTCTGTGGCTCCACAGTCCTGAGCCCCAGGCCCACAGGAGTCCAGCAGCAGACTCCCTCAGGTCATTAGCTCCAACAGGGGAAACACCTGTCCCTGCTCTATGCCAGATTTTATTATGGTGTCTTCCTTACTCTGTCTCATTTATGACTCTTAAAAAGATTCTTGGCAGCTGTCAACAAATCCTAACAATGCCTTTAATGTCCCCCATATATTCTGAACATGCTGGTGATTCCACACTGCACATTCGTGTTTCTTCTACTTCCAATACAACGTTAGAAAAATGTAATGTCAATAGAAAGGCCTGTGAGGATAGTAAAAAACATAAACACGCACACCCTTTTGATGCTTCAGATAGACTCACACTTCTAAAGTGGTTCCAATCTTCCTAAAATCAAGGACATCAGAGAGACCAGGCTGCAGGAATGCAGCAAGTCTATGTGTCCCATTAGCAGGATGATGGTATGGGCCAGCCATCCTCAGAATTTGGGGTGGAGGCACATCAATGTCCCAGGGCCAGGCATTGCTAACTAAGTGACTTCTATGTGGTTGTGGAAAGGGTATGTTGGCTCTGTGTCCACATCAACTCCCTGCTAACACTGTGGATGGAGGGAGGTCCTGAGTCTTAAACTCAGTCCCAGCTGGATGTTTAGACTCATCTGCTTCAACCGAGGGCTCTGGACAATCACAACATCAGGCCACCGACAGGGGTGGTTCTGCTCAGGACTCGGACCTGGACTATCTCCTGTGTTTTATGAGCTTTAGTCTGCTCATTCCCCTTGCCAGGGATCCAGTTTACACGGTGTTACAGCCCCACCCTGAGCAGACTTCTTGGTCCCTTGTGGGGCCACAGTAGTATCTCTGGGTCTGTCTTGGGTAAGGAGGCCTCTCTGGCTACACATTATACACACCCAGGAGTGGTCCCACAAAACAAGGTGGGCATCTTCGGAGGAGATAGGACCTCTGCAGAGGAGACAGCACCCTCCCTCCTGGATGCCACTAAGAGAGTAAGTGGTAGCTCACTGTTTTCTTTCTCCCTAGAGTGTATGACCTCTTTCACACTGGGCTTTATGAGACCCTGGGGATGGTGGGGAACAATCCTAGGACGGACCAATAACATACCTATACGATCCCAGCCTCTTAGTTTTCTGGAGGAACCTCAAGAACTCAGTGACAGCATGGCAAAGAGAATATGAGCAGTGAGCCAGCTGCCGGGCAGACTGTCCCAGGTACAGGGACTTGAGTCCACTGATGTCCTTGGTGTTTTATCATAGCATCAGCAAAAAAACTAACATGCTGGCACAAGACTAAAGGGGACCACCCTACAACCAGCATGCTCCACCATGGCCAGTCAACCATGCATTCCCACTGTTGGGGACCACCCTACAACCAGCATGCTCCACCATGGCCAGTCAACCATGCATTCCCACTGTTGGGGACCACCCTACAACCAGCATGCTCCACCATGGCAAATAAGGCACCAGTTGGGCAAAATAAGCAGCAGGCAGCTAAGCAGATGTGAGTAAAGGCTGCTCCTGTGTTGGGTTATGAAAATCTTGGGCTTGGATTGGTTATAGGTAGGAGATATTTTTAAAACATCATAATTGGGTTGGACAGACTAAGGGATAAAATGTGGACACTATGGGAAAAAGCAAAGATACACAAGACAGAAGTTTAGGGTGATGCCCAGCTCCCCATGCATCGGACTTACTCGGTTACCTGTTCAAATCCTTTCCTTTCCAGATTAGACCTCTGTAGGGGTCAGAATGATACAAAAGAAACATCACTTGTGTCCCTTAAACTATTTCTAGTAGCTCTATTAATAAAAGTAAAAGGTAGGCAAAATGAATTTTAGTAATAATACGTATTTAACTCAATATGTCTAACATTATCATTTCCACGTATATTCAATATTAATGAAGTCTTTTGTTCTGGACTATCTTTGAGATCTGGTGTGTATGTGATACTTACACATGGCTTAGTGAAGCTGGGCATGGTGGTACATGCCTTTAATCTCAGCACTGGGGAGGCAGAGGTAGGTGGATCCCTGAGTTCAAGGCCAGCCTGGGCTACACAGAGAAAACTTGTCTTGAAAAACAAGGGGAAAAAAAGGAATAGCTTAGTGGTCAGTATAAGTCCATTTTTCTTCTCTGTAACATATACCCCCCCTCCAACCCTACATGTATAGATAGACAGACAGACTCCTGCACCTTCTGTCCATTCTGAGTATCAAATCCTAGGATGGCAGGGGAGTTGGGGATTAAGGCAGTCCATGTAGCCACGTGGGAAGGTGTGTGTAGATGGGTGGGAGGCATGATGGTAGGGACAATGTGTGGGGCTAGCCTTGCCGGTGGAAGGCCTATAGAGAGAGTGTCTGTGGATTGACATGGTGATGGTGGTCTTTGAAATCCTTCTCTAACACAGCCTTCTTTTGTAACACTACCTCTGTACTGGCTGCCTGTTAGTCACTGTGTGCCCAACACTGTGGATGGTATTTTGAGAGGGAGACAAGATAAAGGCTTTGATATCAGAGACACAGGGCACAGTCATACATGTAAGATGCCCCATGAGTGGTACCCAGCACTAGCTGAAGGAGAGGGTACAGAAAACTGTGGCCTCACATGCATGGCTGCTGAGCTGTGAGGAGGGAGCAGAGCTGAATTGCAGAACGCAGGTGGGTTGGGACCTTGTTTCCTGATATTGCTGGATGACGTCAGTCAGGACACTAACTTCCTCAAGGGTGGCTTTCCTGATCTGGAGAAAGAATGTGGTGATATTTGCCTGGTCCATCTCCTGGGGTGCTTGTTCTGTGGATTGAAGAATCCAAGAGAGGCAGGGAGTTACCACGGCTGCTGAAACAACTATGCTCTGAGAGCCTGAGAGAGCCCCAGGAAGGAGCAGCCAGCCCCGGTCACACGTCCTCAGAGGTTGCTATGATCTCACGTTTCTGCCAGAGGTAGACTACCACACTTTTGCCATTTTCTGAGACCCCAGTCAGACTCTTCCTCGGGGAAACCGGCTTGGATTATTGCTTTCTACCCTGAGTTCATGGTGTGGTAGCCAGCTGCTGCCAGTATCTTCTTCCCATGTTAGACCGAGAAGTAAAACTTCACCTCAGTCATCCGCATCCTGGGACACCTGGCTGGTACCCATCTGCAGACTAAGTGGGTTGATGATCTCTCTCTCTCTCTCTCTCTCTCTCTCTCTCTCTCTCTCTCTCTCTCTCTGGAGAAATGGTCCTAGGCTCTTAAGATCCCTCCAAGGTCTCTTATTCTCTGCTAAGTGAGGATTTGAAGGCTGTTTCTGATTTGAAAATTGCAGCTGATTTTGAAAATTGCAGCTGAGGTGTTTTTTCATTCCATTTTCCAAAATCAACATTCCCAAGCAAATCTGGGTCAAAGAGGAAACAGTGCCTCTGGACCTTGAAGAAAGGATCAGTGTGGTTCCATTATTTAATTAGGTGAAGAATGCTCATGGGCAATTCTTCCTGAATAAGGGTAGGAGGACTCACCAGGGGTGGGGCGAGTCCTTCCAATCGGGGGAGGAAACCCGGCCTGGGAGGAGAGCAGGAGGTAAAAGGTCAGAGTTAGGGCTACCCCAGAGATGTCATGAATAATGTCTTTTTGTCACATATGGCCCCAGTTTCTCATCTGTCTCATGTAGATGTGGTTACTTCCCAGAAATAGCATGGAAGTTAATTGGGGCTTTTTTTTTTTTTTTTTTTTTTTTTTGGTTTTTCGAGACAGGGTTTCTCTGTGTAGTTTTGGTACCTGTCCTGGAACTCACTTGGTAGACCAGGCTGGCCTTGAACTCACAGAGATCCACCTGGCTCTGCCTTCCGAGTGCTGGGATTAAAGGTGTGTGCCACCACTGCCCAGTGTAACTGGGACTTTTTGACAAGCTCTAAAATCTATACCGGTGCAATGGAGAACATTGGGTAATGCTCGTACCGTGTGATCTTGGCTGAGTCTCAACCCTCTCTGAACTCTCATGCTTCTTTTGGGAGTAAAAATGATGAAGCATTGGGTTGGGTTTTCCTGGGAGTTGCTCCGAGTTCTGATGTGTGCTGGCTCTTCTCTTAAGAAGAGACTCAGGCAGACCAGAGCATGGAGTTCGCATTCCAAGGCTTACCAGTGTTTGTGTGCCAACAAATCTCACCCAGCAAGCAGTCCTGAAGGGCTGCGACACCCACTCTTGACTTGTGTTTGTAACGCTTTATTGTTGTTTGGTTATTGACTTCCTGTGTCTTGTGGTCTATCTAGACCAACACTGTCTGGGGACAATAGCATAATATGCAATTTGAAATGTCATAGTAGCCACACCAAGAGATAAAAAAAAAAAAAAAAAAAAAAAAAAACAAAACAAAACAAAACAAAACAAAACTCTGAGACATTTTAATGATATTTTATTCAGTACAATATTATATACTCTTTTAAAACAAGATGTCTTTATGTCTTTTTGTGGTTATATTAAAACGCACATACTCCCAGTATAACTCTGTGTGTGTGTGTGTGTGTGTGTGTGTGTGTGTGTGTGTGTGTGTACATATGGAGTCCAGAGGCCCACATTGTCTTCCTCTATGGCACTTCATCTCTTTCTTTTTTTTCTGATTTTTCTGAGACAGGGTTTCTCTGTGTAGCCTTGACTGTGCTGGAACTCACTCTGTTGACCAGGCTGGCCTTGAACTCAGAGATCTGCCTGCCTTTGCCTCCCAAGTACTGGGATTAAAATGTGTGCCACTACCACGCAGCCACCTTATTTTTTGAGATGGGGGTCTCTCATCGAACCTGGAGCTTGCTCATTGCCTAGACTTGCTGGCCAGCAAGTTCCTGTGGTCAGACTGTCTCCACCTCCTCAGCTCCGAGGTTACAGAAGTATGCCACTGCACCTGCCTTTCACATGGGTGCTGGAGATCCCAGCTCAGCTTCTGATGCTTACACAGCAAGAAGCTTACCGACTGAGCCATTTTCCCAGTGCCCCAGAGTGTATTTTATACTCATCACAGGTACCGTCTTCTATTAGTCATATTTCAGGAATTCAAAAGTCATAGCGGAATTCAAAAGTCATAGCGGCTAGTGGCTACTGCAGTGGGCAGCATGGGTGATGGTTAACGGTTTGAAGGGGAAGGCTGCACTTTCTATCATTTTGTGTCTGACATTAGCTTTAGTTTACCAACTCTCTCCTCTGTCCTGTCTTTCAGCATTTCTTGTTTGGTGAGGCTGGTTGTTATGGACGCCATTGAGTAGCTCAAGACTGAGGTTTATGGGGAGAGTCAACACCTGCTCAGGGTCAGAGCATGATTAGGAGCAGTGCTGAGGTTTGAGCTGTTGTTTTCTAAGGCAGCCATCCTGACGTGTCCGTCCGTCTGTCTACATGCAGCTTGTATGTTATTATCTGAGTGGATGCTGTGCACTGGGTGCTAATGAGACAATGTCCGCCTCTGTCTTAAGAAGCAGCAGAACCAGAAAGGATTGTGTGATATGTTTTTATTTCTTTTCTTTTGTTTTCAGCTTTGAGGGTAAGACGAGCTTGTGTTTATCTTACTATCATTGGGATGCCTGCTTCAGCAAGTTCTGTCTCCCAGAGTTGGAGAACATTCCTGCATTTCAGACTCTATTTTCTTTCTTTCGAACCATACCCTGACTCCATGGGTCCCCAGCCCAGCTCGACTTTCCTCCTTGGTCTGTATCTCACAGAGCCTGGAGGTACTCACAAGGTGTCTGCTGGGCCTGACTTGGTGGGAAGATCTCAGCCGCTTGTTTCCAGGATTCTCTCTTTTACTTTTCCGACAGAAAGTCTGGTTTGGGGGACCTGAGGCTGTGTTGCTACAAGTCAAGGTGAGTCTGTACTGAACTGGGGGAAGCCTGGCGCTCTGGCAGAGCCTTGGATGCACGGTGGTTACCAGAGGCATCAGAGGATGGCGCTGGGGAATGGGAGAGGACCCACCCTTGAGAGCAGGTGAGAGAGATGTGGAGGGCAGGCTAGTGTCTGGAGCTGTTGGTGGCTTTGGAAACACCTGGCTAGGAGGCAGTGTTGAGGAGGGAGCAAGGCTTCAGACTCCTGAGCTGAAGGGGATGACACACCACAGTCAGGGGCACGGTGGCCAGTGCTAGCAGGTAGGAGAGGAATCAGGGGCGGAAGGTAGAGAAGTAGGAACCCTTTGCCTCGGGGTCCACAGCTGACCTGTATTCTGTACCCTCCGTTGCTGCATCTGTGGGTAAGAAATCAGAGGCTCCTCAAAATGAAAACATCTTAGAAGGCTCTATCTTCTGAACCTGGCGTTGTCCATTAACGAGCTCAGTCTGTATTCTCCGGTATCCTCGAGTTCATGAGAATGTCTTAAGGGTAGCACTGTCCTGTCCAATACTGGGGACATGACTAAACTAAAAATGACTCGTGCTTTATCTGAAGTTAAACAAACCCCAAAGGGAGGCCTTTTGGTGGAACAGCCATTTCCAATCAAAAGCCTGTGTCAAATCATGCATAAAATGGGGATTTCCAAGGTAGAGCGGAGAGGGGTCGCAGGTGCTTGACGTCTGCACACTGGATGTGGTCGGACATTCTCTACCCTAGCTGATGGAATGCATTTTGAGGCCTTGCTCCTGCTGCTGTGTTTAGTAGACAGTATCCTGGGTAGCAGTTGGGTGTACTGTGAACACACCATGGGGCCTGAGGCATGTTTGGGGATGGTTTAACAAAAGCCATTGGCGTGGCTATCAGGAAGTAATGGTGTGGAGACTCAACTCTAAAGAGTTCTCATTGCCTCATTGATTGTTTATCTCCATTTGGAGCACAGACTTTGGTAGTGTTAGATACGCTTATAGTGCTGTTCATCCAATCTGTAGAATTCTCGTAGGACTGAAATTTCATGATCATTAAACAGAAATCCCAGATTTATTTTCCTCCTCAGCTCCACCCTCCACTCCCTGAAAGCACATCTACTTTTTTTTTCTGTTAGTTTTACTGCTGTAGGTATCTCAGATGAATGGAATCATACAGTGTTTGTCTTTTTCATAACGTCCTTAAGGATTGTCTGGGTTGTAGCAAGTATCCTTTTTAAAGCTGTATAATATTCCGTTGTGTATGCAGACCTATCTTAATCCACTTGGGTCACTACAACCAACTACGGTATGCTGGGTGGTTCATAAACAACAACAAGCAATCTCTCCAAGTTTCAGAGTTTGGGGAGTCCACCCTCAGAGTGACAGTGCATTTGGTATTTGGTGAGGACACTTGGTTGCCGCCACCCTTGAAGCATTGTGTATGACAGTCCTAATAATCATGGGCACACAGATCTCTCATTGAGACCCGCATTCAGTTCTTTGTGGATATGATCAGAAGGAGAACTGTCAAATCATTTGGAACTCCTTCAGGTTGTATGTTGGCCCATCCCAGCTCCATCATTTTGTGTCCCCATCGGCAATGGACAGGGTCCAGCTTCTCCAGACCCTCACCCACACTGGTGACTTGTTGACTTATTTTTTGTAGCTTCCGTCTGAATGGTTGTGAGGTGGCATCTCACAGTGACATTGGACATCTTTGTATGAGCTTGTTGACCATGTCTGTGGCCCCTTGGGGAGAAAAGTCTTTTCAAGTTTTTTGTCCAGTTATTTATTTTTTTTTTTTGAATCTGAGGATCGAACCCAGGTCCTTGTGCTTGTTAGGCAAGCGCTCTACAACTGAGCTAAATCCCCAACCCCTTTTTGTCCAGTTTAAAATTTTTTTTTATTGTTGGATTACTTATACATCCTGGATATGATGCACTTAGCAAATTTGTAATGTACAAGTATATCTCCTATTCTGAAGTTACTACACTTTTTTTGTCCTTTGGTATACAGAATTTTCTAAAGATTTATTTATTTATATTTTATGTTTATGAATGTTTGCCTACATATATGTATGTATACCACAGATGTGTAATACACCAAACTTTTAACTTTTGGTAATATTTAAGAAATTGGCTTTTTAAAAATTACAACTGGCCGGGTGGCGATGGCCACACACACTTTTAATCCCAGCACTTGGGAGGCAGAGCCAGGCAGATCTCTATGAATTTGAGGTCAGTCTGGTCTACAGAGTGAGTTCCAGGACAGGCACCAAAACTATACAGAGAAACCCTATCTCCAAAAACAAACAAACAAACAAAATCATTACAACCATTGATTGGTGGGGAATGTTGTCAGGAGTCTGGCCTTGTTGACAAGAGTAAGATGTGAATATGAAGCCCAGGTTAGGGGCCTTTGAGGTGCTGGGGTACCAGCAGCATTTAGGGGAGCATCAGTGTTGGAGCACGTGGTAGGGAAGATGCCTCTGGCTGAGTGTGGTGGGCTCTTGGGAAATGGGTCAATCTCTGTGGGGTTCAGGCTCGCAGGTAGGGCACTGGGCACCGAAGGCACAGCAGAGTGAGGAAGATAGTGAGTGGGCCTTACAGCTCACTGTCCACATCCGCTAGGGAAGCTCACTCATCTTGCAGAGCACGTCAGGGAGGAGAAGGCCTCTTCCCTCAGTCTCTGCATTTCCTCAGGTCTGTCTGAGAGTAGATGTGCCCCAGGCAGGGCTCAGGAGGGGTCTCTGTGGAGGTCCAGCCTGTCTTCCTCTGCAGGTGGGAGGAGCTTCCAGCTGACCAGATGTCCAGGATGTCCCCGTAGCCTGGGCCTCCAGTGTGTGGCCTGGGCCATGTAAACTTCCAGGAAGAAGAGGGAATGTGACCGCAGGCACTTGGAAGCTCTGTCCACTGGCCTGAATTAGGACGGTGAAAGGCCCAAGTGACTGCCCTTCTGGTGGGGTGCATGCTTCAGGGCAGCACTCTTCAGTCCAGTGTGGACAACTCATGCTTTTCCCATGAGCAGAAGAAAAAGACTGGAGGTGCCCGGTAGTCCTTCAAGGGATGGGAAGGCAAGTCCCCTCTTCTGTGTCAGCAGAGTCCCAGTTAGAAGCGTTGGGTACCTGAGTGGCCGATAACACGGGTGCTGTCTGTCCCTTTATGTTTGGAGGAGAGGTGGGGTGCTATGGCACAGAGGCCCCCTCCATCATGGCTGCCGCTTCTTCTCTGCTTGAACCGCTAGCTCTGCCTGGCTGCAATTCACAATCTCCTCTCAGTAAACCCGAGGCTGTGGAGCTAGCTGGGCCCTTCCGCCCAGTTGAGAGACCACTCACACTACATTCAGTGTTACTGAAGATGACAGGCAAGGCTCCTGCCCTGCGGCTTCCTGCTATCCTGTGGAGTCCAGGAGGGGTTCTGGAAACCCCACTGTCCTCAACCTGACACATCAGTCAGAGGCATGGCGTGCCTGCTGGCCATCCCAAATGTGGCGCTGCCTGTGAAGCTGTCTTCGCTTTTGGAGGACTTTTTTAGCCTCACGTTTTCCTTCCTTGGGGTGAGCAGGAGGCCGGCCCAAGCAGATCCAGCCAGAGTTCTTCCATGCTGGTGCTGGGGAGGGGCCCAGGCCCTACTGTGTGAGAGCTGCAGAGAGCAGGTGGGGGGAAGAAGTTGCGTGGTGGTGGGCTCTGAAGGCTGCGGGATTAGATCAGAGAAGAATGGGGAGAGAGAGGTTCCAGGGTAGAGGAGTTCACTGGGTGGGGGCCTGCTAGAAGGTAGTGAGAAGAGAGGCCGCCAGGCCTGGGCTTTACAGAGTTGGAATGCCACACTGAGTTCAGGCTGGTGGCAGCAATTTTAAAGGACTGCTTGTTCCCACTGGCCCTCTGTGGATTCACTCTGTGATGCAAAATCAAATATCAGACAAGTTTCCGTCTCCACTGCCCCTTACACAAAGCTATTGACAACCAGAAGCTGTCTTTGGACTGGAAGGAGGCTCTGGCAGGGCTTCTGGCTCCTGGGAATCCAGATGTTCACACTGCTGGGGAGAAGCTCATTTAAAAAAATCCAATAGTTTGTAATAAGATGCAATTTTCTCCCGAAAGCAATTAGTAGCTGCTAATTTCTTTGCGCACAATTGCTTTCAAGCATAAATCCCAGGCTCCATATGTATCCCATTAATCATATCAAAAGATTTTTCTCCTTATGCATTTTAAAACAGGTTCAGACCTTAGCTTTTAAGTAATGAAATATTCTAGCGTACAATCTTCCTTCTCACTGTGGAGGAGAGAGTTTATCTCTAACATCCCAGGCATGATTAGAATCCAGTTTTACTTTGTGTATAGACTAGAGTAAATGGAGGATGAGAAATAATTAAAACGAAATAAAGCAGGGTGTGCTGGCTTGTACCTGTAATCCCAGCCAGCACTCTCTTTGTGTGCTTGGGGTCAGCCTGGGCTACTAAGTCCAGACAAGCCTGGGCTATGTTGAAACCCTGTTTCACCAACCCCCAAAATGGAGGTAGCTGAAGGAATCCCCCATAGAGGTCTTGCCCGTATAGACAATGAGAACAGAAGAGTCTATATGCCAGAGGAAAAATTATTTCAGAGCACGAAGCACTTGGGTGCCAGGGATGTGGGAGAAGAGCTGGCGCCCATTCAAAAGCAGGGAAATCAGGAGCTTGAAAGGGAGAACAGAAGTCCTGGCACATTTTTTTTTTTCCAGATTCTGCTTGAAATTACCCTTGCATCAGGAAAAAGGGCCATGCCGGCCTTGTGTCCGGAGCCTAGGCTGCCTGAGGTGTCCTTGAGTCTGGTAAACCTAAGCTGCTAAAGGCTTTTCTTAGGGCATGATGTCAGGAAAGGACAGAGTTTCCTCAGGAGGTAAGTGCAGATGTTCAAAGTGATTCTCCTCAATTTAACTGTGAAGCAAGGACTGTCCCTGACTCACTCGACAGTTAACTGAACTACTTGGGACCTGACCAGAGGTGGGTCTCTTAGTCTGAAGACTAGAGGACCCAGCAAGGCTGCCACAGCCCTTTGAAAATTTTTTTCCCAAGGTAAGGACAGAGAATTCTTAAAAGAGAAATGATGGAGACATTTCTGTTTACGAAAAGTCTACCTTAGGAAAAGTTTGTTGGTCTGTGCTGTGCCCTTTGTGAGAAGCCAAGTCCACCGAAGCAGGAATGGTTTCAGGGGACTTGAGAGTTCCAGTGTTCTTCAATATGGAATGGTAACCATGTTGTTGGAGAGTTAGCATTTTTTTTTCAGGGGAATTTTCTCCCAGGAATTCCCTCCATTACCAGCATGTTGTAGATTGAAACAAGGAGTCCAGTGCATAGAGTATAATCCAAGTTCAAGTCCCCATTCTGATGCCTTTCTAACTGAGGGAGCTAGGAGAAGTGACTCAGGCTAGTTGAACTGCAAGGGTTGCATCAAGCAGCCTGTGATGAAGAATGAACTCCCCCGAACACAGGCTTAAGACAATAAGCATGGAGTATTTCCTTTGATTCTGTAGGTTTGTGTAGGCAATGTGTTATGCCTGGGTATCTTCAGTGGTGCTTGGTGGCCCAATCTAGCCTATTCCTATGCCCATGGCCCTAGCTGGGATTGTTGGACTAGCTTGTGGTGATGTTTTGTGTCCCCCAATATACTGTATCTCCCAATAAAACTTGCCTGGAGATCAGAGGAAAAAGCCAGCCACTATATAGAAGTCAGACAATGGTAGCACATGCCTTTAATCCTATCACTTGGGAGGCAGGGATCTGTCAGGGTCTCTGTGAGTTCAAGGCCACACTGGGAACTGTGCTGATATTTTATTTGTGCTGAAATGTGGTGATATTTTATTTGTGCTTTAATGAATAAAGTTTGCCTGGAGATCAGAGGAAATAGCGAGCCATTTTAAGTAAACAAAGAAGTCAGGCAGTGGTAGCACATGCCCTTAATCCTATCATCCAGCAGGCAGGATCTCTGTGTGTTCAAGGCCACACTAGGGAACAGAGCCAAGCATGGTGACACTTGTCTTTAATCCCAGTACCAACCATAGAGACCTGGAGGCCTGTACAGACATGAAGTGACAGAGCTGGCCAGGAAGAGGAAGTGATATAGCTAGACAGAGAGTAAATCAGACGGCAGAACAGCAAGACATATATACGTGAGTAGACAGGAAGTAACTTGCATTTGGAAGCTGCAGAGTTGGTGAGGTAAGGTTAGCTGGTGGCTTTCCCTAATTTCCCTGATGTCTCTAAGGCTTTCACCCCTATATATGGCTCCATATTTTTTTATTTAATAAGACCATTTAGAAATTCATCTACAGGGAACAGAACCAGGCATGATGATACATGCCTTTAATCCCAGCACTAACCATAGAGGTCTGGAGGTCTGTACAGACAGACAGGAAGTGACAGAGCTGGGCAGGAAGAGGAAGTGATGTAGGTGGGCTGAGAGAGCCAATGAGAGAACAGAACAGAAAGGCATACAGGTGTGGGTGGACAGGAAGTAGCTCACTTTTGGAAGCAGCGGAGTTGGTGAGGTGAGGTTAGCTGTGGCTGTTCCTAGTCCTCTGATCTCTCCCAGGCTTTAACCCCAATTTCTGGCTCCGCGCCTTTTTTATTAATAAGACCATTTATCAATTTGTCTACACTAGCTGGACTGTCTTTTCTTCGGCCGTTCATTCTGTAAGAAGGCACCCTGTACTTACTATACAAAGTGTTCAAAACTCCACTTGCATGGTATTGGTGAATGTCCCACTGGCTGGAGAAAGACGGTCAACCCTGATCCAAAGGATGGAGAAACTGACTCCAATTTTTAATGGGACACGATACAAAACACTGCAGCTGTTTCGTTTTTTTAATTTTTATTTTTACAATCTACCAGAATAGAATAGATAATAAAGCTTCATTCTGTGGGTTACCACGAGGCTTCTTTGAGATGGTAAAGCTCTCAGCATGTTCTAGCACATAGTAGGTTCTACATGAGTGGAACTCCCCTTTCCCCTTCTCCTTGTAGATTAAAGGCCCATCCTTAATGAAAGACACAACAGATCTGTTGGCTCTTAATTCCATTCTCTTTCAGAGCACATGGAAATTGAAGCCATGTGGGATGTAACAAGAGATCAAATGGCATCTTAAACATCCCAGGGCAGCTGCCCTGTCCCCAGAGCCTGGGGCGGCCTCTGTGAGGGGGCCTGTCTTTCTGGGTCCCTCTCTTCCCAGCTCCACTACAGGTTGGTCTTTTTTTTTTTTTTTTTCATTACAAATTGCTCGTAAGCACACACATCCCCAGATGCCCACATAAAAGCTGGCATTAAAGGGAGTTAATGGTGGGAGGGGCCTTGTTACGATTAGAGCAGCCATGAGCTGTTCCCCAGAGCTCTGGCTGCAGTGGGAAAGCCCAGGGAAGCTGTGCAGATCCCAAATGCATCTGTGAGCTTCTTTCCAGTGAGCTGGAGGTAGGAAGATATTGGTTTGTGGACTCTGCTGGTATGTCCATTATCCATGTAATGAGAGTTAGGGGGTGGGAAACAGAGAGTCCTCTGAAGGCAGAAACCCTGAGGGGCAGAGAGAATCATTTGGAGATCTTCAAAGGACTCTGCTGGTGAGTTTTCCTAGAGATACATACCAAAGGATCTGGCACCTGTCAGCATTTAGCCCAAGCCTAAAACACTGCCTAACCAATATAGGTATTAGGATGGTCCTG